>NW_006780282.1:77224-138140 GCF_000442215.2 Lipotes vexillifer
ACCAGATGGCTTCACAGGTGAATTCTATCAAACATTTAGAGAAGAGCTAACACCTATCCTTTTCAAACTCTTCCAAAATATAGCATAGGGAGGAAGACTCCCAAACTCATTCTATGAGGCCACCATCACCGTGATACCAAAACCAGACAAAAGTGCCACAAAAAAAGAAAACTATAGGCCTATATCACTGATGAACATACATGCAAAAATCCTCAAAAAATACTAGCAAACAGAATCCAACAGCACATTAAAAGAATCATACATCATGATCAACTGGGGTTTATCCCAGTGATTCTTCAATATATGCAAATCAATCAGTGTGATATACCATATTAACAAATTGAAGGAGAAAAACCATATGATCATCTCAATAGTTGAAGTAAAAGCTTTTGACAAGATTCAACACCCATTTGTGATTAAAAACTCTCCAGAAAGTAGGCATAGAGGGAACCTACCTCACCATAATAAAGGCCAAATATGACAAACGAACAGCCAACACAGTTCTCAATGGTGAAAAACTGAAAACTTTTCCTCTAAGATGAGGAACAAGACAAGGTGGCCCATTCTCACCACTATTATTCAACATAGTTTTGGAAGTTTTAACCACAGCAGTCAGAGAAGAAAACGAAATAAAAGGAATCCAAATTGGAAAAGAAGAAGTAAAATTGTCACTGTTTGCAGATGACATGATACTATACATAGAGAATCCTAAAGATGCCACCAGAAAACTACTAGAGCTAATCAATGAATTAGGTAGAGTAGCAGGATACAATATTAATGCACAGAAAACTTGCATTCCTATACACTGATGATGAAAAATCTGAAAGAGAAATTAAGGAAACACTCCTATTTACCATTGCAACAAAAAGAATAAAATACCTAGGAATAAACTCACCTAAGGAGACAAAAGACCTGTATGCAGAAAATTATAAGACACTGATGAAAGAAATTAAAGATGATACAAACAGATGGAGAGATATACCATGTTCTTGGATTGGAAGAATCAACATTGTGAAAATGACTCTACTACCCAAAGCAATCTACAGGTTCAGTGCAACCCCTATCAAACTACCAATGGCATTTTTCACAGAATTAGAACAAAAAAGTGTACAATTTGTATGGAAACACAAAAGACCCCGAATAGCCAAAACAATCTTGAGAAGGAAATGGAGCTGGAAAAATCAGGCTCCTTGACCTCATACTATTCTACAAAGCTACAGTAATCAAGACAGTATGGTACTGGCACCAAAACAGAAATGTAGACCAATGGAACAGGATAGAAAGCCTAGAGATAAACCCTCACACCTATGGTCACCTTATCTTTGATAAAGGAGGTAAGAATATACAATGGAGAAAAGACATTCTCTTCAGTAAGTGATGCTGGGAAAACTGGACAGCTACATGTAAAAGAATGAAATTAGAACACTCCCTAAAACCATACACAAAAATAAACTCAAAATGGATTAAAGACCTAAATATAAGACCAGACACTATAAAATCTTACAGGAAAACATAGGCAGAACACCCTATGACATAAATCACAGCAAGATCCTTTTTGACCTGCCTCCTAGAGGAATGGAAATAAAAACAAAAATAAACAAATGGGACCTAATGAAACTTAGAAGCTTTTGCACAGCAAAGGAAATCATACACAAGACGAAAAGACAACCCTCAGAATGGGAGAAAATATTTGCAAACGAAGCAACTGACACAGATTAATCTCCAAACTTTACAAGCAGCTCAAGCAGCTCAATATCAAAAAAAAAAAAAAAAAAAAAAAAAACAACCCAATCCAAAAATGGGCTGAGTACCTAAATAGACATTTCTCTAAAGAAGATGTACAGATTACCAACAAACAGAGGAAAGAATGTTCAACATCACTAATCATTAGAGAAATGCAAATCAAAACTACAATGAGCTATCCTCACACCAGTCAGAATGGCCATCGTCAAAAAATCTACGGACAATAAATGCTGGAGAGGGTGTGGAGAAAAGGGATCCCTCTTGCACTGTTGGTGGGAATGTAAATTGATACAGCCACTATGGAGAACAGTATGGAGGCTCCTTCAAAAGCTAAAAATAGAACTAACATATGACCCAGCACTCCCACTACTGGTCATATACCCTGAGAAAACCATAATTCAAAAAAGTCATGTACCACAGTGTTCATTGCAGCACTATTTCCTATTGCCAGGACATGGAAGCAACCTGTGTCCATCGACAAATGAATGGATAAAGAAGATGTGGCACACATATACAATGGAATATTACTCAGCCATAAAAAATAGGAAATTGAGTTATTTATAGTGCGGTGGATGGACCTAGAGTCTGTCCAACAGTGAAGTAAGTCAGAAAGGAAAAACAAATAGCTAATACACATTTATGGAATAAAAAAAAAAAGGTTCTGATGAACCTAGGGGCAGGACAGGAATAAAGATGCAGACGTAGAGAATGGACTTGAGGACACAGGTGGTGGGGGAAGGGGAAGCTGGGACGAAGTGCAAGAGTAGTATATATACACTACCAAGTGTAAAATAGATAGCTAGTGGAAAGGAACTGCATTGCACAGAGAAACCATCTCGGTGCTTTGCTACCACCTAGCAGGGTGGGATAAGGAAGGTGGGAGGGAGATGCAAGAGGGAGGGGATATGGGGATATACATTTGCATATAGCTGATTCACTTTGTTATACAGCAGAAACTAACACAACACTGTAAAGTAATTATAGTCCAATAAAGATGTTAAAAAATAAAGATACTGCATCATGCTACACTTTGAAGGTCAAATATTTTCATAACCATTGTAGGCAATAAATAATTAATAGAGTTAACAGAGGAACAGATTCTTAAAAAATAAAATTGCAGGCCTCCACAAAGAAGAGAGGAAAAGAAAGCAAATTGGTCAGTTCATATGCTTTGAGTAGACTGTTCTTTGTGTCCTAGAAGGCCTAAACAGTGGCTTAAAAACATTAAGTCATCAACTCTGAAACTGGAGTGCAGAGGCAGAAGGTTTCCGGAGCTTTCCAGCCCACAGAGGATAATAAGTTTCATTCTAATGACTGTTGAATGGTGGCTAAGTTTTTTCATTGAAATGAACCCAGGAAAAACAACTGATTTTGCAGCTAGAGGCTCTCTTTTGATTCTTTATGAATTTTATGTCATGGAGGACCAGAGCAGCCTCAGCCCATCATTAGGTACCCCCCACTCTTATATCTTTATATCTTAATTTTAATCACAGATGGGGAGCCATCTCTTAGGAAGTCGAGAGCCTGGTTTCTTTTGTTGTTGTTCGTATTTGGTTTGATGGTTTTGTTGTGTTTTATATTTTTTGTTTGTTTTTGTGTTTTGCTTTTGCCTGTGAAGGGTGGCAGAATATGCCACTCCAAAATATGCCACCTTGGCATGAGGATTATTTTGATTTAAAAGGACTTGAAAAATAGCAAATCCTATTCCCTTTTTTTTCTTAAAAGCAGGAGATGAAGTTCTCATGTGAGTTATGTCCTCTGTAATAGAAGCAAAGTAACGTTCTTATCATCAAGGACAAGAAGTTGAGACCCAGAGAATTCTACACAAATGGACCTTCTATAATAATTCTTATCTTCCTTTAGCCTCTGCACATAATTCATTTACTTCTCCATAATTACCTCTCTTTGTTCAGCCAACTATAAAAAATCATGTAGGTTCTGTCTTTGTGTCTTCATTCCTTATGAGGGCTCCTGTGTAACATAAAGTTTATATAAATTTGTGTATATTTATACAAGTATATTCCTCAGTATCAGAGGGGAATTGGTTCCAGGACCCCCCCTCAAATACCAATATCCAGGGATGCTCAAGTCCCTTATATACGATGGCGCAGTACAGGTGGCCCTCCACATCTGGGGCCAAATTTGCTTTTCTCTGGTTAATCAGTTTCTGTCAGTTTACTTCTCAGGCTCAGCTGAAAATTCTAAGAGGGCAGCGGTGAAAATTTGCCTGCCCTATACCTTCGGCATCTGTGGACTGAATCCAAATTTTTTGAACTTCTAAATATGAAGACATTTCATAATCATTACTTCAATAGAAATGATTTATGTTAACAGGCATCCTACTGGAACTAACATTTGACAGATCCTTGCAGTGAGTGGCTAATTGAGGACCCTTAAGTATAACAAAATGAAGGATATTTCCATAAACTGGTATACCATTTGTCCCTGCTCCCCTGCAACATTTATCTGCTGATGCATTCAGCCTAAGAGGAAAGACCCGAGATGGGAGGACCCCTGGAAATATTACACCCAATTAACACTTCTGGCTTTTATAAAGTAGTGTTTATTTTACACTTTATTGTTATTTTCTGTCTAGTTTCTGCTAGAACTGCTATGAAGCCATGCTTTTTAGCTCTTCTCTAAATGTTTATTTTATGCTTTGCATTTATATATGTACATATAAATATATTTGTATTTTGTCTATTGTAGTTAGCTTTGATATGAATCCACTTAAAATTTACATGAAGGCATGAATATGGTAATATCATAATGCCTTATTTAGAAATGCCTTTTTTTTTTTTTTTTTTTTTTTTTTTTTTTGCTTTTTGTCTTTGTTCTTCCTTCTTTCTCCTTTCTCTTGTATTAGTTTCCCCATCCCTCACTCAGGTCTATAGCCTCTTGTGTATCCCCAATATGATTTTCTTTATTCTGAAACAGTTCTTCCTATATTCACATTTACATATATACACTGACTTTTTGTCAACATTTTTTTCACAAAAGTGGAAACATATCATATGTACTTTTCTACTTTTATCATTCAATAGTACTTTTTGAAAAATCTCTCAAGTCAGTTAATGGCTTTATTTTTGTTCTTTTTGTGGGTTGTACAGTATTCTATGGTATGGGCCCTCCATCATTTATTAAACCATTCCTCTGTTTTTAGTAATTTTCTTTGGTTCCAATTTTTTTGCCATAATGAACAATGTTGTAATAAACATGGTTGTACCTGTGTCCTTATACAATTATTTTTATGGCATTGAATCCCAGGAGTGGAATTGCTAGGTCATAAGGCAAATGAATTTTTAAAATCTTATAGATGTTGCCAGATTGCTTTCCAAAAAGATTATAACTCTTCGTATTTCTACCAGTAATGTGAAAGAGTAAGTATACTTTTCCTATACTTCTGCCAGCAGTAGGTATTAAAGCTCTTTTTAATTTTTCAGCTGTTGGTTATAAAGTAGTATCTTGTGTTTAATTTGTATTTTCCTGAATGATGGCCAATTTGAGTGGTTTTTCATATGTCTCATCTGTAACTTGCCTATTTATATCTTTTACCCATTTTCTGTTGGATTGTTTGTCTTTTTTTTTTTTTTTAATGAGTGACTATGAAGATATTTTTATGGTGTAGATATTTTCCCTTTGTATGGCATTTGGGCAATTTTTTTTTTCCAAAGCTAGTGTTAATCTATTGACTTTGTATGGTACAAAAATGTTTTTAATTCTTAAATATTCAGATATTTGTATATTTTATAACTTTTGTCTTTTAGTCTTGCTTAAAAAGTCTTTCCTCAATCCTAGCTTGCACATGAAGCTTTCAGATTCTTTTTTCATTTTTTAAAATACTGATTTTTTTTAATTGGTTGTATCAGCTGAAAAAAATGCCCAGCCTAAAATTTGAGTTATGTTTTCTTTGGTCGACTTCCTGAGGACTCAAACATGGACGCAGCCTCTCAGATAGAGCTGAGGGACGGCTCCCAAGAGGTAAGGGAGGAGCCCAGATATATAAGAGTTTTTGCAACAAAAGCCAGGCAGTCAGAACATCAAAAGATTACTGTTAATTAAAGAAAGCCAGACATCTCAAGTTAATGAATTTAGCGCTTTTCTATGTATGGGAAGATACCAGAGTCTGTCTGGGCTCATTGAAATCATTCCTTTGATAGGTACCTTATCTATCTAGGGCCAGTATCCTGCTTTCCCATCCTGAGTCCTCTCAGGGTGCACAGTCTGGGAGCGGCTATAGTGGCTGATGGCTTGATGGCCGCAAAATCCTTTGTTTACTGATATGGCAGGTGACATTCTTCATCCACAAGTGCAATATTATGTACCTTTTCCTTGGCTTAAATTTGGTGGTTTAGGGATGCTGATAATTTATACCCATCATGTTGGATACCCATCATGGATGTTGATACTTTCAGAAATATGGGTATAATATATGAAAGGTATTACCTTTTCCTGAAGACTACCCTGTAACCCTAGCTGAGTTGGATATCTCTTGCCCAGCTCCTTATTTTGCCCTCTTTGCACCTGTAACATTGACTTACCACTTTGAGTTGAAATTGTATGCTTAAAAAATAGTCTATTTACTTAGCTAAGCTAAAAATTCTTCCAGGGCAGGTCTGTGTCATATTTATGTTTACATTTCTAGTGCCTAACAGTTCTTGATACCACTGGGTAATAAATATGTGTGGAATTAATTTGAATTAGAGAAGTTTTTTTTTTTTCTAGCTGCCTTAATTATTGTATCATAAGAACAGCTAAGCTTATTCCCTAATTCTGATAATGAAGTTTACCATTTATTAGGGTCTATTCTGCCAGACACTATTCTAAAAATGTTACATGCCTTATCTCATATGTCATCACACCTCTATGAAGCAGATAGTGTTATCCTCTATTACAACTGATGAGCTCAAGGCCATGCAAGTAGGAAGTGGCAGAACTGGAATTCAACCAGAGTCTGGCTAGTTTGAAAACCTATATTAATTTTCCCTCTGCCACACTGCTTTCCAGCTTCAAAATTGTCTATTATTCCTATTCTAAAGAAATATTTTTAAAGAAGAGCCATTGTTTGGTGATCTCTTTAGCTCTGAGGCATTTATTTTTTGTTTTACTAGTAATTAATCCAAGGCTCATTAATTTTGTTTGTAGGAAATAAAGAGAATAGTAACCATTCCTTTTAATACTAAAAAGTTAAAGTTATAAGACTGGGATCAGAGCAAACAGATGGAAAATTGTTCATAGTTCCTCTAATATCTAAGTATTATTGGACCTTACGTTAAGAAAGCACTGAAATATGTTTACCCCGCCCCCTTCTGTAACTAGCATGTGGGAAAAATCTGTGGAACTAAACGATGAATGATGTGGACACCCAGGAAATCATTTTGAAAGAAGACTTTGTAAACAAGCACAACAATACCATTTATAATACATATTGATTTTTTTTTGAAAAATAAAATTATGCATTACAAGTTCACTGTTCTATTTAAATTTGTTTGCTAGGAAACCATGCATGGAATGAATCACTATATATATTACATGATAATATCCACTTAACAGTAGGTAAACTGATTATGGTATTTACACCTTTGACATGTCATATAATTGGTGATCATTTTAGAAAAAACTAATTTTAAATATATGTAAGTTAGATACATTATTTACTTTGTGGAGTTATCTTTTATATATTCAGATAGCTTACATAATGTTTATAATTATGCTATATATAATTCAATAATATATTTACTTAAACTTTTTTTTTTTTTGGCTGCACTGTGCAGCATATGGGATCCTAGTTCCTCAGAGAGGGATCAAACCTGTGCCCCTGCATTGAAAGCAGGGAGTCTTAACCACTGGACTGCCAAGGAAGTCCCAACAACTGATGGGTTTTTTTTAACATCTTTATTGGAGTATAATTGCTTTACAATATTGTGTTAGTTTCTGCTGTATAACAAAGTGAATCAACTATATGCATACGTATATCCCCATATCCCCTCCCTCATATGTTACCCTCCCACCCCTCTAGGTGGTCGCAAAGCACTGAGCTGATCTCCCTGTGCCATGCAGCTGCTTCCCACTAGCTGTCTATTTTACATTTGGTAGTGTGCATATGTCAATGCTACTCTCTTACTTCCTCCCAGCTTACCCTTTCCCCTCCCCGTGTCCTCAAGTCCATTCTCTACGTCTGTGTCCTTACTCCTGTCCAGAAGCCCTACCTTAAACTTTTTGACTCAATATGATCTAAGTTAATATTGGGTATACTGTAATAACAAATAGAATATATAAGAGAAAAATCAATAATACATTTTTAGAATAAAATAATTTAAATATATTTAATTTTTCTATACAATTATAATAATTGAATGTCCTCATTAGAAAGTGAGTTATGAAATATCTCCCTTAATTTACAGTGGTATATCTCTAGAAAATAATGTACTAAGGAAAAAGAAATCTTTTTTTTTTCTATAAGCAAATGGGATTTGAAACCCACACTATCTTCCTTACCTTTTAGGTTTTATCTGTTCTTCATATCTGGATTCAAATATACATAGTGCCTTTTCTGACTATTCCAGCCTAAAAGAATATCATCCTTTGAACACCTCTGCAGTTAGCAACATTTGACATTCGTTCATTTATTTATTCCTCCATTCACCAATTATTTTCTTGCAGATGCTTCCAGCTTGTGAAATTTTGTCTATGGTAGTTTAGACTGTTATCTGCTATATATATATAATAGGCTGCTTTGTGGCTTATGTTTTGAATCATGGTATAAGTTATAATCTTGATAGCCCCCTAAAATGGCTAAAATTTAAAAGAATGGTGATTATCAAGTGTTAGTGGTGTATGGAACAACTGGAACCCACACATTGTTGGTACAGCTGCATTGGAAGCCAGTCTGACATGTTGCAAGGCTAAACATTGGGTTACTATAGGACTCAGCCATTTCATTTGTAGATATTTACCCAGGAGAAATGAAAACATGTATCCACATAAATACCTATAGGTTCATGGTGGCTTTATTGATAATAGCCAAAAACTGGAAAGAACCCAAGTGTCCTTGAACTATTGATTGATAAACTAATTGTGGTATATCTCTATAGCAGTATTAAGAAAAACGTAACAGATGGCTAACATGTGCAACAACACAGATTAATCTCAAAAGCAAATAGACTACATTAAAGAAAGAAAACCAGAAATCAAAGAATGCATATAGAATGATCCCATTTATGTGAAATTCTAGAAGAGGCACAACTATGGTGACAAAAAGCTCAGCTGTGGTTGCTGGGAGCCGAGGATGGAGGGAGGCAGGTCTGCCTGCAGAAGGGCATGAGGGGTCTTTTCTGGGTGATCGGATGTTTCATATCTTGATCTAGTGATGATGGGCTTGGGTAGATTTTTAAAACTCATTGAACTGTACACTTAAAATTGCTGGATTATATTTATCTCCTAACAAGGGAACTCTGCTGTCAGTTTGCTATTCCTTTGAAGATAATCTACTTTTTTCTCCGGCAGCTTTTCAAAAATTTTTTAGGGAAGGGTTCCTTAGTGTTCTGCAGTTTCATTACAATGTATCACGGTGTGATTTCTTTCCATTTATTTATCTTACTTGTGATTCACTTTGATTACTGTAGCTGTAATTCATGCTTTCATCAGTTCTGGAAAATTCTCTATCACTATCTCTCAAATGTTATCTCTTCCTTGTTCCTTTTTATTCTCTTCCTTTGGGACTCTCATTACACTTATATTACATTTTCTAATAATATTCTCCATCTCTCCTACTTTTCATTTCCTTACCTCTCTGTGCTAAAGTCTAAGTAATCTTTTAGATATATATTCCAGTTCTTCTTTCTTTCATTTATATTCATCTGCTTTTTAATCCACCTATTTAATAGTATATTTTAATTTTTAGAAGGTGTTTGACTTTTTCTCAAATATCTGTCTTTTAAAAATGTATATTGTTCCTTGTTCATGCTTTTAATTCCCTTTTTTAATTTTAAAAAATATTTGAATTTGTATAAATTATATTCTATGTTTGAGAAATCCAGTAGTTTAAGTCCTTGGTGGTCAAATTCTGCTGTTTGTTAATGAGTTCTGACTCATTAATGCTGGTTATTTCCTTGTGAGTTCTGTTTTTTGGATTGTGAGTGCCTATTGACTAGGACTTATCTATAGAAACCTTGAAAACTCTGAATTGAGAGATTATCCCTGAAGAGATTTATAGTTCCTTCTGCCAGATTCCTGGAGCCAATTAAACTTAATTCTTGACTATCCCAGACCACATAAGCAGTGTGAATTTGAACCCATCTCACCTTGAGAGCAGGATGTGGACTCTCAAGAGAGAACTTTTCCCTTCCAGAGGTCACCCTAGATAGGCAAATGGCCTTTTCATTTTCCTTACCTGATGGTAGATTACTTTGTTCTAGTCAGTCTATTAATGATGATAAAAGAGATCTAGTTCCAAGTCTTGATCTTATTGAATCCTGAGCTCTATACTCCTGATCCCTTCTGGACAGTGAAAACCCAGGGGGTCTAGGATCCAGGGAGTGTCTAGTAAACACCTTCAGGGTGTTTACTACTTTGGACAATGAAAAAAATTCAATAGAATGGTTTGAAAAATAAATAAATAAAAACACCTTAATCAATTATGAATTATTAATACTAATTACCTACATTAAGAACGTGTGTGTGTATTTGGGAAATACTTTAAATATGAATTTGTTTCCTTCTTGTGACATCAAGGATTACATAGACAATTTTATATTCAACTGATGACACTCAAAACATTGAGACCTAAAAAATAAATAAATAAACCATTGTTTTCAAGGTCAAATCAAATTGGAAAAAATCATTCTTCATTCCATTTATAAGACCTAGGTAACTTGGTAAAGCTAGTACTAAAAATGCCTTTTTGTAGACAGGTAGTTAGAATACCATACAGAACTCATTTTTGACAGTCGAAACCAAAATTATTTGCAAGCCATAGATACATACAACCTTGTAGGCTGACACCTCACTTAACTGTTGAATAGCCTAAAAGATTACCTTGTCTTTCTTTTATGTGAATTCAGGAGCACAAAGCTATTTAAAATTCCTTCTCTAGAGAGATTCTATTAGAAGTATTATATTTCTTTGGCAGTCCTAAAAGGAACCAGCTCAATATTTTAACGTCATATTTTTTAAAGCTACTTTGGGTTATTTTTTTAAAAGTCAGATTGAACCCTGAGAAATTAAATATGTGTATATGGCATGAATTTTAGCAGGGTTCTACAGCTCAAAGAGTTATTTCACACCCTGTCTAGTGTCTAGGTGAGCCATTCTCTATTAGCATAGCAACATTCAAATATGTAAATGATTAGTAAGTGAAAACAAGCAGCTTTCACCTGCTACTCTCTGCATGCTTGCATATGTACAAACAGGTAGATTGTGTTTTCACATGTAAGTTTTAGAATATCCCAGAAGGGCATAAGAATAAAAGAAAAATAAGATTCACTGTACCATTAAAGATAATCTATAGCCCCAGTGCAAATGTGAGGGAAAGAAATTATTGAAGCATAACTCAGGTAATTTTAAAAGACTGATGCTAATAGACAGTAGAGGCTGAACACATTCTGAATTATAAAATGAAAGAAAACGGTGGACAAAGGAAGATAATAGCAATAATAACTATGGCTTACTGAGTTCTTACTGTACATAAGAACTAGATTGAGTGCTTTACTTAAAAAGTCTCAACTGTAAGAGAATCCATTTATCAGGTGTTTAATACATGCCACTTTTATCCATAGAACCACTTTTTGACTTAGGTACTATTATTTGCCCCATTCTGCAAATGAGGAAACCGACACTTGAGTTTTATCAACTTGTCCAAGATTACATAAACTTGGAAGTGTTAAGTCAGACATCAAAGCCAAGATAGGCTGATTGCAGAGACCATGCTCTACAACAACCTCTCCATTATATTCTCATCTAACTACTAACCTGCATCTCAACCCAGGTAGGGCATGTCTAATCCATCCCATTTCAAAGGTAGACAAATGGAGATAGAAACTAAGTAATTTGCACAAGATTACTTGTAACTGCATAAAGATTAAAACTGGTTTAGTCTGTTTCCAGAATCTATGCACTTTCTTCTGTATTATTCAACCTTTGTGAAAGTGTTTTTCATTCTTCAGTTATACATTCATTTGGTCATTCATTTAACAAATGTTTATTGAGCACTTTGTATGGTGCATTCTTTTGCGCTCTGGGAATACTCTTGTGAACATGAAACACAAAGTTCCAAAATTTACATTCTAGTGGGGGAAAGATAGGCAATAAACTAGGCAGTAGATATCGTGTTAGTGGGTGCAATGAAGAAAAATAAAGCATTGCAAGGGGCTAGAAAATGATGGGAAGTTGGATGTATTTAAAAATTTTAAATAAGATAGTCAATGCAAGGAAATGTGCGATTGTCACTGGTAATTTTATGATACTGTTATTTTCTATCACAAGTATCTTGACTCCTTGGTTTATATGACATTGAAACTGAATCTGAGTTTTATATCAGATTCACTTTCCAGAAGAATATGCTTGACTTAGAAACTACCATTTAATTGCAGAAATGATCGGTTTTATTTCATATTTCTGCTTGAATGGTTATTTGAGGAGACAAAATAGGTAATTGTTTCGTTTCTAAATACTTATCCAAACTAGCCAGCTTAATAAGGTAAACAAATATTTGGACTTATTAGGAGAATGTGCCTTGCCAACAATTAAGTAAAAGGGTCTTCTCCCCATCATTAATACTTGATGTGGGATATTAGTTCTTAGAAGGAATCTTATGATAAAATAACTAGTGATGTCAACAACTAATTGACCGATTTTAATTGAGGAACATTTATATGACAGTATGATGCATTCAACCTGTTTCTGCTTTTTTTTTTTTTTTGCGGTACGCGAGCCTCTCACCGTTGTGTCCTCTCCCGTTGTGGAGCACAGGCTCCGGACGCGCAGGCTCAGAGGCCATGGCTCACGGGCCCAGCCACTCCGTGGCATGTGGGATCTTCCCGGACCGGGGCACGAACCCGTGTCCCCTGCATCGGCAGGTGGACTCTCAACCACTGCGCCACCAGGGAAGCCCTCTGCTTTTCTTTTAAAAGATGCAACTCTTCTTCCTAGTAGTAATTAAAAATAAGCAGCAGCCATTTACTTACTGTGGGCTTCTAATGGTCACAACACCTTGCATGAGTGATCTAAAGCAAAGCAATTCAACACTGAAATTATCTTGAAAATTAAAAACCATTCTAGATAATGAATAGTTTCAATTTCTGTAGCACCAACTTATGTACAGTTTTCCTTTTTTATGTATTCTTCTGCATATATACAACTTACTAACAGAAATGGTATGATTGGGACTCCACCTCAAAGAACAGCGTATAAAGCTCAGTCTCTGGGGTTAAGTCTATAGACTTGGAGGCGACATTTATTCATTCAAATATTTATTGAGAAGCTTCTTTAAGCTAGACATTGTCTGGAATTCTTTGGGGAATGAAAGAAGAAAAACATAGACTCTTCCCTGAAAAGAATTTATTATTATAGGCTTGGGATAATATTTAATCTAATTCCATCCCTTTTATTTAATTAGTTATATTATAATTTATGTAACCAATCTCTTGTTGTTGATTATTTAGAAAGATAATTTTTGTTGTTGTTGTTACAAAAGGCCTGTGTTGAACATCTCTGGTAATAAATATTTGTCCATATTTCTGATTATTTCTTTGGAATGGATTTCTATCAGTAAGATAACTAGGTCAAAAGGCACATACATTTTAGTCTATTAATAAATTTGACAAAAATGGGCCCCCAATGGCAAAATAGGAAAAAAGTTGTATCACTTTACATTGCCACCAACACAGTATAAGAGAGCCTTTCCTTACTTGGTTTCCTTGTCAGCCTTAAGAAGACAGAATGTTCCACTAAATGTATATCGTCGATCATTGCTCTCTAAATATTGTCTTCAAAATTGTTGAAAAGTTTCTCATTTTAAAGAATGATTTATGGGATTTCCCTGGTGGCGCAGTGGTTAAGAATACGCCTGCCAATGCAGGGATATGGGTTCGATCCCTGGTCCAGGAAGATCCCACATGCCACGGAACCACTAAACCTGTGCGCCACAACTACTAAGCCTGCACTCTAGAGCCCACGAGCCACGACTACTGAGCCCTGCGCACCTAGAGCCCATGTTCTGCAACAAGAGAAGCCACCACAATGAGAAGCCGACGTAGCACAACAAAGAGTAGCCCCCACTCGCTGCAGCTAGAGAACGCCCTCACACAGCAACAAAGACCCAACGCAGCCAAAAATTAAAAAAAAAAAGAATTATTTATGAAATTGAATGGTGCTAACCAAAAATTTTCAGTTGACTTTGATAGCTTATATTTGGCAAGAGATCATCTAGGGGGTTTTTTTTCTTATATATTCTGAATTTTAAAGTATTAAGAGGTTATGAAAATTCTGTCAGTTGGTTTGAGAAGTTTATTTGACCAAAAAAATGAAGATTGCAGCTGGCCAAGTTGACCATTGAGGTAAAAGCAGATGTCAGAAATAAAATAGATTTGCATTTTGTTGGGGCTTATTGAGTTTTATAAAAACATAGGATATTATGAATTAAGTTAAGTAGCAAACCATTATCTGGTACCAGTGCATCTTGTTTAAGCACAAAATTCCTACCTATAGAAACATGAAAAAAAATACTGTGGATAGGTTTACAGGGTCTTAACCACATCTTATTTAAAAAGAAAATTCAAGAGTAGCCTTACATGTAACCTATAATAATCCGTTGCATCTTTACAGTAGTATTTTTACCTTTCCTGAATTTGTATGCTTAGCTGTTTGATCTCTGTCTTTTCTGATCTTTTCTCAATGGTTATGCTGTTTATTTCTAGAACTATGGGACACAAAAACCGCTATGTCAAAGTCCCCCGTGGTCACATCTGGGTTGAAGGTGATCATCATGGACACAGTTTTGACAGTAATTCGTTTGGGCCGGTAAGTCTTCTTATTACTGCTATGATTGGATTTCAAATGTAGGAACAAAAGTATGTCACACAGGTTCCTCAGGTAGCCCAGCCAAGAGTAGTCGTGAATTTTATAGTGGAACAGTTTATATTTGAAAATTTCCTTTTAAATATCATATAGATAATGTAAGCTGTCAATGGGTGTGTGTGTGTGTGTGTGTGTGTGTGTGTGTGTGTGTGTGTGTGTGTGTATCTAGAAAAGAACTTCGACAACTCAATAAAGTGCCAAAAGATGCTTTCAGCTGACTACCTGATCCCAGTGGCAACGGTTATTTTTTCCTCACATAAATGCTTTGTACTTTATGTTTTTAGTTAGTGTTTAACAGAAATAATATGTAAAAGACCTATAGACATCAATTTTCTAAGTAATTAGTTAAAAACTCATGTATAATAGAAATCATATTGGTAACTAACATTTTTCAGCTTTTAATTTATAACAGAAATGCCCACATTCCTTATACTATGTTTACATTCCATAAAATATGTGACTAAATTCATATATTATAATTTTTTTCATTTTTGAATACATACAGAAATTCTCTATTTATGAACCCCTGCAACAAATCATTATATAAAGTGAAGAATATTTTAGTTAATGGAAACTGCACCTGATTTCTCGTCACCTACGTCTCTTTAAAAACTTGGATCTTCAACCCATTAGATTTTCCTACATTTAGATGTAGCCATACTTGTATGTATGTAGAAGTTAACATTGAGCACCTTTAGATAGGTTTGCAAAAAAAGTTATCCACATCCTTTTGTCTAAAACTAAATGTTGGTGGTCTCTATAAAACAATTTCCTTCACCTATCATGAGGGACCACTATTATTGTCACAGGAGAAGCAGTCACTTGACTCACTTCTGGCTAAAAGTATAGCAAGAGACTTGAGGTTGGATAAGTGTTGTGCGTAAGTGGAAGGGAACTTTAGGTGATGACCCCTACTTCTTTTTTCTAGCTGCAGTGATGATAAGAAAAACATCTAAGGTCTTTCTTGCTTTTGAGTAGTACTTATTATAAAAATACAATTTAATCGTTGTAGGGTATATCAAAGATGGAATGAACAGATTGGAAATGTTGTAGATCACTTAGAGAGTACAGTAGAAGTGACTGTCATGAAGAAGCTTAGTAGCAACTTGAAAGTGAAAATAAATCACCTAAAAGCAGTTTTATTTCTCTCTCATCAATAAGATTAAATCTATTAAATGTAGCATGTTGTCCAAGTCCACATTAAAATGTTAACCTTAGTTTGGGTTTTAATTGGTAGGGTAGTGACTCTGAAATGAAGTGTTAAAAATGTTGTTGTTTTGTTATTAGTTGTGGGGTGTGGGGTAAATAATTACTAATAATAAAGTACTAAAGTTTGAGATTGGTTTGCTTTTTCTTTATTAGTAAATAAAGCTAGTGCAATCTTATCTATATAATTGTATAATTGTCAGTCACTCGTATTCCAGATGCTTTCTTATTTGGGAGAGAAAAATGATAAGGTTGATAGCCAGAATATTGGGAATTGCACATAACCTTCAATATCATATCTATTGTGTAGTTCTTTCTGGGCTGTCTTTCCTGCTGTGTACTTAATAATAGTATTATGAAACACTGAAGTATAAGTAGACACATGAAAGTTGAAAATATATCACTTATGGAAATATCCTCTGTCACTTATATCTTAAAAAAATAAAAATAAAAAGTGAGAACCATGTGGGAAGGCCAATCTCATTGTGTTTATTACAGTAAGAAACTATGATATGCAAAACACTGACAAATACATTCTGTGCAGGACTTTAATGCCATTGGTTTACATCAAGTTTTTAAAAGAAATCTGCTCATTAATTATAACTTGAACCAGTAATATGAGTCAGAGACACAAAACCATTTTGAAATTTAGTGGTTGTTTTCTTTTTTTTTAATGGATATAAATATATAGATGCAGAATGGCTTTTGTTTCATAAGTTGAACTAAATATAAATTTCCATTTACTCAATTCATATTGTTTTTACTTGTCAAAATTAGATGAAGAACCTGTACTAGGATGAAGGAAAACATTTGTCACATCATATACTAACCTACTTGTATTTGATGAGTTTTAGTACATATATTTTTACCCTTACAGTGAGCTCTCATGTTTTATGTTCCAATAACATTTATGACTAGGAAAAATAATTAATAATGATGCTCCCAAATAAGTTTTAAAAGGACAGAGGGAAAAAATTTAAATTAAAGACCTACAATTTTTATTTAAAGCTAAGTTGTGATGTTTGAGTATAGAGATTTCTTATTTTTTATTAATTAATGGTTATCTGAATAATTAAATGATTTTAATATTTTTATAATTCCCAGAAATAAAAACTCAAGTTTTACAATTCTAAAAAAACAGAATAATCTTGAATCTTACACTGCATATACACTTGAAAGTTGTTACATTTTTCCAATAATTCTCAGTTGGATTTTTTGGCTTATCCATCAATATATTTGGAGATTGTCTGTGGAAGGTCAGTTCAGTTTCAGGCTTTCTGGATTGTTGATTCACTTCTCCCCTTGGAAGCAGGGAATGTAATTTTCCAGAAAGTAAACATCCTATCTAAAAATCAGCCTGCATTGTTCCAGGATGCTTATCTTGACTTTGTAGAAATTCACTGAAGCCTTTACCCTTCATATCTCTCCCAAATAACTTCAGAATTGTATCCAAATCTGTTTAATATGCTTTAACTCTTTGAATTGTTAATTATACTGTATCATAGCATCTCCTCTGTTTATTTTAAATTGTTGCCTATGGGTAATCACATTGGAGCTTTTTCCATATTTGAGTAGATTTTTACTTGTAATCTAGTGAAAAATAAGAAAAGAAGGTCTTACTTTTTTTTCCTAGTTTGTTTTAATATTTCCTATGTATTTCTTAATATTTGAATTTGCTTTTCTGATTTGGTTTATTGCCACTATATGTAGGCTGGAGAGGGAATTAAAGAGTTTTATGAGTGAAAGATGAATAATGGATTATGAATTTAAAGATACCAATGTTAAGTTATAGTAATAGAATGCATCACAACAGGATGAGATCCAACATCTGTGCTTTTAACTTGTAGAGGATGACATTATGGAAATAAACTAGTAGACTCCTTTATGAACATGGATAGAGTAAAAGAGAAAATCAGATAACCTTAGTTTTGGGCCTCATCAGTCACATAACTGTATGGGTCTACATTTCCTCATGTATAAAAGGATGAATTTCCTCTCCTCTGAATTCATCTTAAATGATTATTTAGTAAAATGAGCATATATTTATATATATATATATATATATATATATATACACACACACACACATATAAATATATAATTTATTTAATGTACTCCTATTTTACAGATTCTTAATAATGGATTTATTCATCTCATTCAGGGATCCATAAACTAGGGCCATGGGCCAAATCTGGCCAGCCACCTGTTTTTATAAATAAAGTTTTATGGGAACACAGCCATGCTCATTTACTGACATATGGCTATGGCTGCTTTTGTCATACAATAGTCAAGTAATTACGACAGAGACTGTCTGCCCTGCAAAGCCAAAAATATTTATTACTATCTGGCCCTTTACAGAAAAAGTATGCCAACACCTGAACTAAGTCATGATGAAACCAGTACAGATTTAAAGGTATTAGTAACTAGTCATATTTGGTTTTTGGGGGGTTTTTTTTGGTTTTTTTTGCGGTACGCGGGCCTCTCACTGTTCTGGCCTCTCCCGTTGCGGAGCACAGGCTCCGGACACGCAGGCCCATCGGCCATGTCTCATGGGCCTAGTCACTCCGTGGCATGTGGGATCTTCCCTGACTGGGCCACGAACCCCTGTCCCCTGCATTGGCAGGCGGACTCTCAACCACTGCGCCACCAGGGAAGCCCTAGAAAAGTTTTAATGAACATCCTCAGCAACCTAAAATAGGAATACAATTAAAATATGTTTCCTCCAGAGGATGAACTATTATGCAGTTGTTAAAAATCTATATTTGTGAAGAATTTTAATAACATCATGTTCATGATATTGTTTTAGGTGAATACATGAAAATAAAGAAGAGAATACACAGTATTATGTTAATTGTGCCAGTTGTTATGATTGTGGTCAATTCTTTTTTATACCTTTGTAATTTGCTATATTCTAAAAGGTCTGCAACAAATTTTTATTACCTTATAATCAGAAGAAAACAAATTAGTCAAAAAAATAAGATAAAGGTGAGTAAAGTAAATGACTTCTAAGTTTTATTCTGACTAAATTCTTTAAAAATGCTTTATGGTGCTATGGCCAGAGAGAAAAATATCACAGATGTGATTGGGTAGGAAATGTTTCAGTTATGAATTTGTCTCCATGGAAGATCTCTGTGCCAAACCTCTTGAATATATCATCATTGCACAATGATAGAAAATGTCCTATCGCATCATAATATGGATTCACTAATGTATGACTTTAGCTCAGATTTCTAGTTTGAGAAATATATTTTGTTAGTATCCTTTAAGATTGTTGTCTAGAAGTGTTTTTCAGTGCATATTACTACTTGATTTCACTGGATTGTGTATTAAAGATATCTGATGATCGCTTAGAAAATTCAGAAAGAACTTCTGTTAGTAATTCTTTTGCTCTATGAAAGACATTAGCCTTTCCCTTTACCATCCCTACTTCCACGTAGATGACATTAATACATTTCTATTGTGGCCATGTTCTTTGCCAGCACCCAACTGATTGTAACTGATTACAATGAATATTGATGAATTTTCTGCTTGCTATAAAAGGAAATCACATAAAAGTCAAATTTTATATTTCTACATGTGTGTACATAGCAGTGAATTTTCTTTCTTTTTGTAATGAATTTTATTGTATTTATTTTTTTATACAGCAGGTTCTTATTAGTTATCTATTTTATACACATCAGTGTATACATGTCAATCCCAATCTCCCAATTCATCCCACCACCGCCCCCCACTGTCCCCACCTTGGTGTCCATACGTTTGTTCTCTATATCTGTGTCTCTATTGCTGCCTTACAAACAGGTTCATCTGTACGAATTTTCTAGATTCCACATATATGCGTTAATATATGATATTTGTTTTTCTCTTTATGACTTACTTCACTCTGTATGACAGTCTCTAGGTCCATACACCTCTCTACAAATGACCCAATTGCATTCCTCTTTATGGCTGAGTAATATTCCATTGTATATATGTACCACATCTTCTGTATCCATTCATCTGTCAGTGGGCATTTAGGTTGTTTCCATGACCTGGCTATTATAAATAGTGCTGCAAAGAACATTAGGATGCATGTGTCTTTTTGAATTATGGTTTTATCTGGGCATATGCCCTGTAGTGGAATTGCTGGGTCATATGGTAATTATATTTTTAGGTTTTTAAGGAACCTCCATACTGTTCTCCATAGTGGCTGTATCAATTTACACCAACAGTGCAAGAGGGTTCCCTTTTCTCCACACCCTCTCCAGCATTTGTTTGTAGATTTTCCGATGATGCCCATACTAACTGCTGTGAGGTGATACCTCATGGTAGTTTTGATTTGCATTTCTCTAGTAATTAGGGATGTTGAGCAGCTTTTCATATGCCTCTTGGCCATCTGTATGTGTTCTTTGGAGAGATGTTTATTTAGGTCTTCTGCCCATTTTTGGATTGGGTTGTTTGTTTTTTTAATATTGCACTGCATGAGCTGTTTATATATTTTGGAGATTAATCCTTTGTCCATTGATTTGTTTACAAATACTTTCTCCCATTCTGAGGGTTGTCTTTTCATCTTGTTTATAGTTTCTTTTGCTGTGCAAAAGCTTTTACGTTTCATTAGGTCCCATTTGTTTCTTTTTGTTTTTTATTTCCATATACTCTAGGAATGGGTCAAAAAAGATCTTCCTGTGATTTATGTCAAAGAATGTTCTTCCTATCTTTTCCTCTAAGAGTTTTATAGTGTCTGCTCTTACATTTAGGTGTTTAATCCATTTTGAGTTTATTTTTGTGTATGGTATTAGGGAGTGTTCTAATTTTATTCTTTTACATGTAGCTGTCCAGTTTTCCCAGCACCATTTATTGAAGAGACTGTCTTTTCTCCATTGTATATCCTTGCCTCCTTTGTCATAGATTAGTTGACCATAGGTGCGTGGGTTTATCTCTGGGCTTTCTATCCTGTTCCATTGATCTATATTTCTGGTTTTGTGCCAGTACCATATTGCCTTGATTACTGTAGCTTTGTAGTATAGTCTGAAGTCAGGGAGTCTCATTCCTCCAGCTCCATTTTTTTTTTTCCCTCAAGACTGCTTTGGCTATTCAGGGTCTTTTGTGTCTCCATACAAATTTTAAGACTTTTATTCTAGTTCTGTAAATATTGCCAGTGGTAATTTGATAGGAATTGCATTGAATCTATAGATTGCTTTGGGTAGTATAGTCATTTTCAAAATATTGATTCTTCCAATCCAAGAACAGGGTATATCTCTCCATCTCTTTATGTCATCTTTGAGTTCTTTCATCAGTGTCTTATAGTTTTCTGAGTACAGGTCTTTGACTTCCTTAGGTCAAAGGAAGAAATACCTAGGAATATTCCTAGGTATATTCCTAGGAATATTCCTAGGTATTTTATTCTTTTTGTTGTAATAGTGAATGGGATTGTTTCCCATTCACTATATTCCTAGGAATATTCCTAGGTATTTTATTCTTTTTGTTGTAATAGTGAATGGGATTGTTTCCCATTCACTATATTCCTAGGAATATTCCTAGGTATTTTATTCTTTTTGTTGTAATAGTGAATGGGATTGTTTCCTTAATTTCTCTTTCTGATCTTTTGTTGTTAGAATATAGGAATGCAAGAGATTTCTGTGCATTAATTTTGTATCCTGCAACTTTACCAGATTCATTGATTAGCTCTAGTAATTTTATGGTGGCATCTTTAGGATTATCCATGTATAGTATCATGTCATCTGCAAACAGTGACAGTTTTACTTCTTCTTTTCCAATTTGTGTTCGTTTTATTTCTTTTTCTTCTCTGATTGCCATGGCTACGACTTCTAAAACTGTGGAATAATAGTGGCGAGAGTGTACATCCTTGTCTAGCTTCCTGACCTTAGAGGAATTACTTTCAGTTTTTGACCATTGAGAATGATGTTTGCTGTGGATTTGTTGTATATGGCCTTTATTATGTTGAGGTAGGTTCCCTCTATGCCCACTTTCTGGAGAGTTTTTATCATAAATGGGTGTTGAATTTTGTCAACTGCTTCTTCTGCATCTATTGAGATGATCATATGGTTTTTATCCTTCAATTTGTTAATATGGTGTATCACATTGATTGATTTGTGTCTATTGAAGAATCCTTGCATCCATGGGATAAATCCCACTTGATCATGGTGTATGATCCTTTTAATGTGCTGTTGGATTCTGTTTGCTAGTATTTTGTTGTGGATTTTTGCATCTATATTCATCACTGCTATTGATCTACAATTTTCTCTTTTTATATTATCTTTGTCTGGTTTTGGTATCAGGGTGATGCTGGCCTTGTAGAATGAGTTTGGGAGTGTTCCTTTGTCTGCAATTTTTTGGAAGAGCTTGAGAAGGATGGGTGTTAGCTCTTCTCTAAATGATAGAATTCACCTGTGAAGCCATCTGATCCTGGACTTTTGTTTGTTGAAAGATTTTATCACGGTTTCAATTTCTTTACTGGTGATTGGTCTGTTCATATTTTGTATCTTCCTGGTTCAGTCTTCCAAGTTCATACCTTTTTAAGAATTTGTCCATTTCTTCCAGGTTGTTCATTTTATTGGCATAGAGCTGCTTGTAGTAGTCTCTTAGGATGCTTTGTATTTCTGCGGTGTCCATTGTAACTCTCCTTTTTCATTTCTAACTTTATTGATTTGAGTCCTCTCCCTCTTCTTGATGAGTCTGGCTAAAGGTTTAGCAATTTTGTTTATTTTCTCAAAGAACCAGCTTTTAGTTGTTGTGATCTTTGCTATTGTTTTCTTTATTTCTATTTCATTTATTTCTGCTCTGATCTTTATGATTTCCTTCCTTCTACTATCTTTGGGTTTTGTTTGTTATTCTTTCTCTAGTTCCTTTAGGTATAAAGTTAGTTTGTTTATTTGAGATTTTTCTTGTTTCTTGAGGTAGGATTGTATTGCTATAAAATTCTGTCTTAGAACTGCTTTGGCTGCATCCTATAGGTTTTGGATCATCGCGTTTTCGTTGTCATTTGTCTCTAGGTAATTTTTGATTTCCTCTTTGATTTCTTCAGTGATCTCCTGGTTATTTAGTAACACATTGTTTATCCTCCATGTGTTTGTGTTTTTTACATTTTTTTCCCCTGTAATATATTTCTAATCTCATAGTGTTGTGGTTAGATAAGACGCCTGATATGATTTCAGTTTTCCTAAATTTACCAAGGCTTGATTTGTGACCCAAGATGTGATCTATCCTGGAGAATGTTCCATGTGCACTTGAGAAGAAAGTGTAATCTGCTGTTTTTGGATGCAATATCCTATAAATATCAATTAAATCTGTGTGGTCTGTTGTGTCATTTAAAGCTTGTACTTCCTGACTAATTTTCTCTCTGGATGATTGCCCATTGGTGTAAGTGAGGTGTTAGAGTCCCCCACTATTATTGTGTTACCACTGATTTCCTCTTTTATAGCTGTTAGCATTTGCCTTATGTATTGATGTGCTCCTGTGTTCAGTGCATATATATTTATAATTGTTATATCTTCTTCTTGGATTGATCCCTTGATCATTATGTAGTGCCCTTCCTTGTGTCTTATAACATTCTTTATTTTAAAGTCCATTTTATCTGGTATGAGTATTGCTACTCCAGCTTTCTTTTGATTTCCATTTGCATGGAATATCTTTTTCCTACCCCTCACTTTCAGTCTGTATGTGTCCCTAGGTCTGAATTGGGTCTCTTGTAGACAGCATATATTTGGCTCTTGTTTTTGTATCCATTCAGTGAGGCTGTGTCTTTTGGTTGGAGCATTTAATCCATTTACATTTAAGGTAATTATTGATATGTATGTTCCCATTACCATTTTCTTAATTGTTATGGGTTTGTTTTTGTAGGTCCTTTTCTTCTCTTGTGTTTCCCACTCCACTTAGTTCCTTTAGCATTTGTTGTAGAGCTGGTTTGGTGGTGCTGAATTCTCTTAGCTTTTGCTTGTCTGTAAAGCTTTTGATTTCTCTGTCGAATCTGAATGAGATCCTTGCCAGGTAGAGTAATCTTGGTTGTAGTTTCTTCCCTTTCATCACTGTAAATATGTCCTGCCACTCCCTTCTGGCTTGTAGAGTTTCTGCTGAGAGAGAAATCAGCTGTTAACCTTATGAGAGTTCCTTTGTATGTTATTTGTCATTTTTCCCTTGTTGCTTTCATAATTTTTCTTTGTCTTTAATTTTTTTCAGTTTGATTACTATGTGTCTCGGCAACTTTCTCCTTAGCTTTATCCTGCCTGGGACTCTTTGTGCTTCCTGGCCTTGGTGGCCATTTCCTTTCCCATGTTAAGGAAGTTTTCAACTATAGTCTCTTCAGATATTTTCTCGGGTCCTTTCTTTCTCTCTTCTCCTTTTAAGACCCCCTATAACGTGAATGTTGTTTCATTTAATGTTGTCCCAGAGGTCTCTTAGGCTGTCTTCATTTCTTTTCATTCTTTTGTCTTTATTGTTCTGTGGCAGTGAATTCCACCATTCTGTCTTCCAGGTCACTTATCCATTCTTCTGCCTCAGTTATTCTGCTGTTGATTCCTTCTAGTGTATTTATCATTTCACTTATTGTTTGTTCATCTCTGTTTGTTTGTTCTTTAATTCTTCTTTGTCTCTGTTAAATATTACTTGCATCTTCTTGATCTTTGCCTCCACTGTTTTTCTTAGGTCCTGGATCATCTTCACTATCATTATTCTGAATTCTTTTTCTGGAAGGTTGCCTTTCTCCACTTCATTTAGTTGTTTTTCTGGGGTTTTATCGTGTTCCTTCATCTGGTACATAGTTCTCTGCCTTTTCATTTTGTCTGTCTTTCTGTGAATGTGGTTTTTGTTCCACAGGCTGCAGAATTGTAGTTCTTCTTGCTTCTGCTGTCTGCCCTTTGGTGGATGAGGCTATCTAAGAGTCTTGTGCAAGCTTCCTGATGGGAGGGACTGGTGGTGGGTAGAGCTGGGTGTTGCTCTGGTGGGTAGAGGTCAGTAAAACTTTAATCCTCTTGTCTGCTGATGGGTGGGGCTGAGTTCCCTCCGTGTTGTTTTGGCATGAGGTGACCCACCACTGGAGGCTACAGACTCTTTTTTGGTGCTGATAGTGGATTCTGGGAGGGCTCATACCAAGGAGTCCTAGCAACAACTTTTGCTGCCAGTGTCCTTGTCCCTGTGGTGAGCCACAGGCATGCCCCACCTCTGCAGGAGACCCTCCAACACTAGCAGTTAGGTCTGGTTCAGTCTCCTATGAGGTCACTGCTCCTTCCCCTGGGTCCTGATGCACACACTACTTTGTGTGTGCCCTCCAAGAGTGGAGTCTCTGTTTCCCCCAGTCCTGTCAAAGGCCTGCAATCAAATTCCACTAGCCTTCAAAGTCTGATTTTCTGGGAATTCCTCCTCCCATTGCCAGACCCCCAGGTTGGTAAGTCTGACATGGGGCTCAGAACCTTCACTCCACTGGGTGTTCTGTGGTATAGTTGTTCTCTAGTTTGTACGTCGGTCACCCAGCAGTTATAGGATTTGATTTTATTGTGATTTTGCCCCTCCTACAACCCCATTGTGGCTTCTCCTTTGTCTTTTGATGTGTGGTCTCTTTTTTGGTGAGTTCCAGTGTCTTCCTGTCGATGATTGTTCGGCAGTTAGTTGTGATTCTGGTGTTCTCGCAAGAGGAAGTGAGCTCATGTCCTTCTACTCCACCATCTTCCATAGCTGTGAATTTTCAAATAGTGATTCTTAACTATTTCAGATTAGCAGACTCTTCATAAATTAAAAGTGCAGGCAGCAGTTCTTTCTTCCATTTATTATAAATATTCGTTTAATTACTTATATTGGAAATGGTCTCATAGATGTCCATTCCTTTTGGTGAAAACACAGATGGACCCTTTCCATGGCTTCCATTTATCTTGTACATTTCCTATCTTTGAATTTTTTTCTATTCTTTTAATTTAGTTTTAAGTCACAAACCACTGAAATATGTTCACTGCTTGCTGTATGATTTGATGTATGTCATAATAGAAATTCTAGGTTTTTAGTATCTAAAATAAATAATTTATTTTAACTTTATTGAGCAAAGTATATTAAGGAAAAAAAAAACTTTTGGCTTAAACATTTCAGGGTGAAGATAACCTTTACACGCTGTACAAAAGAATTTTGATTTTTAGGTTTGTGGTCTTAGTATCACCTTGTTAACAATTTGTGTGTAGGAACCATGAAGCAGGACTGAACAATTTGGTGCAGAAACTATGCATGATATACTGCCTCTATCTGAGAGTGGAAACTGTGAGTTATACTAAATATGAATTCTTTTTAGTTCCAAATCATTTGGAAAAGAGCTAACCTAATCTCTTACTTCATAGATGCCTAATTAAATAAAATACTAGACCTCCTAGAATGTTTTATTGAAGGAAATATGCCTAATAGATGATAGTTTTCAAATAAATATTAGAAATATTGTTTGTTAATTAAATGAGCTAATGATCTGAAAATGATAATCTATAAGAAAGCATTGAAATTAAGATTAAAATTCCATAGAATTCCTTTTGAACTTAGTGAGGTTCAAAACATTTTTTACTTTTTAAAAAAGTACTGAAAAAGTCAAGGAGAGCAAAAGTAAACTTTATGAGTTCATATCATGCAGGCCTTTCATTTATGTCTTCAGGACACATTTTGAGCATCTACCAATTATCCAAATTGATTTTGGCCAGGATTCCAATGGGCAGAGTGGATCAGGAGAGATGAGGATTGTGTTAACTACAAAGATGGTGCTAGATTAGGTAATGTTTGGGAAGTGAACTTTCAAAGAGGTTTATTAGTCATGCCTGTTTTGAATTTTCTCCCTATGTTATACATTTTTGGTAAAAAAGAAATACAGTATGAGATTAACTAGGGTAGCAAAACAAGATTCTTGGAGACAGAAGGAGTCTGAAAGGAAGAGAAAGGGAAGTGAAGTTATGACATTTTTGAGACCAACTGACAAAGGGTTGAGTTGGAATGGAATTTGGGGAGATGTTTAAAAGATTCAGAGAGTATAAGGACAGAGATTCAAGTTGTGGATAATAAGGAGTGCACTAAGCCTGTGAGTATTCCCAGTCCTTTGGCCACTGTCATCAAGAGATGCCCTGATGCCTAGGAAGATCATAAGATGGTCAATAGATACAACAGTGACTGAGGTATATAAGGCCTACCCGCAAGGAGGCAGACAAATAATAGGGCAGAACCAACACAGCAGTCTAAGTAGAGGTGTAAGTCAGAGCCTCTTAGAGGAATAGACATTTGTGTACTGAAAACTCATAAGAAAAACCTGTGAAATCTTCTGGGAGGATTTGGTAGAACAGTGTTCTGAAATTGTGAAAATAATAACTATTTGGTGCAATCTTGTATTGCATAAAACACTCTGGATGCTGCATGTTTTGTGAATGAAGTGGTTTATGCCTGGAGTGGTTAATATGTTTCAGCTGCATTGAAAACACGCTGTTTATACAGTGCAGAATAATCTTGTGGACATATGAGAATGAATTGACATTTCATTTTATGTATTGTTGAACTGTAGTATTTTCCTTGTGTAAATTCTCTTCAGCAGCTAGAATAACTTTTACTTAAAATTAGCCATTTTCAAATAAAGAAAAAGGTCATTAGACTATGTTGACAGGATCCAAGGAAAGTGTTCTGTTCACACGTTCTCTAAAACATGTTACTTGGACTTTAATTGATTGTATTTTCTTGTTTCCTTGTGGTACATGCTTTTGTTCATTAAAAATTTTGTTAGGAACTACAGCAAGCTCTATTTATAGAAAAATATTTATGACAAAAGTCCCATGGTTCCTAAAATCATAAAACCTTACCTTGGGGTTTTCCTTCAATTGTTCTTCACAATTCCTTTAAACAGTGCCAGAACCTAGCAACCTCACATATTTTACTCAGGTATAATTCTTATTTGGCTGGTGTAGACAAAGGCATGCATTTCATAAAAAGGCCAAAGGCAGTGAAAAGAAATGTCATAATAATTAAAATATCTGTATATTCAAAGACAGGTAAGTCTCAGAAAAGAGCCCATCCTCTGGAGCAATATTCAAAACAAAGAAATGCTCATATAGGAAAAAAAGAAGAGAAAACAAGAAACCACAAAAGTACCTAAGGTTTAGCATCGCTATTGATTGGCTCTAATTACAATACAGTTAGAACATCAAAAAATATATAAGATTTTTAAAAAAGAGCATGGAAACATAATATCAACTAGAGAACACAGAGACAAACTAAGCTTCCATTTCTACTAAATCAAATTTTGTTTCTGTCTTAATTATTCTGCTAGTGTAGAAATCATTTTCCACATGATTTCATTTTCAGATAGGAGAGATGTCAGCAGAATTGTCATTAGACTTCATTGCTATGGCAGATACTGTTCCTTTGGGCCATTTAGTTAGAACTAAGCGTGTCCATTACACCAGAAATGTTATATTTACTGACAGTGGGTCAGGAAACAAGATTTAGTGAAATATATTCAGTATTATTAATTTAGCAATTTTATAAGTTCTCAAATTTTTTTAAGTGGGATTGAAATCCTTATTGTATTATTTATAAGACATAATCAGTGTCTACATCACATGTCTACATAGAAAAATGGAAGATATAAGAAGCCCAAAAGAGAAGGAAAATCTTCTACTGCCTAGCCTAGACAATACAAGGAGAAAAAATCAGCTATTGAATATACAGTGATTCAAGGTATGAGATTGAATTTCCTCATTTAAATAGATATTATGAAATATTTACTGAGTAATTGGGCTCTACTTCTTATAATATGCAAGCACAAAACTATGGAAATGACTTCGTATTTCGACTGAGCTTCTGGGAGATGACTTTCTTTAGAAATTTTTAATTTTCCTAAAGCTTTTGTTGGGTAATCCTAAAAATGACTTTGCTTTGTGTCAGCATCTTATTGGTTTTGTTTTGTTTTGTTTTCCTGAAAAAGAAAACTTGCAAGAGAATTAAAAGATCAGTTTGATTGTCAGTGACTTGGATGACTTTGTTCTGTGTAATGGAGCCTGTAATGAATCACAGTAACCACAGTTTTAGATATTATCCATTGGAAGACCCATGTGGGTTTGTGTTATGTTAAAGTTTTTCTAACTTGGTGAATCAAGCAAGTGAAAATGCAGTTCTTTATTTCAGTGGTCAGAATTAGAACCATGTGGTATGTTCTATTGATAGGGCATCACAGGCCCCATGGCTTTTTCACTGAAGAACATTGATTCCTGTAACATGATTCCTAGGTATTTCTGCTCCAACTCATCCTCCTATCACTAAGAATTTTTCTGAAAAGAATTCTGATCACATCATTCCACTTTTTAAAACAATATCATCAGCCTACAACACTTATCATACTTAATGAAGAAATGTTAGAAGCTTTCCCTTTTAAATCAGACAAAATAAGAAGGTTCTCTTACCACTTCTGTTCAACATTGTGCCAAAGGTCATTGCCCGTGCACATTAAGGCAAGAAAGAAATAAGAGATGTGGCAATAGGAAAGGAAAATTCCAGAGTTGCTTTTTTTCTTTTCTCAAGTATGTTATTGTCTAATTAGAAAATCTAAGAAGCAGACTTACCTGGTGGAGCAGTGGTTAAGAATCCACCTGCCAATGCGTGGGACACAGGTTGGATCACTCGTCCGGGAAGATCCCACATGCAGTGCAGCAACTAAGCCAGTGTGCCAAAACTACTGAGCCTGCTCCCTATAACCCATGAGGCACAACTACTAAGCCTGCCTGCCACAACTACTGAAGCCTGTGCATCTAAAGCCTGTGGTCCGCAACAAGAGAAGCCACCACAATGAGAAGCCCGCACACTGCAATGAAGAGTAGCACCTGCTTGCTCCAACTACAGAAAGCCCGCGTGCAGCAACGAAAACGCAAAACAGCCAAAAATAAATAAATTAATTAATAATAAAAAAAAGAAAATTTAAGAAGCATCTGCAGAATTACTAAGACAGTTCTGCAAGTTTATTAGTATAAGAGCAATCACATACAGTGATCAAACAGGTCTAGACCTCATCAACAAACAGAAAACACACTTTTAAAGAACTTGATATTTAAAATAGCAATAAAAAACTCAGGATAGGGCTGGTAGTGGCTTCCAGTTCCGACTTGAGGCCTTGCCTGCTGGCATGTGGAACAGCGAGTTGCTCCGGGTTAAGTAAGTTTGTAAAGTGTCCTCTTCATTTCTGGAAAAAAAAAAAAAACCCTCAAGATAAGATAATTCCTCTTATGTTATAGAAGATGAATTTCAAGGAAAACATTGGAAATTACTTATTGCAGAGCAGTGACTGAAGCCATGTGGCTGACAGGATCATGGTGCTCCAGCCGGTTGTCAGTCCTTAGCCTCTGAGGTGAGAGAGCAGAGTTCAGGACATTGGGCCATGAACTCCCAGAGATCTCCGTCGCAATACTAAGACCCAGTTCCACTCAATGACCAGCAAGCTCCAGTGAAGGGCAACTCATGTCAAACAACTAGCAAGACAGGAACATACCACCACCCATTAGCAGAGAGGCTGCCTAAACTCATGATGTCAGAGACACCCCAAAACACAGCACTGGATGTGGTCCTTCCTACCAAAAAGACAAGATCCAGCCTCATCCACTAGAACACAGGCAGCAGTCTCCTCCACTAGGAAGCCTACACAGCCCATTGAACCAACCTCACCCACGGGGGGCAGACACCAAAAACAATGGGAACTACAGAACGGCAGCCTGCGAACAGGAGATCCCAAACACAGTAAGTTATGCAAAATGAGAAGACAGAGAAATATGCAGCAGATGAAGGAGCAAGGTAAAAACCCACCAAACCAAACAAATGAACAGGAAATAGGCAGTCTACCTGAAAAAGAATTCAGAGTAATGATGGTTAAGATGATACAAAATCTTGGAAATAGAATGGAGAAAATAGAAGAAATGTTTAACAAGGACCCAGAAGAACTAAAGAACAAACAAACAATGATGAACAACAAAATAAAAGAAATTTAAAATTCTCTAGAGGGCAATGATAGCAGAATAATTGAGGCAGAAGAATAGATAAGTGACCTGGAAGATAAAATAGTGGAAATAACTACTGCAGAGAAGAATAAAGAAAAAAGAATGAAGAGAATTGAGAACAGTCTCAGAGATGTCTGGGACAACATTAAATGCACCAAAATTCGAACTATAGGGGTCCCAGAAGAAGAAGAGAAAAAGAAAGGAACTGAGAAAATATTTGAAGAGATTATAGTTGAAAAGTTCCCTAATATGGGAAAGGAAGTAGTTAATCAAGTCCAGGGAGCGGAGAGAGTCCCACACAGGATAATTCCAAGGAGAAACACACCACAACACGTACTAATCCAGCTATCAAAAATTAAATACAAAGAAAAAATATTAAAAGCAGCAAGGGAAAAACAACAAATAACATACAAGGGAATCCCCATAAGGTTAATAGCTGATCTTTCAGCAGAAACTCTGCAAGCCAGAAGGGAGTGGCAGGACATATATAAAGTGATGAAAGGGAAAAACCTACAACTAAGATTACTCTACCCAACAAGGATCTCATTCAGATTTGATGGAGAAATTAAAACTTTTACAGACAAGCAAAAGCTAAGAGAATTCAGCACCACCAAACCAGCTTTACAACAAATGCTTAAGGAACTTCTCTAGGCAGGAAATGCAAGAGAAGGAAAAGACCTATAATAACAAACCCAAAACAATTTAGGAAATGGTAATAGGAACATACATATCGATAATTACCTTAAATGTAAATGCATTAAATGCTCCAACCAAAAGACATAGACTGGCTGAATGGATAAAAAAAAAAAGACCCATATATATGCTGTCTACAAGAGACCCACTTCAGACCTAGGGACACATACAGACTGAAAGTGAGGGGATGGAAAAAGATATTCCATATAAATGGAAATCAAAAGAAAGCTGGAGTAGCAATTCTCACATAAGACAAAACAGACTTTAAAATAAAGACTATTACAAGAGACAAAGAAGGACACTACATAATGATCAAGGGATCAACCCAAGAAGAAGATATAACAATTGTAAATATTTATGCACCAACATAGGAGCACCTCAATACATAAGGCAAATGCTAACAGCCATAAAAGGGGAAATCGACAGTAACACAATCATAGTAGGGGACTTTAACACCCCACTTTCACCAATGGACAGATCATCCAAAATGAAAATAAATAAGGAAACACAAGCTTTGAATGACACATTAAACAAGATGGACTTAATTGATATTTATATGACATTCCATCCAAACACAACAGAATACACTTTCTTCTCAAGTGCTCATGGAACATTCTCCAGGATAGACCATATCTTGGGTCACAAATCAAGCCTTGGGTCACAAATCAAGCCTTGGTAAATTTAAGAAAATTGAAATGCTATCAAGTATCTTTTCCGACCACAATGTTATGAGACTAGATATCAATTACAGGAAAAAAACTGTAAAAAATACAAACACGGGCTTCCCTGGTGGCACAGTGGTTGAGAGTCCACCTGCCAATGCACGGGACATGGGTTCATGCCCCGGTCCAGGAATATCCTACATGCCATGTAGCCGCTGGGCCCATGAGCCATAGCCACTAAGCCTGCGCGTCTTGAGCCTGTGCTCCACAGCGGGAGAGGCCACAACAGTGAGAGGCCTGCGTACCGCAAAAAAAAAAAAAAAAAAACACATGGGGACTAAACAATAAACTACTAAATAACCAAGAGATCACGGAAGAAATCAAAGTGGAAATGAAAAAATACCTAGAAATATATGACAATGAAAACACGACAACCCAAAACATGATGATCCAAAACGTGCAGCAAAAGCAGTTCTAAGACAGAAGTTTATAGCAATATAGTGCTACCTCAGGAAACAAGAAAAGTCTCAAATAAACAACCTAACCGTACACCTAAAGCAATTAGAGAAAGAAGAAAAAAGAACCCCAAACTTAGAAGAAGGAAAGAAAATATAAATATCAAATCAGAAATAAATGAAAAAGAAATGAAGGAAATGATAGAAAAGATCAATAAAAGTGAAAGCTGGTTCTTTGAGAACATAAACAAAATTGATAAACCATTAGTCAGAGTCATCAAGCAAAAAAGGGAGAAGACTCAAATCAATAGAATTAGAAATGAAAAAGGAGAAGTAACAACTGACAAGCAGAAATCAAAGGATCATGAGAGATTACTACAAGCAACTCTATGCCAATAAAATGGAAAACCTGGAAGAAATGGACAAATTCTTAGAAAAGCACAAACTTCCAAGACTGAACTAGGAAGAAATAGAAACTATGAACAGATCACTCACAAGCACTGAAACTGAAACTGTGATTAAAAATCTTCCAAGAAGCAAAAGCTCAGGACCAGATGCCTTCACAGGTGAATTCTATCAAACATTTAGAGAATAGCTAACACCTATCCATCTCAAACTCTTCCAAAATATAGCAGAGGGAGGAACACTCCCAAGCTCATTCTATGAGGCCACCATAACCCTGATACCGATGCCAGACAAAGATGTCACAAAAAAAGAAAACTACAGGCCAATATCACTGATGAACATAGATGCAAAAATCCTCAACAAAATACTAGCAAACAGAATCCAGCAGCATAATGAAAGGATCATACACCATGATAAAGTGGGATGCATCCCAGGAATGCAAGGATTCTTCAATATATGCAAATCAATGTGATAAACCATACTAACAAATTGAAGGAGAAAAACCATATGATCATCTCAATAGATGCAGAAAAAGCTTTCAAGAATATTCAACACCTATTTATGATAAAACCCTCCAGAAAGTAGGCATAAAGGGAACTTACCTCAACATAATAAAGGCCATATATGACAAACCCACAGACAACATTGTTCTTGATGGTGAAAAAGTGAAACCATTTCCACTAAGATCAGGAACAAGACAAGGTTGCCCACTCTCACCACTGTCATTCAACATAGTTTTGGAAGTTTTAGCCATAGCAGTCAAAGAAGGAAAAGGAATAAAATGAATCCAAATCAGAAACAAAGAAGTAAAACTGTCACTGTTTGCAGATGACATGATACTATACATAGAGAATCCTAAAGATGCCACCAGAAAACTACTAGGACTAATCAATGAATTTGGTAAAGTAGCAGGATACAAAATTAATGCACAGAAATCTCTTGCATTCCTATACACTAATGATGAAAAATCTGAAAGAGAAATTAAGGAAACACTCCCATTTACCATTGCAACAAAAAGAATAAAATACCTAGGAATAAACCTACCTAAGGAGACAAAAGACCTGTATGCAGAAAACTATAAGACACTGATGAAAGAAATTAAAGATAATACAAAGAGATGGAGAGATATACCATGTTCTTGGATTGGAAGAATCAACATTGTGAAAATGACTGTACTACCCAAAGCAATCTACAGATTCAGTGCAATCCCTATCAAACTACCGATGGCATTTTATACAGAACTAGAACAAAAAGTCTTAAAATTTGTATGGAGACACAAAAGACCCTGAATAGCCAAAGTGGTCTTGAGGGAAAAAAATGGAGCTGAAGGAATCAGGCTCTCTGACTTCAGACTATACTGCAAAGCTACAGTAATCAAGACAGTATGGTACTGGCACAGAAACAGAAATATAGATCAATGGAACAGGATGGAAAGCCCAGAGATAAACCCACACACATACAGTCACCTTATCTTTGATAAAGGATGGAAGAATATATGGTGGAGAAAAGGCAGCCTCTTCAATAAGTGGTGCTGGGAAAACTGGACAGCTACATGTAAAAGAATAAAATTAGAACACTGCCTAATACCATACATAAAAATAAACACAAAATAGATTAAAAACCTTAAAATAAGGCCAGACACTATAAAACTCTTAGAGGAAAACATAGGCAGAACACTCTATGACATAAATCACAGCAAGATCCTTTTTGACCCACCTCCTAGAGAAATGGAAATAAAAACAAAAATAAACAAATGGGACCTAATGAAACTTAAAAGCTTTTGCACAGCAAAGGAAATCATAAACAAGATGAAAAGACAACCCTCAGAATGGTAGAAAATATTTGCGAACAAAGCAACTGACAGAGGGTTAATCTCCATAATATACAAGCAGCTCATGCAGCTCAATATGATAAAAACAAACAACCCAATCCAAAAATGGGCAAAAGACCTAAATAGACATTTCTTCAAAGAAGATATACAGATAGCCAACAAACACATTAAAGGATGCTGAACATCACTAATCATTAGAGAAATGCATATCAAAATTACAATGAGGTATAACTTCACACCAGTCAGAATGGCCATCATGAAGAAATCTACAAACAATAAATGCTGGAGAGGGTATGGAGCAAAGGGAACCCTCTTGCCCTGTTGGTGGGAATGTAAATTGATACAGCCACTAAGGAGAACAGTATGGAGGTTCCTTAAAAAAGTAAAAATAGAGCTACCATATGACCCAGCAATCCCACTACTGGGCATAAACCATAATTCACAAAGGGTCATTTCCTACAGTATTCATTGCAGCTCTGTTTATAATAGCCAGGACAAGGAAACAACCTAAGTGTCCATCAACAGATGAATGGATAAAGAAGATGTGGCACATATATACAATGGAATATTACTCAGCCATAAAAAGAAATGAAATTGAGTTATTTGTAGTGAGATGGAGGGACCTAGAGACTGTCATATGGAGTGAAGTAAGTCAGAAAGAGAAAAACAAATATCGTATGCTAACTCATATATATGGGATCTAAAAAATAGAAAAACAAACGGTTCTGAAGAACCTTGGGGCCAGACAGGAATAAAGACACAGATGTAGAGAATGGACCTGAGGACACGAGGAGGGGGAAGGGTAAACTGGGACGAAGTGAGAGAGTAGCATGGACATATATACAGTACCAAATATAAAATAGATAGCTAGTGGGAAGCAGCGGTATAGCACAGTGAGATCAGCTCCGTGCTTTGTATCCACCTAGAGGGGTGTGATAAGGAGGGTGGGAGGTAGATGCAAGAGGAAGGGGATATGGGGATATATGTATACGTATGGCTGAATCACTTTGTTATACAGCAGAAACTAACACACCATTGTAAAGCAATTATTTTCCAATTATATATATATATATGTATACGGGAAAAAAAACCCTCAGGATAGTGCTTACCTTTGGAAGGGATGGGCGTGAATGTTGTTGGAGAGGGGTGTACAGTGACACCAGATTACTGATACTGTCTCAAATCTTAAGCAGGCTGGTGAGTATATAGCTGTTCATTATATTATTCTGTATACCATTTATGTCTGAAATGTAATAGAATATTACATAACTACATAAAAATATTAAAAGTTGGCCTCAGTGACTACACATTACTCACAGCAGGTCTCTTTCTAATATTTGTGGGGCTTAGGGCATGGAAGTCCACATACCACGTATCTAAATATTTTATAGCTGTAAATCAAGTTTATAAACTGTTAAATGTATTCCTTTCTCTTCACTTGATAAATATACCTACACATGGCTATAAGCAGCAAACATATCAAAGATGACTGAATTTAATTTTTGTAAGTCTGTATATTCTGCTGGAAGGTTTGGGATGTTTGGAAGTGTAATATAAAAACACATGTAATTCATAAATTATTATATGTTTATTCATAAAATTTTTCTGACCTCCATTTTAGCAAAATCACTATCTTGCTATAATAAAGATTTTCACATAATTTGCATTTTACTTTTAATAATTATATAAAGGATTAAAATATTTAATTGAATTAGAGTATAGAAAATTTGAATATATATTTATTGAAATGTAAATGAAAAGTAAATGAAAAAAATTGAAAAGTAAATTTTTTCAAATTTTTGTAAATTTTTTTTGTAAAATATCTAAAGTACATTTTAAAATCAGAAGGCAAAATAAAATAACTACTAATGAACATAAAAATTATATAAAAATTATTTGAATAGAACTGAATTTTTAAGTATTTAAAGAATTAAATCTTATTACATATTTTTATAAAAGTAAATCTTTTTACAGTTTGAGGATTCAGTTTCCATATAGTTGTTCACAGAAAGAGTCTGTAGGAGGCTTTATGCATATCATATCCTGAACTACATACATGCAAATTTAAGAGGCACTAAAAAGCCATTTAAATTTTTTGCTCAGGAGGGTAATGACTACAAAGAGCCATGTCAGCAAGACTGATCTGGGAACATTATGAATGAAAGATTAGATTGCAAATAGACTACAGGTAGAGAATGCAATTACTCGATGATATTATTGGTTCAAGTGGGAGATGATTAGTCCCCAGACTAAGGTGGCAATAATAAAAAATATGAAGAAGTGTGTTGATTTGAGAGTCTTTAGGAACCAAGAATTGATTGGATGCATGTTAGATTCCACTGACTGGAATTAACTCACCATATCTGTTAGAAAAGTTCTCCAGCTGAAATACTGAGCTGCCTTCATGCTCACCTATGGTGGATCAAACCTTAAAATTAAGCATGATAAGCTTAAATCACAGTGATATTATTGTCATCACCTTTATGTGGAAGACCAAAAGAAGTGACAACATGATGTCTCCAAGCTTCTTTAGTTTGCAAAGTACTTGTAGAGACATTGCAGCGGGCAGCCTGACTATCTGGTGAGAATTGTGCTGCGTCATACTGATTAGACTTGCTGTTCTGACCTTGGGAGAGAGAACTGAGCCTTGCTTATGACTCATTAAAGCTTAAAGGCAGGTATTATTCCATGAAAATTCTGTTCTCTTACACTTAGCATCCATGTCAGCTGATCCACTACCCATCGATTTCACAGGCCTTCTCTGCTCTTTTTCTAAAGTTCTCACGTATTTCAAAAGGTGCCTGGTGAATCCAAGAATGCAGAGGCTAATGAGAAGGAAATAAATTATGTAAATACTCTGACTGTTAAACTCACTGATAGAAAAGAAAGTTTAAAAATTTCTTTTTCACTATTGTTATTTAATATTATTATTTAAAATGTAAACATGTAGGATATAGTTCAAATTTTAAATAGTTTTAAAAAGCAAAAAGAAATTGTTAGTTTTGCTAAAGGAATGATGTAGAATATTTGCAAAAAGAAATTGTTAGTTTTGCTAAAGGAATGATGTAGAATATTTGTACTAATTTCAATTTACATTAACTGATCTTCCCTTTAAATAAAATTACAATATTAAAATAAATATAATGGTATTAGATCAGTGTAAGGAAAGGGGAATTATAAGCCTTCATCAAGTTGTGGAATTGTGGGCTTAGTCTTTTTTTAATCACTAAACCTGATTTTCAGAAAGATAATAATTATTAACTAGAATTTACTTTAGACTAACAACAACATTAGGCTAAAGTTTTACATAGACCTCCAGTGATTTTATTTAGCTGAAGAGCTTTAACTGAACCATTTTCAAAGCTACTTAAATCTCCCTCGTTGTGAAATGTATTTGCCTATTTCCTGCAGAGGCTTTAAACTCTATCTGCCTAGTATTTGCTGAGAAGCTGCAGGAAAATGAAAGATTCCTCTCAAATGAGCCATGATTTTATTTTGGTTGTTCACTAAATTAAGTTTCACTTCAAAAATAAACTAATAAGATTATAGATTATGTCATTTCTCCAAGTCATTATGGAATTATCTAGTCTCTGGTCAAGGAAAAGTTCTAATCTTAAAATATTTGGTCCAGAGGCTTTTAAAACAAACTTAATTGTGTGCCTCTTTTGACATTAAAACAAAAACCAAACCAAAAAAAAAAAAAGGTATTTGTTCAGTCTTTCAAACAAAGAAAATTTATGTGCTGCATAGGGAATGGTAATGCCATTAGATGAATTAATTCTTTACATCTAAAGGCATGGTTTCAGTGGGCTGTTGTTTTCCAATTCAGTGCATTACCCTGAAATGACTGAAAACTAATAGCACAAAATCGGCAAGGCCATTTAAAAGGTCATTCGTTAAAATGCATGGTATTTAAATAACCTTTTTTTTGCCCAGATGGGCATTGCTGGTTAACTGTTACATCTTTTCAAATATTATTATACTGTTGAGTCACAAAAGTATACTTTATAAGAACTTTAAACAATTTTTAAGAGTAAGTTCTCATTTGATTTTATTATAGTCACACAATACTTCTTTATATTTTAATTTGGAAAAAAAAACCCCAAAACCTACCATGCTTTAGCTGAAGTATTTTTCCCTTTAGATGAAACTACTATTTGATTGCAGGGAAGTCTCTCTACAGCCTTTATGTATTTCACATAACAATATTGTATTAATGTGATTTTTTTTTTTGCGGTACGCGGGCCTCTCACTGCTATGGCCTCTCCCGTTGCGGAGCACAGGCTCCGGACGCGCAGGCTCAGCGGCCATGGCTCACGGGCCCAGCCGCTCCGCGGCACGTGGGATCTTCCCGGACCGGGGCACAAACCCGCGTCCCCTGCATCGGCAGGCGGACTCTCAACCACTGCGCCACCAGGGAAGCCCTAATGTGAATTTTTATTATATTCTCCTTCACTCTGTCACTACGCACAACTGTCTCCTCATTCTTTTGGAGTTCATTGCCCATAACACCTTTTTTTGTTTGTTTTACCAAAGGAAATTTAGTATTTGGTTTTAAGGAAGGATATGAATAAAAGGCCCCTTTATGAAAAGGGTTTAAATAGGATATGCCTGTGTATGAGGACATTACCCTAAATTGATATATCATTATCCTTTAGGTTCAGGAAGATTGCCTTCTTTATGAAGTTATTTTCTATATTCTCTGTTTTTAATTCCTGAAAGGCTCCAACGTGGCTATGGGGACTATTACCATGATCCTTTGATGAGTATATCTGTTTGAATGTGCTTTTCTATAACTTCAATCTGGTTTAAAAATAAACCAGCCAAAAACATCATGAATCATGCAAAGCAGAATCATTTACAGATGCATGGGAAATATACTCTATATATTCTTCCTGCTCAATTGAAAATAAACTGGGCCTAGAGTAAATTATAATGTCTTCAAATACATTCTATATTCTTAGCCCCTATTTCTTTTAACCCACAGTAGAAACCCCTCCTTCTGCCGTAGCAGTCCAGATCTCTCCTGCTCTCAAAATTCTCTTCCCTACCCCTCCCCAAAGGAGGCAATCTAATAACTTTTCAGAGACAAAAAGAGAAAGTGTGGAGGCATCAGGAACAATTTGGGGAAAATAAATACTATCTTTTGCAAATATTACTTTCAACTTTTTATAAATGTAGCATGAACCTTTCACCTCCACATCACCAATAAAGCAGTAGAAATAAGCTAGCAAGCAGAGGAATTATTTGTGTGGTGATGGCTCCCCCAAAGTGTCACAAGGTCCCCTTGCTTGTCCCTGAGGGCGATGGTGAATAACACTTTGAAGTGGCCTCCAGCCTCACCCTGACAAGATGCCTGTCTCCCCCATCCCAAGGCCTTCTAAACTGGGGGAGGCCTAATCCCATGGTCACAGCTGTGGACTGCTTCCCAGTGTTACACAGCACAGTTGGAGCCAGAGAAGAGAATACTCTGACCTCAGACTCTCAATCCAGAGGTTCAGTTTGGGTCATGTGCCAATCCTGAACCAATTACCTATGACCTGTAGAACAAGATCTAGATGAGAAAGGGCTATGATTGGCCCAAGGTGCCCATCCTGGAACAATCAATCATTGTCAAGGGGTGGAACACTATGGAGCCATAGTTTGTATCAGGCATCTATTTCTAGATCAACTAATGTGGCCTGAAGGCAGTATTACATAGAAATTGTGACAGTCCCATGGAAACCTTATTTTGTTGATGCCAACATAGAGAAAGGGGCTGTTGTTCCCAGCTTCTGCAGGGTGCTGGGCAGACCAAAGAATATTCCACACTATCATAATAAAAGGTAGAAAGCGTACACCCTGTAGCAAGAGACAGAGATAAAACACTATGACGTTCACAGAAATGATTACTTCCAGCAGGAAAGAAATGGATAGGCTTCCATGAGTTCAACCTCAAAGAAAAGATTGGATTCGGGCTTGTGGGCAAGCGGGAAAGTAACTTTCTAGAAGTAAAGAGCAAGTTAGAAGCAGGGAGGTAGAAGCCTGTAGGACAGGTACTGGGTATTTGAGCAATTTTATTTGGGTGAAAATTCAACCGTGGGAAGGGCAAATTCTGAAGCTATGACTAAGAACCTTGAACATCACAAAAAGAAGTCTGGACATTATTCTTCATGAAGCATCCAGAAGGCTTTTGGTCAGGGTAGAGAAATGATTCCAACAACAAGTTAGGAACAATAATCTGGCAGTGTGGTGTAAAATGAGCTGGAGAATCAAACAAAAGGTGAAAAAACTTACCCTACAAAAATCCTGCAGTATCATCTCACAGTACACAAATTAGGATAAGGGTTCTCAGGCTTCAGAGTACCTAGAAAACACTAAGGGAGCTTATTAGAAATGCAGCTGCCTGTGCCTCCCCCTTGCAGATTTTGGTGTATAAGTGTGAAGTGGGGCTTTGGGATTTGCTTTTTTTTTTTTTTTTTTTTTTTTTAAGCACCAACGACCAGGTGAATGTGGCAAAAGAACCACGCTTTGAGGAAAGCAGATCTTGGGATGTAATTTGGAGAATCAGTTTAAGAATTGAGTATGAAAGAGCCTTGGTTCACCCTTGCAACTTGCTGGGCTTTCAGAGCTCTGGATTTCAGCCCTGGTCTTGGTGTAATATACCCTGAAGTCAGAGCCAAAGCAGAAGGTGAAGACACGAAGGCTCACTTCCCTCTAAAGTTTCCGTGGGCTCTATTTCATGTGGTGCCGTCTCTCTGTGGAGAAGTCAACTGGAAATTTTACAGCATGACTCACCCGAAGAATAGCATTGAGATCTGTGGTTTCAGTGGGGGAGCAGTGCCAGAAAAGATTAATATGTTCTGTTTTAAGACGAAGTGTGATTATTTTATGTGGCTTCAAGATTCCATTTTTTTACTTGCAATCTATGCAGATTCAAATTCAGTGCAGTTTAAATGACAAAGGGTGATTTGGGCTGTTTAACAAATGGGAGATTGGTATTAATCATCAGGTTTTTGGAGTTTCACTCTGGGCAGAGGGTGGAGTGGTAAGTCCTCCTAGGAGTACTTACACAGATGCAGTGCATTAGTAGACTTTGCTTGGCTATTCTTTGTTCAATAATTAATTAGAAGTCTTTTCAAAAATCTCCTTATGTCTCCTGAATTAGGAGCAATAACATTTTTATCCTGTGCTGATAAATTCTAAGCTCCATCTTTGGACTGATTTAAGGCTTGTGCCAGATAGTACGTTATATTTGTTTTGTTTTTAATTCTATTGTTAGTTGTTCTTGTATGACAGTTTAAGATTAAAATCTAATAAGGGTCTGAACCTGTGCTAAGATTTTCTTTGTATCTCCTTCCTTTTTACCATTCTACCTTTCTTCGATCATTTTCTTTTGCAGCCCAGCTAGATGCCTAGGATTTGAAGAGATAATTCACTCATTTGTCTCAAGGTTTGCCAGGGTAACTTTAGTGTTGCCAAAACCAGTGATCTTTCCGAGGTATTCCTCTTACTCAGCCTTTCAGCAGTATTCAATATAGTTGACCACTTCCTCTTTAAAACATATTGAGAATTCTTTTCTCTTAGCTTTCTTGAACCCGTACAACCAGCCATCTTTTTCTCAGTCTCTTTTTCACTTTCATCTTTCTCTGTGAGACCTCTAAATTTGGTCTGCCCCTGAGCTCTACCCTGATCTTTCATCCCTATTTAAACTCTCCCTAAGAAAATGGATCCCATGTCTTTAAAAGATGTTTTTATGCATTGGTGCTCAGAATTATATCTCCAGATTGATCTTATCACACTTGGATATTCAATAAGCATCTCAAATTTAACATGTCTAGATAGAAATTCTTTGTTCCTTCCCACTCCCGTCTTCTTTCCTCAGATTTCCCAGATTTTACTAGATGATATCACCATCTACCCAGTTACTCAAGCCAAAAAGTTAGGAGGCATCCTTAATATCTCACTTTTTATCACTCCCACCTGCAACCCACCATCAAAGCCTAGTAGTTCTACCACCATCATATCCTAAACTTGCCCACTTTCACCCACCTCTGCTGCTGCTTCCCTAACCCAAGTCATCATCATGTCTCACCACAAGAGCTCCCTAACTGGCCCACAGCCTTTCTTTCTTCATCTTCTAAACTCCAGTATCTAGATAGCAGCTGGGGTCATCTTACCCTCAAACCAGGTCCCTCTCCTACATGAAACACTTCAGTGGCCTCTTATTGCTCTTAGAATTAAAAGCCTTCCCCACAGTATTTTCTCTGACTCACTTGACCGTGGCCTTCAGGGGTCTCACACCGTGCAGCTCTTGTATCTCAGTCCTCGCTATGCTTTGCACCACTCAGGTCTTTCAGTTCCTTGAATAGGCCATAGGTCTTTTGTATTAGCTGGATATTTTTCCTTGAGTTCTCTTCCCTTAGATCTTTCTGTAGCTGGCTCCTTATCTTCCCCACTTAAGAGAAGATTTTTCTGTGCACCCAATCGAAAATGGAACACACACACACACACACACACACAAAATAATCACTATCATTACTGTTATTTTCTTCATAACTCTTATCACTATCTTATATTATTTTACTTTTTTTATTTTCTTTCTTTTTTTAAGCCCCTTTAATAGAAATTAAGCTTCGTGAGGTCAGGGACCATGTCTTCTGGGGTCACTGCTACAAAACAGTGCCTGGCTCATTACAGGCACTTAATACATCTTTTTTAAATGGATAAGTGGATTTCTGATGTGTGAATGAGCTTAGCTCTAATGGTGCCTCCTGGTTCAGAAATAAGAAGTTAGTGGAACATATACAAGGACATCTTTGAAAAAAAGAGACTGTCTGCTTATAGTGGCTATTAGAGGTTGGAATTAGGCTCATGGCATGATGCACTTTCCAGGAAGTATGTCATGAGAGAGTGATATGCATTCCACCTTAAAAACAAAATGATGATCTAGCAATCTCACTTCTGGGTATATATCCAAAGGAAACAAAACCATTATCTCGAAGAGCTATCTGTACTCCCATGTTCATTGCAGCATTATTCATAATAGCCAAGATATGAAGGCAACTTAAGAGTCCATGAAAGGATAAATGAATGAATAATAAAGAGAATGTGGTGTATATATATATACACACATGTATATATACACACGCACATACACACACACACAAGTATATTATTCAGCCATGAGAAAGAAGGAAATTTTACCATTTGCTACAACATGATGGACCTTGAGGGCATTATGCTAATTGAAATAAATCAGACAGAGAAAGACAAATAGTTCATGGTATCTCTTATATGTGGCTTCTAAAGAAAAAAAGTCAAATTCATAGAAACAGAGTAGTAAAGTGGTTGCCAGGGGCTGGAGGGTGGAGGAAATAGGGAGGGGGTGGTAAAAGGGTACAAACTTTTACCTATAAGATGAATAAGGTCTGAGGAGCTAATGCATAACATGGTAACTACAGGTGATAACACTATGTATAATTGAAATTTGCTGAGAGAGTAGAACTTAAATGTTCTCATCAACCACAGCCCCCAAACTGTATATATAGTGATAGACATGTTGATAACTAGATGAGTGGAATCCTTTCACAATATGAATATCAAATCATCACATTGTACACTTAAAATATCTTACAATTTTATTTGTCAGTTATACCTCAAAGTTGAAAATAATTTTTAATTCAAAAGATGATAGAGAAAATAAAATAAAGCTCAACTAAGTAGGTTTTTGCTCTAAAACGTTCACACTCTAATACTAACAATAAAAGAAGCTGATCAAAAAAAAAAAAAGTGATTTAACCAAAGCAAACAGGACAAGGAGAAACAGCCAAGGTTTCTCATAGATGGAGCACAGGGCTTTTGTGATAGGTAAGTGGACCCGGCTGGCTGAAACCTGGAAGGACATAGTATAAATAAGGGTGGTAGGAATCTTTGGTGACATCAAAAAACTACCTTCCTTATATAGAGAGCCAGAAGTAGGACTATAAGATATTGGTGCTATCAAGGTATTACTGGGATGTTAAGAATACAAAGTCTCATTTAGTACAGACTGACCTGAAATCTAGGGGTTAAAAGAAAACATCTCCCTGAGAAGATAAGAGGGATAGAGCCAAAGCTTCTGATTCCATTCCGAAGCTCTCCAAACCGAATCCTTGTTATCCGTAACTAAAATTTTACAGCACCGTTTTACAAAGTTTAGTGTGTGTCAGAATCACCTGTGGTGCTTGATTAAAAATAGAGATTTCCCATCCTCCCTGAGATACTGATTTGGTAGTACTTGTGTGAGTTTTGGCAAGCTGCATTTCAGCAAGTATTCCCCAAGTCAAACTAATGCTGTTCTAGTATAAGGTCAAGCCATGCCTTGATAAACAGTGGCTTAGAGGAGCCCATAGTTTTACCTATTGTCACATAGCATTTAGACATAGTTCAAAAATGTTGTGAATGCTTGAACTTTCATTTTGTTTTAATTGTTGGTTATTTAGATATAGTGGGACTCTAAGACATGTCTCATTCTAAAAGTCAAACGTTCTCAGTTTTATTACAGTTATGCATACTCTGCCTTTTTTCTTTTTTGGTTGAGTTTTGAAAAATGTAATGAGTTTCAGATAACTTACAAATTATTTGAATTTATAGAATCAGACTTTAAATTATAAAATTAGACTGGAGAAATGAGAAAGTATGTTAATTAAATAACATATTTTCTCTTAGAAGTTTTAATGGCCCCACATACAATTGCTTCTACCCACATGAGTTTTTTGAATTCTGGGAGCAGAAATTCCACTATTTGGTATCTATGTAAGTGGTTTGTGTATGACCACTGAAGAAACTATTTAAATTGTAAACATGATTGCATACCCTAGAAAAAAATATTGTCTTAGAAAAACTTAGAGCTTCTTAGTCAAGACACTATTAAAGTAATTGGAATTTTCCTTATTTTTAAAAAATTTTTTCCAGAAATTTTGTTTCTTTTTTACTTTTTTAAATTTCTATTTTATTTTTGGCTGCGTTGGGTCTCTGCTGCTGCGCGCGGGCTTCTCATTGCGGTGGCTTGTTGCAGAGCACGGGCTCTAAGCGCTCAGACTTCAGTAGTTGTGGCTTATGGGCTCTAGAGCACAGGCTCAGTAGTTGTGGCACACAGGCCCAGGTGCTCCATGGCATGTGGGATCTTCCCGGATTAGGAATTGAACCCATGTCCCCTCCTTTGTCAGGCAGATTCTTAACTACTGTGCCACTAGGGAAGTCCCTTTGTTTCTTTTTTAAAAGTTTCTTTTTACATTCAGTTCAGAACTTGTTAAAACTTGGCTATTTTCCAAAACAAAAATTGATTACACTGTAGAAAGAATAATGGAGATAGGCTAGTTGATTCAAGGAAAGTTGTATGTGTAAGAAGCACCAAATACAGTGCTTAGTGGCTATTCTGTGCATTTAATTATTCATTTAAAGACAGTGGCTGGCTGACTGCTTGCATAAACAGAGCAGTGCCTGCCCTATGCCAGTTCATATATCCTACTGTTAGAGATTTTCTGAAGATAAAACATGCCTGAGTAACCTTTGTGTCTGTTCTCTTTGCCCAGCCCAAATCCTAACACTCACAGGTTTAATGCATGTCTAGATTAGACCACTGCAGTTTGGAATACAATATGCAATCATTGTACTATGATTTGAACCCTCTAGTCCCTTTTAATGATCAAAATTATAACGATATAACCTACTAGGTTACAGTTATACTTGGGGTGATTGATTTGGGTTCTTGTGGCGAAACTAGCTCAGAGGGTTGTCTTGATCTCACATAGCTACTCTTGCTGTAATGACTGAATCAACAAATTTCATGCCTCTTGTTTCAAACAGAAAAATGGGCTAGGGGAATAAGAAAAACAAAGAAACCCTTAGCCAACATAATATACACCAGGTGTTCTTTTTCTCAGCTTGACTTAATTTTGCTCATTCAATACCTCATGTTTGTCTGTATTTATTGCTGAATTTTAAAGTCGGTTACAATTTTTTTTAATTCACAAGAATCTCGTATTCAAAATAAAAAGATCTCCAGATAGAAACTTTTCAGTTTGAGTTTGTGTCTCTTTGAAGGTCAGCAGCCTTTAGTTAATTGCTCTGTTTTCTGGCTCTGTATGTTGATTATTTTCATCTGGAGCCCTCAGGACCCACGAGGAGCTCCTAGGGTGACAGAGCTGTGACTGAGCAGTGCGGGTGAGGGGCTGAGAAATGTCAGCCTCGGAAACCTCAAAATGAGGATAATGAACTCAGGCATTTCAGAAACCAACCAGCTCTTGAGAATATGGCACTTGAGTGGAGTCATGCTTATGTTTGAAATTTAAGAGCTTGAGGCTCACCTGCTGAAATAAAGAGCTTTCAACCAAAAGCCTGGAGGAACCTGGATTGACGGTTGCTTCCATGTGCACAGGAAGGGCCTTGCCATTCAGCTTGATCCGAAGTGAAATCTAGAGATGAAGCCAAAGAAAAGATACTCAGGAACAGTTAAACTCACAGAAAGTTCTTCTTAAAAAAATAGGTGGTAAGGGGGCTTCCCTGGTGGCGCAGTGGTTGAGGGTCCGTCTGCCGATGCGGAGGACGCGGGTTCGTGCCCTGGTCCAGGAGGATCCCACGTGCCGCAGAGCGGCTGGGCCCGTGAGCCATGGCCGCTGAGCCTGCGCGTCCGGAGCCTGTGCTCCTCAACGGGAGAGGCCACAACAGTGAGAGGCCCACGTACCGCAAAAAAAAAAAAAAAACGTGGTAAGATTTTTGGGGTAATAAAAATCTCCCCACATACACATACATTATTTTATTGCTGATACATTTTTTAAATTTTTATTTTAAGGAGTGTTCTCTCACTGCCATGGACTGAATTGTGTCTTCCCAAAATTCATATGTTGAAGCCCTATCCCCCAAAGTGATTATATTATATTTAGAGATAGGGTCTTTAGCAGGTGATTAGTTTTAGATGACATTATGGGAGTTGGGCCCTCATGAATGGATTAGTGTCCTTATAAGCAGAGGAAGACATACTGGAGCTTGCTCTCTCTCTCTCTCTGCCATGTGAGGACACTGCAAGAAGGCGGCCATCTGCAAACCAGGAAGAGAGCTCTCACTAGAACCTGACCAGAACCTCTGACTTCCAGAAATCCAACCCTGATTTCTGACTTCCAGCCTCCAGAACTGTGAGAAAATACACTTCCGTTGTTGAAGCCATCCAGTCTATGTATTTTGTTATGGCAGCCTGTGCAGACTAATGCACTCACATGGTAATAATTAGTTACCATAGGAATAGGTTACTAGTTTAGGAGGTGTGAATAAAAAGATCTCATCTAAATAAAATTTCCTTTAACCAGTAGTGTACATAGGAGTGTAATTTTTCTGGTATATGAAAATTTATCATTGTATTTGCAATTGGTAATTGTAGCTTGAGGTCCTTTTCATTCACTTTGGGTTCTTTGCACATCTTGTAAAATCCTCCATGGCCAGTGTACAGAAAAACAGGCAGCGGCACATGTATGATTTGATTTAGGGAACACTGGAATCTCCCAAGAACCAATCAATAGATGTGAAATGCCCAAGATGTGAGATTCATTGCTTTAGGTTTAAGGCTTTGTGTCTCAGGGAAACTCTTAGTCACATGTCAATATCCCTCAGAGAATAATGTATTGATACTTCATTAATATTTTTCTCAGCATAGAGTAATCTTTAAGATTGGCAAGTTGGGCTTCCCTGGTGGCGCAGTGGTTGAGAATCTGCCTGCCAGTGCAGGGGACATGGGTTCGAGCCCTGGTCTGGGAGGATCCCACATGCCACGGAGCAACTAGGCCTGTGTGCCACAACTACTGAGCCTGCGCATCTGGAGCTTGTGCTCCGCAACAAGAGAGGCCGCGACAGTGAGAGGCCCGCGCACCGCGATGAAGAGTGGCTCCTGCTCGCCGCAACTAGAGAAAGCCCACACATAGAAACGAAGACCCAACACAGCCAAAAATAAATAAATTAAAAGAAAAAAAAAAAAAAAAGATTGGCAAGTTTTTATTTTAGAAATGGTGGTTAAGATTCTGATAAAGAGGAGATAAGAATAGGGAGGTTTCACAGAGAAGGTGGGGTGCTACAGGGGAGAGCACCCACGGGAGAGCTCAGATGGCAAAGGGAGAGCCCATTGGCACAGAGTGACTGGACTGTGCCAAGAGGAGGAGATGCTCTGTTCTGTCTGCTCTGTGGCTCGGTTTTTCTTCTCTCTGCCTCTACTTTATACTGTGAATATTCTCCAACCACTGCCTTTGTGTTTTTAATTCTTGCTCTCATCTTCCAGATATTTACATGACTCTTAACACTGTGCTTACCTCCATTTCCCTTCCTGTCACTTAGGCTTCTTGCTGAAATTAATGGTTTTCATCTTTTCTTCTCTTTATGCCACTAAGAAATCACCCAAAGTACAATAATAGCAAAGAGCCTTAAGTTTGAACCAAAACAACAAATATAATAGATACTCATGGATAAGGATTTGTGATCAGGCTTTGCTATTGGAAGAAACCACAATTTTTAAAGCATGTCAGTTATGTTCTTAAAATATGACCCCCAAATTATAGAAATCTCTTTGCTGTTCAGAATCCTTTAATGGCTTTTTTTCAGAGATTCTTTTGCCTTTTTTCTTCCCCTTTATTCTTGTAGCTCTGAATACTTAGATGCACCTTGACATGCCTAGATGATTTTTTTTTTTTTTTTTTTTTTTTTTGCGGTACGCGGGCCTCTCACTGTTGTTGCCTCTCCCGTTGCGGAACACAGGCTCCGGACGCACAGGCTCAGCGGCCATGGCTCACAGGCCTAGCCGCTCCGCGGCATGTGGGATCCTCCCAGACCGGGGCATGAACCCGTGTCCCCCACATCGGCAGACAGACTGTCAACCACTGCGCCACCAGGGAAGCCTCCTAGATGATTTTTGAAGTAACTCTGCCTTGTATAAATTTTTTAATCTATACTTAAGTGCACTGATGCCCACATACTCCTTGAAAAATAATTAATTTGAGGAATAAGTGCAGGATTCTTGCTTTATTTCCCCCATGAAAACTGAAGCTGAAATCAAGTTAAATCCTATAAATAGAAACCTGCTTTAACTGTGAGCCTGTTTAATTAATGAAAAGAGAAAAGTACAGAAAAGTCTGTATCTAAGATGACTTTTTGCTTTGGGTTCATCCCTGCTGCCTAGCTGATTGTTTTTTGAAGGAGAGTGTCTTTTGTGATTAAGTCACTTGTCAGATTTGCATTGATATGCAAAGTCCCATTTTATATCTCAAGAAGCTCCACCATCTGTTACTAACATTCTTCCAGCAGGAAGTTCAAGAGAATAGCATTTGTAAGGTAAAAATACATCAGCCATAGCTAGAGCTTCAAACAATTGTTTATAATTAAGAAATAGAACTCAGAGTAAATGCCGACTGAATGCAGTTGATAAGAATGAAATGAAGGATAACAGTGGAGAGTTGAGACAAGATGTGAAAATGCTGAAGGACAGGAAGTATATTTACATTTCTTTTTGGAAAAATTTCAGAAAAGTCTCTCTTAGTTTTTACTTTAAGAAGATGGTTCAAATTTAGGGTTTGTTTTAATTTGTCTTTTCATTCATTCAATTAATACTTACTGGACCCAACAATGAATAAAGAATGTGTGTGTGTGTGTGTGTGTGTGTGTGTGTGTGTGTGTGCACGCAAATATGCACTTTTTGTCCTTAAAGTCTCATATAAGTAATACAGGGTATAGCTAAAATTTACTTTTAAATATATAAATTTCAAATACTGAAGTAAAAGCACTTACATTAAACATGGATAAGAATAGTGGAACAGGACTTCCCTGGTGGTGCAGTGGTTGGGAATTCCCCTGCCAATGCAGGGGACACGGGTTTGAACCCTGGTCTGGGAAGATCCCACATGCTGCAGAGCACCTAAGCCTGTGAGCCACAACTACTGAGCCTGTGCTCTAGAGCCCGCGAGCCACAACTACTGAGCCCGCATGCCACAGCTACGGGCCTAGAGCCCGTGCTCTGCAACAAGAGAAGCCACCACAATGAGAAGCCCGCACACCACAACAAAGAGTAGCCCCCGCTCACTGCAACTAGAGAAAGCCCACGCACAGCAACGAAGACCCAATACAGCCAAAAATAAATATATTAATTAATTAAAACAAAAAAAGAATAGTGAAACAATTGAATATCCCAAGCAATGTTATATAAATTGCATAATAACAGGTGAACATTTAGATATTAAATATTTGGGTATTTAAACACTTAGATAATTTAGAAAATATCCTGTGAACGGAATATAGGCAACTTAAAAAGGAGGGATGTGGTCGGTAGATCAAGGCACATGGGATTATTAACTTGAAGAGAAAATAGTTAAGGGTAAAAAGACTTGGTAGAATGGAGTTGCTTGACATAGTTCTTAGAATCCCAAAATTATGACTTAATATTATTTGATTAATTCCTTAATATTATTTGATTAATTCCATGTAAGTGTGTCAATTTGAGCTTTCAAAGTTGAAAGCACTACTCTGATTTTTTTAAACAAACAAGGAAATTTAGTTAACCTCTGTTTTAGTTTTCTTAGGTTTTCTTTTTTCCAAAATGGTTTTAAGAAATGCAAAGGAAGTAGGTAAGTTCACTTACAAACTTTGTTGAAAAGAGAGCACATTATGATTTTGGAGCTGTTGATGACAGATGTAAAGGCAGGTACTGTAACTTTAATCTCTGTATTAGTGAACTGTCAGTACAGTTGTAGCATCAGTGAAAGGATACATTATTTTTCTCCATCTGTATAGAAAATGACACCACTCCTAATCCAGTTACAAGCTCAAAGCCAAGGTTCTGATAATACTTTTATTGTACTAACTATACAGTAGTGACAGACATGCTTTCAGGGAATAAGAAATTTTTTCTTTGGCTTCCAGGAAGTACGTTTTCAACTCTATAATTGTGTCTGTCAACGTTAAGTTGGCCAATAAAAAATATTACCCTCAACTTGGCATTTTATTTTAACTAATATCAGGGAATCCAAGAACACACTATATATGCAAAGCCTCTCTATGGAAGATAATATTTACTATCAACTTACCTTTTTAGTTATAGCATATTTAAGTGAATGGAATATTTTAGAAATATGAGGGAAAGTGGAAAATGTGTTACTTATAAGTTAGGTGGTTTAATCCTCTTGTATTTTCCTTTTTTCCCCCAATCCAGTTTGTTTACTTTGCTTATTCTACACAATAGAACATACTGCTGCCCAGCAGTTGATTTGTTTATTCTCACCAGCCTAAACATTGATGTTGATCTCTACTTAATCAATTTGGAATACACTAAATGTTGATTATAACAATAGCAAAAGTAAATAGTGATTCATGTTGCAGATTAGTTCATGAATTCCTAAAATTAATATTTTAGGCTAAAAATATAACAGCCATTTAAGTCCATGGTAGATAAGATCAAGTAATAAATTTATAATTCAGAATTCTATATGATTGTGAAGAACAGTCTCTAATAACTTGGATACTTTGTTTATTGTAAGTTTCAAACTGAAAAACTATACCCATGGGAAAGGAGATGGTTAAGATTTTATTTGCATGACATTTTACTCAAAAAATACATATTTTTTAGTAGACTTTAATTTTTAGAGCAGTTTTAGGTTTACTACAAAATTGAGCAGAAGGTACAGAAATTTTCTTTATATTCCCTGTGCCATATCCCTCACTATCAAAATCCCACACTAGAGTAGTACATTTGCTACAATCAATGAACTTGCACTGATACGTCATTATCACCCAAAGTCTGTGTTTTACATTAGGGTTCACTTCCTGGTGTTGTACATTTATTCTGTGAGTTTTGACAAGTGTGTAATAACATGTATTTACCATTTTAGTATCACTGCCCTAAAAATCTTTTGTGCTCTACCAAATTCATTTCTCATTCCTCCCTAATCCCTGACAATCACAGATTCTTTGTTATCCCTGTAGTTTTACCGTCTCTAGAATGTTATATAGTTGAAATCATACAGTGTGCAGCCTTTTCAGATTGACTTATTTCACTTAGTAATACACACTTAAGTTCTCTCATGTCTTTTCATGGTTTGATAGGTCATTTCTTTTTAGCACTGAATAAATTTTCATTGTCTAGATGTACCACCGTTTATTGATCCTTTCCCCTGGTGAAGGACATCATGGTTGCTTCTGAGTTCTGGCAATTATGAATAAAGCTGCTCTAAACATCCATATGCAGGTTTTTGTGTGGACACAAGTCTTCAACTAATTTGAGTAAATACCAATGAGTGTGATTGCTGGATTGTTTGGTAAATGTATGTTTGGTTTTATAAGAAACTGCCAGACTATCTTCCAGAGTAGCTGTACCATTTTTTTTTTTTTTTTTCAATTAGCAATGTATGAGAGTTCCTGTTGCTCCATATCCTCTTCAACACTTGGTGTTGTCAGTATTCTAGATTTTGGCCACTCTACTAGGTGTATAGTGGTATCTCATTATTGTTTTCATTTGTAATTCCCTAATAACAAGTAATGTACAAATTTTTTCATGTGCTTATTTGCCATCTATGTATCTTCATTGAGAAGTGTCTGTTGAGAGGTCTTTTGCCCATTTTTTAAATTGGGTTGTTTGTTTTCTTGTTGTTGAGCTTTAATAGGTCTTTGTATATTTTGGATAACAGTCCTTTATAAGACATGTATTTTACAAATATTTTCTCTAGATCTGTGACTTGTCTGCTCATTCTCTTGACAGTTTCTTTTATAGAGCAGAAGTTTTCACTTTAATGGAGTTCAGCTTTTCAATGATTTCTTTCATGGATTATGGGCTTCATATTTTATCTAAAAGTCCTCCTTTGTACCCAGAGCCATCTATATTTTCTTCTGTGTTGTCCTCAAGGAGTTTTATAGTTTTGTGTTTTACATGTAGGTCTATGATCCATTTTCAGGTAATTTTTGTAAATAGTATAGAGTCTGGTCTAGATTCACCTTTTTTCATGTGAATATTCAATTGTTCCAGCACCGTTTACTGACATATCAAATTTTATTGGCAAAAAACAGTATGTGCACTAAACATTTTAATCTCATTTTTGGCTCTGAAATATTTTCTAAGAATTTTCTTTGCCTGAATTTCTAAAATTTTGCATTTAGGTTTTTCTGTGTGGCAAAGATACAAGACTACCATAGTTAAAGACTGAAAAAAGACTTTGGAAAACTCTGAATTCTCTAATAGTACAGTTATTTCAGTTAAAAGCCTTTAAAGAGACCTTGAAATCCACAGAATTTTGATGAGCACTCTCAGCTTTATTATGAAATTGTCATTTTGGCCTAAAGAATTCTAAATTCCCCTGTTACATCAATCGAAGGAGGTAACCCACTAGTCATTTCCTGTTAAATGAAAAAGAAACAATAAAGGAAAAGAACATGAGCCAGTTGTTTATGTGTTGTGGACTATCTATACACCAAAATTGTTGATCTAATGATCTTGGATGTGATCAGAAAGCAGAACAGTGATTTCAAATTTCTTCCAAATTGGTACAGGCTTCTAGCTAGGCTAACAGGCTTCAGTTAATCCTGTGGGCTCCGGGTATTTCTAATACACAAAGCTGAATTCTGAGTCATAACTTTGGATTGGCCATGGACCATAGGTTTCAAACTGGTTAATAATTGTTTTTCATTCTCTCCCCCTCTGCTATTTCAAGGAATTTTATTTCTTTTAGAATGCTCCAAAACCTTCAGTTTGGAAACAGTAATCATCTCTCTGGAGTTCTTAGTGACTAAGGATGGCTTGTGACTAATCTAGACCTGCTACATTTCTGTACAGGTAAATATATGGAGAAAAATAGAACAAGCCCATCCCCAAATTGATACCAATTAATAATCTAAATCAAAGAGGACAAAAATTATAAAACCACTATAATTTTTATTTGAGATTTTTTTCATATCTTGCTTTTTTCCAAGAGAACTTTAGGAGTTTTTTGTTTTGTTTTGTTTTTGCCTAGAAACTATTAATACAAATGTCATTGAAAGGGAAAAGAGAAGAGAAGGGAGGAAACAAATATGCTTACTGTGAAGATGAGTGTGATTGCTATAGTTAGGCATCAGTTTGGTTCTGAGCTTCCTGGCAGCCCAGGGGAAAAGAGAGATATTATGAATAACACAGTTTTTATAATCAGGAAGATGAATTCATACCATTTCTTATAAAGAGAGAGAGTTGACCCTGAGTGATGTTTTAGCAGTGTCCTTCTTCACATTTTTATGGCAAAGGCAGAAGAAGAAATCACATAGCTGTTTGTGATAGTGATCAAAATAAAAGATTATGATGTAACATTGAAAGAAACACTTGTAAATCAAGCTAATATTTCATACGGTGAAGTTGTAGTTAATCTCAGCAGAGGTTTAATGAATCCAAAGACAGAAGAGCCTTGCATATCCTGAGGACTGACTGGATTCTGAATCCCATAGACTGGTCATTTTCAATTTGAGTATTCATAAGAATCAAATAAAGTTCTTGTTAAAAATACAGGTTCTTTGGCTCTATTCCTGGAATGTCTGATTTAGGCAGTTCAAGATGAGATCGAGTCATCTGATTTTTTTTAAATGTTTGTTTATTTATTTATTTGTTTATTTATTTGGTTATGCTGGGTCTTAGCTGTGGCCGGTGGGCCTCTTCGTTGCGGCTCATGGGCTTCTTAGTTGTGGCTCACTGGCTCCTTAGTTGCAGCGCACAGCCTCCTTAGTTAGGGCATGCAGACTCTTAGTTGTGGCATGCACGTGGTATCTAGTTCCCTGACCACGGATCGAACCCAGGCCCCCTGCCCTGGGATCATAGAGTCTTAACCACTGTGCCACCAGGGAAGTCCCTCATCTGATTTTTTAACAGGTCCGTGGAAGGATTCTAATGCAACTGGTCTGGCATTTGAGAACCACTGTCTTGGATTCTCTTTTTCAGATTTCTTTTATGTGAGTTAAATTTTTTATAGGAATTGGATAATAATTAGCTCAATGTTATACTATCTGAAGACAGCCTAGATGGCAGATATTCTATAGTACTGATTAAAGGCAAAACTATGAGTAATCAAACAGATGGTAGGGCTTTCATTCTATTATGAAAATTATAGAGTGAGACCAGTACCCTAGGCTAGACAGGCCAGCCACCCAAAGGTTTTTTCTGGTCAAGGCCAGATTTTCCTCAAGAAACGGTTTTTGAGTTTGCTCCAGCACTTGGGTCACTGATGAATTCAAATGTCAAGTTAGAGCAAGTCAGAGATAGTTTTTATTTGGAAATCTTTGAAGAAAGTGTTACCAATGTCACACCATAGCTATCCACAAAGCCTTAATATGACCCTGTACAGGTGTCCAGATGTGTCTGCCAGGATGAGTGAGCTGCTAAATGTTCCCCAGGCAATTGAACACATTGACCTGTTACATGGTGTGATTTAATATCGATCAGATGAATGTCTGCCAGAGACAGTAGTTTTTGTTACATCAAGGTTAATGAAGAGTCATTCTTCCAAACAGCTGGTGGATCCCAGAACTCCTTGCCTCTTAAGACCACTCCTGTTTAATGAACATCAAGCCATTTCATTAGCATTTAGGAGACCTAAAATACTGAGGTTTTGGGGGGTTTTTTTTCCTTATTAATTAAAAGCCCCTGGTCTCAGCCTCTCTTGGTTAACTGCTACCATTCCAAAGAATATCTTCATATAAAACTTCATTTCACATACGTTACTGTTTTTTTATTTTTTATTTTATTTTATTTTATTTATTTATTTTTGTACCAGAAAGAAAGAGAAAATGGACATTCTCCCTTTTCCAAATCAATTTCTCTTAAGTAGAAAACTGATTGGACATGTCAGGTCTTGCTAGCTACTCAAGACACATATAATTTTTGATCTTTTATAAGAAAATACCCTGATTTTCCCTTTTCATGAATTTGTAGCAGATAAAATAATGTCACTTTCACTATACATCAGCAGGCTTATGGACGGCTGCTTCTGTCTTGCCTTCATTTCTAAGTGGGCATGTTCTAGGTGATCGGTTTCGCTTTTAGAAATTAACATCATTTTGTCTACCTGTCTTGGCAGTGGCATCACTCTGCCCTTAACTAAGTGGACTTATAACCTTTTAAAATCTGTACACGCTTTTTAGCTGAGGGCAGTTTTAAAAGTTTGACACGAAAAGGAACCCTTGCCTTAAAAAGACAAAGTCCCTTAACCTGCTTTTCTGTACAATCTCATTTTAACCAACTTGATGATGAGTGTTTTTAAGTGGTAGTCTTGATCCAGTTCTCACCGTTTTTTTTTTAACTGAAAGTTCAATTATTTGGTAGTTTTGGAAGAAAGTACATTTAGTCAGAAGAATAGTTGCTGTAGTGGATGAGCCACTCAAAGCCTATAAGAGTTATGTGAAAAAAGCAGATTGAGACTTTACGTATTTTCAAAACTTTTTATAAAACTTCAGGAAAAATACAGTTTACTATAAGCATATCGTTTTCCATTGATGGGTCTGTCACATTATTTTATGAGCCTTGAGTTGATTGATTAGTCAATGCTCCTATATTAAGTATAAGTTGTAAAGAGATTACCCAGATAGGTGCCCATATATAAATTAAAATATAGATTGACAAGTTCATGTCTAATTTTAACTTTAAGGAGTGGCATATCTAACTGAATTATTGTGGGACTGCTTATAATGATCAAATAAAGGTGAGATGTTTGGCAAGGAACCTTGGAGAAGATGAGTTCTGGCAGAGTTTTGAAAGAAAGAGGAGGGACAGATTTGGACTGGGAAAATAGAAATATCATTCAAGTTGAATAGACAGATGGCTAAGGGTACAAGAGATACCAAATGTTCCCTTAGGATCATGAAGAATTATCCTCCTTCTTTTGCAGAGTCTGCTTCTGCTCAGAATGGTTTTTAGTGTAGAATTGGGTGTTTGAAAGATTGTCTCATTCATCTTGCAAACTGCACGGTATAAAACAGCCCTGAGAAGTGATCTGACTTCCCCACTGCCCAAACTACTGGCAGTGGTGGAGGTGGAGCCAGAATGCCCAATTCTAATATAGAGTTTATTATGCTGCATTGCAGTACTGTATCACCCCCCTGGGTGTTAGATCTCTATTATCCTAAACATTGTAGTCTTATAGAGAAGATAGAAGTGTCTATTGTAGAGGGCTTTAGGTTATGTAACTTCAATTGACCTTTTTTTTTTTCCTGTTACAATCTTATTTCTTCTTAGGCAGAAACTTTGGTACTCATTTAAGATCTCTTTCTAAATTGTGATTGACCTTGATTCTCCACCACACTGGTATATTTTGCCTGTTATCTTCTAAGTGTGTCTTCTCAGATTGACTGAATGTTTTTGGACTGTCTCATGTTGGTGTGTTTTCTTAAATCATGATGGAAATGGCCTTCAAAAATGTAAATGTCCCTTCTTAGGTTTTATTGTTAACATGGATTTGATTTTGGAATATGATGAATATTCTTTAGGGGAAAAAGCCCCACAGCTATAGAAACCTCACTTTCTTTTCTCTTTATTCAAGGGCAGATTGTTTTACACTTGCCGTATATCAGGCCTTGTCTAAGCTCTGGGAATACAAAGCTGTATGTGGACAGTCACTGTCTTCTAGAACATTACAGTCTAGTAGGGGACAGACATGAGTAAGCAGACAATTGCTAGAGACTCAGGCAAACCATTTTCTTTCAAGAATGTGGCATGCAATTTGAGGTCTGACCATTTGATAAAAACTCCTTTTAGCTGATTTTTATGTAAATGTATTCAGAGTTTGTGTGAGTCAGATATGTTTTGTAAAGTGATAATCTTGAAACTTTAATGTGTTCGCATATCAATTAGTTTTTATTGTTATTTCATTTGGCTAGATTAGCTATTTGTCATGAGACCCAAGGTCTAGTCATACAGCGTTCTATTCAGTAACGTTTTAAGTGTATGTTTCAAGTTACAACATGATTAAGACGGATGAGCAAAATATGCATTTGTATTATTTTGACACAATAAATTTTAATGCAGAACACTTTTAAAGATCAGCATTTTATATTAATAATTAAAAAAGGCTACATGGTTCTTTCCTATGGATTTTCAAAAATTACTCAGAGTAAGTACGTGTTCACTGTTACTATTCCAGATTCATTCCAGAGGGATTTAGTAAAGTATAGTGGGTTTAATATTAAATTTGTCCTTTATGTTTCCCGCTGTTACATAACAATTGTCAAAAATTTTTTAAAAAGGAAAATATAAGTATGCTAAACGAAAAAAGTAGGTAGTTACTATTCCTTTCTAAATTTATGTTATTCTTATATACTTGTAGAATATTAGAATGCATATATTTAAAAGATATATGCACTATCTGAGTAACACTAATTCATTGTAAGAATTTGGAGCTATTTATTGATGATTATAAGAAATATACTCTTGTTTTTAGTTGATTTAATAATATTCTTAGTAAATATTGAGCCCACAGTTTTAAACAGAAAAATTATTCTGCCTAATGTGAGAACAGCATTTTTAATATGTATTAAAGTCAATAGATTTTTGTGGTTATTACTTACTATGGAAGTTATAGTTTCTTTGGCTATTTCATATTTAAAGCCAGATAGCCTACATAATTAGTCATTATTGACTATTTTGCTTTGAAACACTCTTTAATGGAATATTTATTTCATGAAGAAAGTCAGATAAAATTATGTCTACCATTTTATTTTTAACAATTGTAATTACAATTTTTAGCGTTTTCTTAAATCTGTCTTTAACAAGGTACTTCTGAAAAGAAAAATAGGAACATAATAGTCAAGATCAATTGTCAAAATAATGATAGAACAGGACATATCTATCTTCATGTATAGGAGAGCACTTTCTTCTTTAAAAGTACCCTAAAGGTCCTATCATCTCGTATGCTATAGAAAATGGCCTGACATTTCTACTTTAAAAGAAACCAGCTTTTACTGTCTGAAAGCATTCCCACTGCTATCCTGATTACCTCACATCACTATAGATGTACTCAATGCCTACTGTTTATAGAAACTTTGGGAGGAAGGAAGAAAATATAAGGAAGAATAAAAATTCATGAACTCATAATCCAGAGATTAAGGTATATAAACACTGTTTTATAAAAGCAAAAATTTTTTTTCTAATGAAACTAATACATATCTTTGGTTTTTAAAAAATAAATCAACTCATACATATATGTATAAAATAGAAGTCTCAAATCCCACCAGAATGAACAATTTTGGTATATCATCATAATATTTTTGTGTTTGTGTTTGTCTTCTTCCTGCTTCTCTGTATGCATGTATGTACTCAGAGATATATCTTCAAATGAAACCAAGTTATAATTTTGTTCTACAACTGCTTGTATAATTTAATTTGTCACAGACATTTTCCCCTGTTGTTCCATAATCTATTAATGCATAAGAAGCCACCTCAAAATTTAGTGGCTTAAAACAACAGCAGCATCTCCAATCTTGGGTGGGGCTTACTGGGGACAGCCCATCTATGCTCCACTTGGCGTCAGCTGGGATGGCTCAGAGTCTGGGGGCTGCAATCATGGGAAAACTTGTTCACTCATGTATCTGGCAATTGATGCTGGCTCTTGGCCGGGCCTGTCCTTTGGAATGTCTCCACTTGTGCTCTCCATGTGGCCTGGCTTCCTGTTGGGAGACAATTCTCCATGAATATTTCATGTTTCTGCATGGTCCAGGTCTTCTGAACAAAGGTATTTACAGCCAACTTGAGAATATTTTATAAGGAGATATTCCAGGATAGTAAAGCTTAGAGACATCTCCCTCCCTGGAGACAGTCCAAGATAGTGAAAATAAAAACCTGTCCTTCCCTTCCCCAGAAGTTTTCCCTACATTCCAGAGCCAAGA
>NW_006780282.1:138150-156859 GCF_000442215.2 Lipotes vexillifer
CAAGATAAGGTCTCTCTCTCCCGAGGGGAGGACTGGACATCACCAGCAGCCCTATATTAGATCAGAGTTTCCTAATGTGCGGGTTCTTCTCCTACAGTGCACCCCACTGCATGGGCAGGTACCATTTGGCCTCCACCATGTTACCCTGAAGGGACGGGGGTTTGGGAAACTCATGCAAGATGTTGCTCTGGTTGCTGCTTTTACTGTGAATAATGAACTATCTTTGTTTCTAACCCTGAGGCCTCATGTTTTCTCTCTCTCTCTCTCTCTCTGTGTGTGTGTGTGTGTGTGTGTGTGTGTGTGTGTGTGTGTGTGAGAGAGAGAGAGAGAGAGAGAGAGAGAGAGACAGAGAGAGAGAGATAGTACTCAAAATATTATATGTATATATGTATGTACATGCTACGTAAATACATACATACTGTGGCAGTCTAAATCATTTACTTGCAGATAAGGTTAAATCTCATTCCCTTCAGAGTATCTGACAACAGTTTCCTCACAAAGTGGTCACTGTGTTCAAAAGGCAATTGTCTAGAGAGAGACAGAGCCAGGTGGAAGATGTATCACTTTGAATATCATAGCGTCAGAAGCCATGCTGTGTCAGCCTTGATGGATTTCATTGGCTGAACACTCACAAGGGCCTGTCTAGGTTCAAGGTTAGAGGAAGTAGACACAAACTCTTAATAGGAGAGTGGTACGATTCTGGAAGAAAATGTGAGACCAGAAATATTGCTGAGACATTTTTGGAACTATCAATACAACTTGGATCAATATGATCAATACAAGTTGTGCATCAGTACAACTGAAGGTATCTCATCCTGTTTAACTTCTGCATAGTTTAAGTTCCTATTGATGGACATTGAGAAATTCCACTTTTCCTTTAGCTTGGGATTCCTAAGATAGTAATGTGTAAAGCAAAGGCTTATATGCCATAATATTATAGGTTTGTCCAATCATAGGGGGTTAGTGAGAGAGAAAATGGGAGTGAGACAGGATGGCGGGAGAGCCAAAATGGGGATGATTTATTGAGCTGCCCACTGCTCAATATCCAGCACAATTGATCACTCGGTTTTGCAGAACCGTATTCTAAGAGGCGATATAAACATTGTCTCAGGACAAGGAAGGAAGGGAGAGTAATTTATCTGCTGACTCCCATCTCACAGTGTTCAAAACCTTCTCGTGGGACATTCTTTCCTCTGTGCATCATGTGTGTGCTTGGGAGCTGCCACTTCTCCCTTAGACTCAGTAAATATGAAGTACTTACAAGAGATGTTGAATATTTTTTTAACATGTCCTGAATTTTGGTATAAAGATCATCTATCTACATAAATTCATGTGTACTTCCAAAATTATATCCTTAAAATAAGTTACAGAATTGAAATGTCAAGATTATCGCATGTACATTTTAAATTTTGCTTTCTATTGACAAATATTACTAATTTCCCCCCTGTACAATTTATACTCTACCAAGGAATCAGAGAACCTAATCTCATATTCTAGACTTAATCAATGTCCTAACTGCTCACAATCTAAAAGGAAAAAAGAATTTTTTTGTTTTCCTAGTTTCTGTCTGATTTGTTTTCTGAGGATGAACATCTTTTTCCATGCTTACAGAGTATCTTCATTTTTCCTTTAGTAAGTTGTTTTTCATATTTTAAAAAATTTTTTTCATGGAAGGTATTCCCTTTTTCTTTTTGATGGTTTAGCTATATGGATAATGAAGAAATAGTGTTTGTCTAAGATTGCACATATGTTTTTCAGTTCTCATTTCTCTTTTATTTTTTTTTTATTTATTTTTTTTAACATCTTTATTGGGGTATAATTGCTTTACAATGGTGTGTTAGTTTCTGCTTTATAACAGAGTGAGTCAGTTATACATATACATATGTTCCCATATCTCTTCCCTCTTTGTCTCCCTCCCTCCCACCCTCCCTATCCCACCCCTCCAGACAGCCACAAAGAACCGAGCCGGTTTCCCTGTGCCATGCGGCTGCTTCCCACTGGCTATCTACCTTACGTTTGTTAGTATATATATGTCCATGTCTCTCTCTCGCCCTAACACACCTCACCCTTCCCCCTCCCCATATCCTCAAGTCTGTTCTCCAGTAGGTCTCTGTCTTTATTCCTGTTTTACCCCTAGGTTCTTCATAACATTTTTTTTTCTTAAATTCCATATATATGTGTTAGCATACGGTATTTGTCCTTCTCTTTCTGACTTACTTCACTCTGTATGACAGACTCTAGATCTATCCACCTCATTACAAATAGCTCAATTTCGTTTCTTTTTATGGCTGAGTAATATTCCATTGTATATATGTGCCACATCTTCTTTATCCATTCATCCGACGGCGGGCACTTAGGTTGTTTCCATCTCCGGGCTATTGTAAATAGAGCTGCAATGAACATTTTGGTACATGACTCTTTCTGAATTCTGGTTTCCTCAGGGTATATACCTAGTAGTGGGATTGCTGGGTCATATGGTAGTTCTATTTGTAGTTTTTTAAGGAACCTCCATACTGTTCTCCATAGTGGCTGAACCAATTCACATTCCCACCAGCAGTGCAAGAGTGTTCCCTTTTCTCCACACCCTCTCCAGCATTTATTGTTTCTAGATTTTTTGATGATGGCCATTCTGACTGGTGTGAGATGATATCTCATTGTAGTTTTGATTTGCATTTCTCTAATGATTAATGATGTTGAGCATTCTTTCATGTGTTTGTTGGCAGTCTGTATATCTTCTTTGGAGAAATGTCTATTTAGGTCTTCTGCCCATTTTTGGATTGGGTTGTTTATTTTTTTGTTATTGAGCTGCATGAGCTGCCTGTAAATTTTAGAGATTAATCCTTTGTCAGTTGATTCATTTGCAAATATTTTCTCCCATTCTGAGGGCTGTCTTTTGGTCTTGTTTATGGTTTCCTTTGCTGTGCAAAAGCTTTGAAGTTTCATTAGGTCCCATTTGTTTATTTTTGTTTTTATCTCCATTACTCTAGGAGATGGGTCAAGAAGGATCTTGCTGTGATTTATGTCATAGAGTGTTCTGCCTATGTTTTCCTCTAAGAGTTTGATAGTTTCTGGCCTTACATTTAGGTCTTTAATCCATTTTGAGCTTATTTTTGTGTATGGTGTTAGGGAGTGATCTAATCTCATACTTTTACATGTACCTATCCAATTTTCCCAGCACCACTTATTGAAGAGGCTGTCCTTTCTCCACTGTATATTCCTGCCACCTTTATCAAAGATAAGGTGACCATATGTGCATGGGTTTATCTCTGGGCTTTCTATCCTATTCCATTGATCTATCTTTCTGTTTTTGTGCCAGTACCATACTGTCTTGATTACTGTAGCTTTGTAGTATAGTCTGAAGTCAGGCAGCCTGATTCCTCCAGCTCCATTTTTTGTTCTCAAGATTGCTTTGGCTATTCGGGGTCTTTTGTGTTTCCATACAAATTGTGAAATTTTTTGTTCTAGTTCTGTGAAAAATGCCAGTGGTAGTTTGATAGGGATTGCATTGAATCTATAGATTGCTTTGGGAAGTAGAGTCATTTTCACAATGTTGATTCTTCCAATCCAAGAACATGGTATATCTCTCCATCTGTTTGTATCATCTTTAATTTCTTTCATCAGTGTCTTATAATTTTCTGCATACAGGTCTTTTGTCTCCTTAGGTAGGTTTATTCCTAGATATTTTATTCTTTTTGTTGCAATGGTAAATGGGAGTGTTTTCTTGATTTCACTTTCAGATTTTTCATCATTAGTATATAGGAATGCCAGAGATTTCTGTGCATTAATTTTGTATCCTGCTACTTTACCAAATTCATTGATTAGCTCTAGTAGTTTTCTGGTAGCATCTTTAGGATTCTCTATGTATAGTATCATGTCATCTGCAAACAGTGACAGCTTTACTTCTTCTTTTCCGATTTGGATTCCTTTTATTTCCTTTTCTTCTCTGATTGCTGTGGCTAAAACTTCCAAAACTATGTTGAATAAGAGTGGTGAGAGTGGGCAACCTTGTCTTGTTCCTGACCTTAGTGGAAATGCTTTCAGTTTTTCGCCATTGAGGATGATGTTGGCTGTGGGCTTGTCATATACGGCCTTTATTATATTGAGGAAAGTTCCCTCTACACCTACTTTCTGCAGGGTTTTTATCATAAATGGGTGTTGAATTTTGTCAAAAGCTTTCTCTGCATCTATTGAGATGATCATATGGTTTTTCTCCTTCAATTTGTTAATATGGTTAATCACATTGATAGATTTGCGTATATTGAAGAATCCTTGCATTCCTGGAATAAACCCCACTTGATCATGGTGTATGATCCTTTTAATGTGCTGTTGGATTCTGTTTGCTAGTATTTTGTTGAGGATTTTTGCATCTATGTTCATCAGTGATATTGGCCTGTAGTTTTCTTTCTTTGTGACATCCTTGTCTGGTTTTGGTATCAAGGTGATGGTGGCCTCGTAGAATGAGTTTGGGAGTGTTCCTCCCTCTGCTATATTTTGGAAGAGTTTGAGAAGAATAGGTGTTAGCTCTTCTCTAAATGTTTGATAGAATTCGCCTGTGAAGCCATCTGGTCCTGGGCTTTTGTTTGTTGGAAGATTTTTAATCACAGTTTCAATTTCAGTGTTTGTGATTGGTCTGTTCATATTTTCTATTTCTTCCTGATTCAGTCTTGGCAGTTTGTGCATTTCTAAGAATTTGTCCATTTCTTCCAGATTGTCCATTTTATTGGCATAGAGTTGCTTGTAGTAATCCCTCATGATTTTTTGTATTTCTGCAGTGTCAGTTGTTACTTCTCCTTTTTCATTTCTGATTCTATTGATTTGAGTCTTCTCCCTTATTTTCTTGATGAGTCTGGCTAATGGTTTATCAATTTTGTTAATCTTCTCAAAGAACCAGCTTTTAGTTTTATTGATCTTTGCTATTGTTTCCTTCATTTCTTTTTCATTTATTTCTGATCTGATTTTTATGATTTCTTTCCTTCTGCTAACTCTGGGGTTTTTTTGTTCTTCTTTCTCTAATTGCTTGAGGTGCAAGGTTAGGTTGTTTATTCGAGATGTTTCCTGCTTCTTAAGGTGGGCTTGTATTGCTATAAACTTCCCTCTTAGAACTGCTTTTGCTGCATCCCATAGGTTTTGGGTCGTTGTATCTCCATTGTCATTTGTTTCTAGGTATTTTTTAATTTCCTCTTTGATTTCTTCAGTGATCACTTCGTTACTAAGTAGTGTATTGTTTAGCCTCCATGTGTTTGTATTTTTTACTGCTCTTTTCCTATAATTGATATCTAATCTCATGGCGTTGTGGTCGGAAAAGATACTTGATATAATTTCAATTTTCTTAAATTTACCAAGGCTTGATTTGTGACCCAAGATATGATCTATCCTGGAGAATGTTCCATGAGCACTTGAGAAAAATGTGTATTCTGTTGTTTTTGGATGGAGTGTCCTATAAATATCAATTAAGTCCATCCTGTTTAATGTATCATTTAAAGCTTGTGTTTCCTTATTTATTTTCATTTTGGATGATCTGTCCATTGGTGAAAGTGGGGTGTTGAAGTCCCCTACTATGAATGTGTTACTGTCGATTTCCCCTTTTATGGCTGCTAGTTTTTGCCTTATGTATTGAGGTGCTCCTATGTTGGGTGCATAAATATTTACAATTGTTATATCTTCTTCTTGGATCGATCCCTTAATCATTATGTAGTGTCCTTCTTTGTCTCTTCTGATAGTCCTTATTTTAAAGTCTATTTTGTCTGATATGAGAATTGCTACTCCAGCTTTCTTTTGGTTTCCATTTGCATGGAATATCTTTTTCCATCCCCTTACTTTCAGTCTGTATGTGTCTCTAGGTCTGAAGTGGGTCTCTTGTAGACAGCATATATATGGGTCTTGTTTTTGTATCCATTCAGCCAATCTGTGTCTTTTGGTGGGAGCATTTAGTCCATTTACATTTAAGGTAATTATCGATATGTATGTTCCTATTCCCATTTTCTAAATTGTTTTGGGTTCGTTATTATAGGACTTTTCCTTCTCTTGTGTTTTTGTCTAGAGAAGTTCCTTTAGCATTTGTTGTAAAGCTGGTTTGGTGGTGCTGAACTCTCTCAGCTTTTGCTTGTCTGTAAAGGTTTTAATTTCTCCATCAAATCTGAATGAGATCCTTGCTGGGTAGAGTAATCTTGGTTGCAGGTTTTTCTCCTTCATCACTTTCAGTATGTCCTGCCACTCCCTTCTGGCTTGTAGAGTTTCTGCTGAGAGATCAGCTGTTAACCTTATGGGGATTCCCTTGTGTGTTATTTGTTGTTTTTCCCTTGCTGCTTTTAATATGCTTTCTTTGTATTTAGTTTTTGACAGTTTGATTAATATGTGTCTTGGCGTATTTCTCCTTGAATTTATCCTGTATGGGACTCTCTGTGCTTCCTGGACTTGATTAACGATTTCCTTTCCCATATTAGGGAAGTTTTCAACTATAATCTCTTCAAATATTTTCTCAGTCCCTTTCTTTTTCTCTTCTTCTTCTGGAACCCCTATAATTCGAATGTTGGTGCGTTTAATGTTGTCCCAGAGGTCTCTGAGACTGTCCTCAGTTCTTTTCATTCTTTTTTCTTTATTCTGCTCTGCAGTAGTTATTTCCACTATTTTATCTTCCAGGTCACTTATCCGTTCTTCTGCCTCATTTATTCTGCTATTGATCCCATCTAGAGTATTTTTCATTTCATTTATTGTGTTGTTCATCATTGTCTGTTTCATCTTTATTTCTTCTAGGTCCTTGTTAACTGCTTCTTGCATTTTGTCCATTCTATTTCCAAGATTTTGGATCATCTTTACTATCATTATTCTGAACTCTTTTTCAGGTAGACTGCCTATTTCCTCTTCATTTGTTAGGTCTGGTGGGTTTTTATCCTGCTCCTTCATCTGCTGTGTGTTTTTCTGTCTTCTCATTTTGCTTATCTTACTGTGATTGGGTTCACCTTTTTGCAGGCTGCAAGTTCGTAGCTCCCGTTGTTTTTGATGTCTGTCTCCAGTGGCTAAGGTTGGTTCAGTGGGTTGTGTAGGCTTCCTGGTGGAGGGGACTAGTGCCTGTGTTGTGGTGTATGAGGCTAGATCTTGTCTCTCTAGTGGGCAGGTCCACGTCTGGTGGTGTGTTTTGGGGTGTCTGTGGACTTATTATGATTTTAGGCAGCCTCTCTGCTAGTGGGTGGGGTTGTGTTCCTGTTTTGCTATATGGTTGGCATAGGTTGTCCAGCACTGTAGCTTGCTGGTCGTTGAGTGAAGCTGGGTGCTGGTGTTGAGATGGAGATCTCTGGGAGATTTTCGCCGTTTGATATTATGTGGGGCTGGGAGGTCTGTTCTTGATGGGTGTTCTGAAGTTGGCTCTCCCACCTCAGAGGCAGAGTCCTGACTCCTGGCTGGGGCAGCAAGAGCCTTTCATCCACTCGGCTAACTGCAGGTCACAAACGAGGAAGCGCAGCCAATTCTCCTCAAGGATTCCGCAGCCCTCTCACGGCGGCCCTCTCTTTTATTTTAATTTTGTTTTTCATCTCTTTTACCAAACAAAGTATGAAAATCTATCAGTCTTTTGCTTTCTGACTATTAAGCATTCGATCTTATATTTTATTTTTTATTATATTTTCTAACTTATCATGCCTGGTATATATCTTTTTTTTTTCTCTGAATTTATTTGTTCATTAGACATTATACTATCTGTTTCTAGTAGTTTTCTCATTGATTTTCTTTGATTTTCTAGTTAGATAATTATATCATCTTTAAATACTATTATTTTCTCTATATATTTACATGTACATATTTTCAGTTTTTTAAAATATTTTTAAATTATTACATTATGAAAATTTTCTCAGACCACTAAAAATATGAATTTAAATTCATTAATTATTTTCTACCTGTGTACCATAATCTAATTTTGGACCCTCAGTTTGTTAGTATTTTTTAACATTTATAAGTAATGCTATAATAGTTGTCTTTATAAATGAATCTTTTCTACATTTCTGAAAATTGCCATGGAACCAATTTCTAGAGGCAGAATTAGTGGGTTAAAAGTAGGACCAGTTTTACACCTCTTAATGCATATTGTTATATTATCAAATTGCTTGCCAGAAGTGTTTATTGCTACTTAATTCCAGTGGCAGTGTATGGGAATGTCCATCTCACTTGTACTTTATTACCACTGTGTTCTATCACTTATTTTAATTTTTATTAATTTGATAAGTGATAAATATTATTGTTTTAATTTACATTTTGTTTTGATTCCTAGTACAGTGGAATATTTTCTCATATGCTCATTCGTGATTTGTGTTTCATCTGGGATTTTTTTCTTTCATGAACTTAGTCCATTTTAAAATTTCAATTTTTTAAATATTGATTTATATAATAAGTACATTAATCAATCATGAGTTATACTTGGGGGCAAGTATGTTTCCTACATAGTAGGTTGCATTTTAATTTCATAGACAAATATACTTTTTGTTTTAGTAAAGTTAAATCTCTTCATTATTATACCTTTCTGATTTCTTTTGGTTCTTGCAAATTCTCTTTCATCAAAAGGTCAGATGGATAAATACACTGATTTTTTTTAATTAATAGCATTTATTTTTAGAGCAGTTTTAGATTCACAGCAAAACTGAGGAGAAAGTATAGACAGTGCCCTTATACCATCTATCTCCATACATGCACAACTTCCCCCAGTCTATATTCTGCCCCACAGTGGTGTATTTGTTACAAATGATTACATTAGCACATCATTATCAACCAAAGTCTATCATTTACATTAGGCTTCATTCTTGGTGGTGTCCTTTCTATTGGTTTTGACAAATATATAACACAAATGCACCATTGTGGTACATTCATAACAGTTTCACTCCCCTAAACATCTCCTGTGCTCTGCCTGTTCATCCCTCTTTCCCCCCAACCTCTGGCAACTACAGATTCTTTAACTATCTCCATAGTTTTGCCGTTTCCAGAATGTAAAGTACAGTTGACTCTTGAACAACTGAGGGGGGTGTTCAAGTGTCAACTGGGGGGTGGAGGTGGGGTTAGGAGCGCTGACTCCCAACTCAGTGGAAAATTCTACTATAACTTTACAGTTGGCCCTCCTTAACTGCAGTTCCACATCTGCAGATTCAACCAATCTCGGATCATGTGGTACCATAGTATGTATTTAGTGAAAAAAACCCACATGCAAGTGGACCTGTGCAGTTCAATAAATTCAGGAAGAAAAAAAATGATATATACCAGGTATGATAAATTAGAAAATATAACAAAAAATAAAATATAAGATTGAATGCTTAATAGAAAGCAAAAGCAAAACACTGATAGATTTTCATTCTTTGTTTGATAAAAGATGAAAAACAAAATTAAAAGAGAAATGAGAAATGAAAAACATATGTGCAGACTTAGACAAACACTACTTCTTCAAGGGTCAACTCTAGTCAGAATCACAGTATGCAACCTTTTCAGATGGGCTTCTTTCATGTAGTAATAATCATTTAAGACTACTCCATTCCAATTTCTCAGTCCTGCAATTAGTCCAGCTCTTTTTTTTTTTTTTTTTTTTCACTTTGGTTTCTCCTTTGCTGTGGGGTTGATATACCCTTGGGAACTTACATCTCCTTAACCTCAACTTTCAGCCCTGGTCATTAATTCTGGGTCAAGACTCATTCATTGCCCTGTTACAGAGAAACAAAATTGGAAAACCATATATACCAAAATATATTACACTGATTAATAGAGAAAGGAATGAATTTTACTTTCTTCTTTGTACTTTCTCTATTATCTGAAATTTTTTCAAGTAAGTGTGTGTTACATTTATTATAATCAGGCTAAAAGAAATATATTTAAAATAAAATATATGTTGCTAGTGCAAGAATACAAGCAGAAAGTCAGTTGCTTTATGTATATTATATTACATTTTCCCCCACCCATGCTGTACCTTTTTAAAAGCTTTACAACAAACCTTTATTTTTTTATTGAAAATAGTTGATTGACAATGTTGTGTTAGTTTCAGGTATACAGCCAAGTGATATATGTGTATGTGTGTGTGTATATATATATATATATATATATATATATATATATATATATATATATTTAGATTATTTCCATATATATATATATATATATATATATATAAATTTTTAGATTATTTCCATTGTAGGTTATTACAAGATATTGAGTATAGTTTCCTGTGCTATACAGTAGGTCCTTGTTGATTATCTGTTTCATATATAGTAGTGTATGTATTTTAATCCCAACTCCCAATTTATCTCTCTCCCCTCTTGCCCCTTTGGTAACCATGAGTTTGTTTTCTATGTCTGTGAGTCTATTTCTATAACAAACCTTTTTAATGTATACTGGCTAAAATTTTCTAAATCTTACTGAAACAATCCTATAACTTTAATTTAATAGAATGTATTTTAATTCTTAAAAATTGGCATAATTCAACAAGTATTTCCTGAGTATGTGTAATAAGCAACATTTTTTGTGCCCATGTTGTGAAATATATAGAAATGCAACATAACAGGAGTTTATAGGACAAGAGTTCTTAACCTGGTTACAGAGGAGAATTACCTGGGAGCTTTTTAAAAATACCGATGATCAGGCCCCACCCAAGATAATTCTGAATCTGGGGCTTGGGGAGCGGAACTGATACTTTTCCAAAGCTCTCAGACTGAAACAAAAATAAATAATGAACATGTATTTTCATTCATCTATTCATTCATCAATTGCTATCATTATCAATGAACATTAAACAGATATTAATTGTGTACAGTTGCTAAGAACTGTGCTAGATGCTAAGGAAGACTGATATGCAAATAAATAATATAAGACAATGAATGAAAGAGAAGGGAAAGAAAGGTGAGAGAGAGGTCTGAGCGTGTTCTGGCGCAGAATCAGCTGCTCTCTTGGATTTTAGGCTGAAATGCTAAAATTATGGCATATGTTACTTTAAAATTTCAGCTTCTGAGAGTTCAGAGGTAGAAACACAAGCCATCCAATTTCCTAGACAAAATGAGGAAGTAGGGAAATTTGTGCCTGGGGCTCCCTGGCCTCAATTTCTGGGACTGTTCTTCTAATCTTCCTCATTGCATCTTGACTCCAGAGGTTCTTACATTGTCTTTGGTGTGCATATAAGGGAAACTCGTGGCTCTCCAGTAAAATTCCTGGCCACAGGTGGTTGTGGGAGAAACAAAGATAGAAGTATAAAGGAATTGGGAGAGCAATTCTGTCCATCCTTGGTGTCTCCACACTCTCCCTTGTGGTAGGTTATGCCTTTACCATCTGTCTTAGTCAGCTTGGGCTGCTATAACAAAGTAACGCAGACTTGTTGACTTATAAATAACAGAAATTAATTTATTACATTTCTAAAGCCTGAAAATCTGAGATCAAGGGTACCAGTATGGTCAGATTCTGGTGAAGACCTTCCAGGTTGTAGACTGATGACTTCTTGTATCCTTACATGGCAGAAAGAGAACTAGTCAGGTCTCTTGCCTCTCTTCCCATAAGGGCACTAATCCCATTCATGGGGGCTCCACCCTCATGACCTAATTACCTCCCAGGTGGCACCTCTAAGTGCCATCACACTGGGGATTAGATTTTAACATATGAATTGGTGGCAGGGCAGGGGGGGGAACACAAACATTCAGTCCATAACAACATCTCTCCTCTGAACTACTGGAGAAATTTCTTAATTATCCTCCATGTTACTACAGTAGTACCTTCCTCCTCATTACTCTTCTGCATGGGTCTATAATTATCTTTCTAAAATACAGTGTCTGGTCTGACTTGAATTCATCCAAGTTTCCTCATTAACCATAGGATAAGGTTCAAATCCCTTAGCACATAAAATCGCCCCATCCATCCCATCCGTCACAGGTTTACCTTTCCCAGCATTTGTCACAAGTTTACCTTTCCCAGCCTTTACTTTTTTTCTAAGTCCAGCATTGATGAACTTCTTTTGTCTCCATTCCATTCCATACTCTTATATGCCTCCATTATTTTGCAATTGCTTCTGGCTGGAATATTTTCCCCTTATAAGACATAGTTCAATGTTTATTACTTTTGGGCTTCCCTGGTGGTGCAGTGGTTAAGAATCTGCCTGCCAATGCAAGGGACACGGGTTCAAGCCCTGGTCTGGGAAGATCCCACATGCCGCAGAGCAACTAAGCCCGTGCGCCACAACTACTGAGCCTGTGCTCTAGAGCTTGTGAGCCACAACTACTGAGCCCGTGTGCCACAACTACTGAAGCCTGCATGCCTGGAGCGCGTGCTCCGCAACAAGAGAAGCCACTGCAATGAGAAGCCCACGTGTGCAAAGAAGAGTAGCCCCCACTTGCTGCAACTAGAGAAAGCCCGTGCACAACAATGAAGACCCAATGCAGCCAAAAATAAATAAATAAAATAAATTAATTTAAAAAAATGTTTATCATTTTTGTAACATTTCCCCTTGTTTCCCTTAGCATTTTATACATGCCTCTAAATACACATTTGCCTCTAATAAATCATATTTATTTAATAATTTGTTATATTTCTGGAAAGCAAAATCTAAGCCCATTTGATCTTTGCATTTCCCACCTCTTCAGTGGAACTGGCAAACAATAGATGTTGAAAAATGTTTCTCAAATGAATATTAAATGAATGCACTAACTGGTGTGCTCTAGGGATCCAGAGACCTTTCTGGAAACAGTGTTGGCTCAGCAATGACAGCAGTCTTTTAAAAATGCAAATCGAATCATGTCACTTTTCTGCTTAAATCCATCCAAAGGCTTCATGCTTCACTTAGATCCTAAGCCTTGGTGTGAAATCCACAGTCTTTACTGGCCTGTCTCCCCTTCTTCCTCCTCCAGGCTTGTCTCGCCTCACCTTCCCCGACCAGTCAGCAGGCCTCAGTTGTCCTGGCTCCCTCTGCCTGTGATATTCTTCCCTGCGCACTCGTTAGCTGTTCCTTCCTCCAACTTCAGGTCTAAGTGTGGATACCACTTCCTCCTTGAGGCCCTATCCAAATCTTATTTCCCTAGCATCATCTCACTTTGGTGCTTTATACATTTTATGGTGCTTATTTCAATGTGTACTTTACATTTATCTCTGTCATTTCTGTTTAAAGTCTATCCTGTTTACTAGCCTTTAATCTCCACTATGGCAGGGACCTTGTATATTTTGTTCTAAGATGTATTCCCAGCATAGTGCTTGAGACTTACTTGCCCAATAAATATGAATGAATGAGTAACAAGCTTTAGGATTGTACTTACTATAGATATTTTTCTCCTCCTGTAGTCTCTCTTTATTTTAACCCTAATGCCCCATACTTATCTAATAATTATAGTATTCTGTTAACTGTTTGGCTGGCCCCCTCCATATCCATACTATTATCACCTTTGAATCACACAGTATTATATAAATTTCTAGCTCTCAAAGGAATAATAAATTGGTGTTTCTTCTAATATTTTGCCCAACAAACTTGAAATTAAGCTTTTCTTTGCTTACCTTTTTTGGATTTCTTCAAGATAATATGGCAGAAGGCAGTTGCTAAATCATCTTCTTAAAACCTTTACTGTAATGTTAGGAATGAATGCAGTACTATTTAAAGTTCACGCTCATTATCCTCTTTGTCTTTTTGTTATTGTTGTTACTCCTCATAAAAGCTGACTTTGAGCATCACCAGTACAACGCTGTACAGACCATCATGAGTAATCCAATAATAACCATGCATTTTATCTCAGATTTTTTTTATCTGATTCGATAAAGCTAATTTAGTTTTTCTAAGCTCTGGTTTTAAATCTAATTAAGACATCTTAAATTGCTCCATCTCCATTTGGGTAGTCTGCTTTGCCCATAATTTTCAGGTTTCAAGACTTCTCTAATGAATTTCTTCCATTGCTTTTTCTGCAATTAAGCTTCTCTTCCATTAAACTCTGTCAGACTTAGTCATAAAGCAAACTGCTAGCCAATCAGTCTCATTAATTAAGAGCAAAAGAAGATTTTTTAAGAAATTCCCTTTTATACAAGGTAATTTAGAGGAATGACTTATCATTTCGCAAATGTCCACATATCCTTTTTCAGCATGGCCAGTTACGGGTATTTTGGAAACATTTCTTCCCCCTCTTCCTCACCTCTTTTGTGTCTCTGACCTCTCAAAATCGCCTGTCCCTCCAACCCCCACTAAAGGTTAAAACACAGTAGCAACCACATACTAAGAGGCAGGGCTGAGGAAGGTGGCCTGTGGTTTGCCCTTTGGCTGCAGAGTACAGCAGCACTTGCCAGCCCCAGGCCTTCCTAGTTGAATATGTCACTTCCCCATTACAATCTGCCTCTGTTGTCCTGTGGCCTGTGGACCTGAACTCAAGCCTCCATTTCAAAGGCATTATGCTACGGCACACCATCTGGTCAGCTGGCCCCGCATCCAAAGAGATTTGGAATCACAGTGCAGAGGAGCTAATTATGTTCTGTGAGTGTTTCGTGATTTGCTATTCTAGCCAAATAAACAAAACTAAATTATTTAAATATTTCCTTTCTGTTCTCCCTGTTCATCAGATTCAAAAGTATAGGAGAAAAAAATCTCTAAATAGTGAGAAAATTATTGGAGAAGCTATTGAGTCCATTTTGCATAACTGATCCTGCATATGTTCTAAATTGTAACTCTTTTGGACTTGAGATTGATAAGAATATTTAATGTGTTTCTGCCCTATTTTACAGCAGACGGTTTTCGTGCTAAGTGCTTTAATATATGTCTGTACCGTTAATGTATCACTTGAGGCTCTACAGTTCAAAGCTTTGAGTGTACTTTATGAATTTGAGGTTTACTGACCTCATGTTTATTTTAATGAAGACATATTTATGTTTGTACCTTTTTGAAAAGCAGGCCATTGGGATAGAGGCAAATTTTAAAATCTTAAATCTGTTCTTAGATGTAATTTGATAATGGACTCATTGTTCTTTCCGGTTACTTCTGCAAATGCTTAAGCACCTTCTGTTTGCCAATCCAGATATTATCCAACTTGTGCTCAGTAGCTCTTACCTACAAATTAATTTCCCCCTAAACCCCAGGTCTTAAAAGAAGACTTCAAGCAATAGTATTTCAATATTTGTTAATTCTATAATATGTCTACTGAAGTCGTGTAAAATTTGATTTGAAATGCAGTGTGAATGGCAAATCTATTCTGATGAAGGAAAGCCAGGAAGCTATAAAGCAAGCATGGACATATTCATGTGGGAATATTGGTCTAAAGTCTAATTAAACTAAGTGATTCTAGATTAGCCTTACTAGTTATCTAAAAATAAATACCTATAGACAAAAGATCCTGCTTTGTAATCTATCGTTAATTTTCATGCATAGATTTCTCATTATAAACTTTAAGGATACGAGCTATCTCTTTTCAGTCATCTCATCTGTTGTTTATATATTGAGAACATATAAATGTCAAAACTTTTTTTTTTTTTTTTGCGGTACGCGGGCCTCTCACTGTTGTGGCCTCTCCCGTTGCGGAGCACAGGCTCCGGACGCGCAGGCTCAGCGGCCATGGCTGACGGGCCCAGCCGCTCCGCGACATGTGGGATCTTACCAGACCGGGACACGAACCCGTGTTTCCTGCATCGGCAGGGGGACTCTAAACCACTGCGCCACCAGCGAAGCCCTTTTGTTAAAACTTTTGAAGTAAATGTTCTATTGAGAAGCATGTATTAAACGCTTGTTAATCCATCTGGTATGGACTTTAAAATGCAGGGCTTTGCGGGCTTCCTTGGTGGCGCAGTGGTTGCGAGTCCGCCTCTCAATTCAGGGCACACGGGTTCGTGCCCCGGTCAGGGAAGATCCCATCATGCCGCGGAGCGGCTGGGCCCGTGAGCCATGGCCGCTGAGCCCGCGCGTCCGGAGCCTGTGCGCCGCAACGGGAGAGGCCACAACAGTGAGAGACCCGCGTACCACAAAAAAAAAAAAAAACAAGTCCAGGGCTTTAAAATCTAAAGCTAATTATACATGTAAAAGTGCTACTTTTTTCTAATTTATTGAATGGACCCCTGAATTAAATAAACATCATTACATAGTATCCTTTTTGCTTGAACACTTAGTGCCTTCTCACTGCTAGAACCCAGCCAATTGTTATAATTAAATATTACCAAAATTGAGTTTATCCCCACCAGATTGCTAAAATGTGTAATTAACAGTTCCATTAATACCAGATAGTTTTAAGTATTCTTTGAGAGAAAGTTTAGCCTGTGGGCTTGTATGCAGAAATTTTTTTAAAAAAAGCATACAGCGGAGCGGCTAGGCCCGTGAGCCATGGCCGCTGAGCCTGCGTGTCCGGAGCCTGTGCTCCGCAACGGGAGAGGCCACAACAGTGAGAGAGCCAATACAACAGAAAAAAAAAAAAAAAAAATGTGTATGTGAAATAATCATTTGGGGCGAGGGCACATAATTTTTAATTGCCCTTTCAAATATCACATTGTATGTGCACAAATTATAAAAGACAGACACTTTAGAGTCTTGATATAATGTTTCTAAATACAGTTTCATTCTGTCACATGTAAATTTAAATTATTTCAAGCCAGCATATAGATAACAAGTCATCCCATGGAATATTCTACCTTTCTTTTTTCCCCTTGTCAATCATATCTAAACAGAACTTAACCAATATCAGATGAACCACAGTTATCTCCTGTACCAGACTGTAAACTGTTTGAGAAAAGAATGAATTTCTAATTTATTTTTATATGTTATAGAGCTCTTAATAGATTCTTAGCATATCAATGTGTGGGTCAGGATCCCATAAGGAAAGAGATGGTACACTTCATTGGTGTAATTGTGGAGTGTTTAGTAAGGAGACTAGTTATAAAGATATGAACAGGGATAAGGGAGAGACAACAAAGATGGTGAAGCACTCTTGGGCTAGCAATAGCGGGAAGCTATTATCACTCCTAGGTCTGAGGGCCAAAAGTGGGGAGAGGTTACTAGGATCTGAAAAGAGCTGTGGCTGAGATTGTAGCTGTAGGAGAGAACAGCTGGCAAGAGCTGTGGCCTTTTGAGGGGTTCAGGCTATGGCAGAAGTGAAAGCCAGCAGAAATAGAGCCTCATTCCCTTATGCCTTCTCAATGCTTTTCACTGGCCTATTACTGGCTAAACCCAAACAAAAGCCAGGGACTAGAGAAGTCCATCAATATACTCCATCAGAGACTGCATCCACAAGCACACAGAAAGATGGAGAAAGGTAAAGAGTAGATGGAAACAAGGGAAGGAGGGTTGTGTGCAAGCAGGGAATGTCTGTCTTTGTAGATGCTCAGTTAATGAGTGGGACAATGATGAAGTCATGTTTTAACTCAAACATGTTTGCTTAATTGTGGTGCTTACATTTCACTGCACTCTTTCAAACCATTAATCTGCGTGTATATATAATTAAGTACTTGGGTAAGAGGAAAGCTGTAAGAGAAGGCAGCAGTTCAGGGAGACATACCCCACATACACTTTTAAGGATTGATCTTTTCTGTCATAAATATGATTTTTGGTAAATCTATACCCAGGTCAACAGAGAATGAAATTTGTGTTAACCTAAGTTGAAAATGAATTAACCTTTTAGCACAGCCTGTATTAGTCTAATATGCCTTCTGTTTTCTGTTTGTTTGTTTGGCTAAGCATTGTTTACAAGTCCTAATGACTACTTTGTTCATTTGATGTTTCTGCTGATGTCTATCTATAACTAATGCATATAAATAGCATAATTTTACAAATAACTAATGGAGTTAGTTATTTAAAGATATTCCAAGATCTGTCTTTCACTGAACAAAATAATCCCTTCATTATGTGAATCAACATCTCCTAATTTATCTTTTGTTTACGTCTGTATGTTCGTATATTAAAATGGCTTAAATCAAGGGATTTAAGGGACAAACAACAACACTGAAATGAATTGTTGAACTGAAGAATGCAGTGATATTGATTGTGTTGTTAAATCAGTCATATTAATAAGGACATCTAATAGACCTAAAGTGTTAAGTTTTGTGGGAAATAAAATTACTAGATCTTAAAACATTTAAGGCTACATTAATTGATGACAGAGATTTCTCCTTGTGATTTTTTGTTTTTTCTAACTCAAACTGTTCCATGTTTCTAATGGAACTTATAAGTGCATTTAATAGATAAATCATTAGGACCTGTAAAACCATAGATCCCAAAGAGGAGTATACAAGTCACAAGAAACACAAAAAACAATCCATTGGGATGCATTAAGAAAAACTAATAATATATCTACTTCTATTTAATTTCATCAAAAATTAAGTCAAAATGTTGATCAACAGTAGAACATATATATTGGTTATAAATAAATTTACATTTATTAGGAGGGCATGCTCAGAGATTCTTTAGGAATATATGATTGAAGGCCCAGATAACTACTGACTGAACCTGATGATTTAGGAGGCTAAGAATTAGTCTATTAAAAACTGTAACTACTATTTCCACCTAAGACCATAAGTATATATCTTAAGCCAAGGCTGCTTCTGGCAGAATGGTAACATTTACTCTTCCAGAGATTTATTTATTAGGAAAAAACAAAATGGATCCCCCTAGTCTAGGCCCCGAAGCCAGTATGTTCATAGTCTGTTGGTCTGTCACCATGAGTCATCCCCAACCTATAAATTGGAATTGACAGGTAGAAATTGAAGACCGAATTGCCAGGCCTTCTGGGCATTTTCATGTCCAAACCATGCTGGAATTCCTGCT
>NW_006780282.1:157030-162536 GCF_000442215.2 Lipotes vexillifer
TCCTGCTGGGAAAGAAAGCACATTTTAGTCTTCACCCTCAACTCCACCCCAGTCGTCTTATAGCTTCAACCAACTAAAAAGTAGCTGGAGGTCCCTACATGGTCTACATCACCCTATCTTCTTTAGATTGTATTACTGTTTTGTTTTTAAACAAAGGTGGGCAACAACAGTTATTGTTCTCTGTGTCAAATAAAACCGTACCGAGCTACCTATGTAAAGACAAGTGAACAACCTCACCTTCTCTTCTTCATCTCATTCCTCTGAGTAACCAGTGTTAGATAGTTGTCTTCAGCATAGCATCCCTTCTCTATGCTCATTTAAAGATAGATACACACCCACCGAAACAGATTTTTGCACTTTCCCTTCACTTACCTGTTTCCTTCTCTCTCTCCGCTCCACCCCCTGCCTGCCTTTCTCTTCTTTCTCCCTCCCTCTTTTTCTCCCTCCCTTTCCTAAACTGGAATGATACTATATACATATATTCTGTCACTTGCTCCTTTTTATACGATGTATCACATTCATTCCCCTGATGTCAGTACCTATAGATGCAATTCATTCTTTTTAATAGCTGTATGATATTCCATAATATGGAGGTAGCATGTTTTCTTTAATCACTCCTCTATTGATGAACGTTCAGGTTGTTTCTAGCTTTGTGCCTCTACTGACAATACTGCAATAAACACCTTTGTACGGAAATCCTTATGTATGCTCCTTTAAATGTGTATGAAAAAATCCCCCAAATTTAGATTACCAATTCAAAAGGTACCTTTACCTTTAAATTGTAATGTATATTATCCTATTACTTTCCAGAAAGGTAGTGGCAATAAACATGGCCATTAGCAGCAAGTGAGTTTCCCTTCATCCCTAGGCATCCTTACTAATACTGGATGTTATCAATCTTTTCCATTTTTTCCAATTTGACAGGTAAAAATAAAATAGAATTTCATTAATGCTTTATGTTTCATTATACCACACCAGCTCCCTGAGGTACAAGGGCAACAAATAGAAGGCCTAGGGTCACAGAAGTTTTTAAGGGGTTTCTCTAATAATTGATGCATGAGAGGATTTTGCCATGTGTGTTTATTCATGTACTCCCCTCCCTCCTCCAAACTACAACAATACTTATATATTCAGGTCTTACCCTCAGAGAAATTCTGGGCAACAGTCAACTGGAACATATGAATTGAGTAGGCTGACAGAACAGTGAGAATACAAGGGCTAATATTAATTCAACCTTATCATTTCTTAACTGTCTCTAGAGGAATTCCATCCTACCAAGTCATATGTTTACAAAGAGCTCAGCTTCTCCTCACCCCAATTTATGCAATACTGACTGAGATTTGTTATCCTATTAACTCACCACAGGATCTGTAATTCATTAAAACATGTCATTTGTAGGTGCTTCCAGCTACAAATGAGAGTGAACAATTGGGTGTTGCCCTGGGTCTAAATGTAATTACCATGTTCAATTCAGCATATGCCATGCTCTACAAAGTCAATGACCCATCAGGGTAGACAGCAACCCCCCTAATGTGATATATTTGAAGAAAGATTTGTTAAATGAGAAGAACAAGAGAAAGAGACAATGAGAATAATTCATAGGATTATTAAAAGATTTTAAATCTTCTATTATTTAGCATTTATTGAATGCAGTTTCATACATGCAATAAAAATAGATCTTATTATTGCCCAGTTAAATTCACAAAGAAAGAAAAAAGATTTAGGAATAAAAATATAGCTACTAAGTTTAGCTCAGAACTATCTTTAGGGAACAAAGTCAAGTATGTCAGTTAGGAGAAATAATTTGAAATTTACAACCAAACAGCTTCATTTTCCTGGCTCAGCTACCCCTGGTCGTTTTCTCCACTTTCTGGTTTTCCTTGGTCCCAGGGCTCTCTGGATGTTTGGGGAGACTTTTTGGCAGCTTTCTAAGAGTCTTTGCTTGATAATCTGAGACTTTTGAGGACAAAAGTTTCAGAGTCTGTATGCCATACCCCATATTTGGTTGGTGGATCAGATCTTTGGTCTCAGGTAATAAACACCTTTATTCCTCAGCATACCATAATAGAGTCATACTACCCCCATCCAGACAAGTTCTTTCGCATCACCCCTAAAATGGGTCCCTCAGCCCTACTTGTTTTTGAGACTTTTGCAATAAGGATTTGTTTTGTTTTTTGTTTTCTTTTGATCTATTTTGTTTCTTTGGTGAAGCAAATGCTTCTTCTGCTCTGAGCACTAGAGGTGATTTAGTTATACTTATTTTACATAATTATTCCTTCCTGGGGTGTCTTGTGGCGACATTATGAGCTCACATTGCACAGATGACTAGTCCATAGTCAGGAAGAAATTTCCAGATGAGTGTTTCCACCTGAAGCCCACCCCGCTGAGATGGCTCTCAGTGTTTACCTCTCATCTGTTCTTCTGAGACTGACTGGTTACATGGTAAGGGAGTGGACTTCTGGCAGGTGGCAAAAGGCACCTGTGTCATGGAACCATATTCTGGTTTGCTTCAATAAGTTAGGATCTCTGGAAGGTTCACCATTGCCTACTGTGATCAGTTCTTCTATTGCTTTCTGTTAAGGTTTTATTAACCCCTACAATTCTCTTTGTAGCAGGAGACAAACCCAGCCCTAGTCTATTTTCATAGCCTGTGCTGTCACAAGCCATAAGTTTCTCTTCTTTAACCTGAATGGAATTCAGCGATAAGTTTTTCATTATATAATAAATACTAAGCTACAAAAGCAGTAAACATAAATATTTAGTTCTTTGTTCCAATAATGGTGACACAGTTGGAAGGAAGGAAGACAAAGCTTTCTTCCTCCCTGTGACTGTCTGCTATTTTGTCACTGGTTTCTCTTATGATCAGTTGCTAGAACAATGATTAGAAACATCCTTGCAGGACTGTTTTGGGCTCATTTGTATATGCGTTCATTGTAGGGGAGGAAAATCTTCCTTCTATCCTCTTAAGTTCTGTGGCTGGGCCTGAGAATTAAATCGATATAAGACAGATTAATGAGAGAAAGTTTTTAAATACTTTATGGGCACATGAGAGTCCTCATAAGAAAAGGGAAGACTCAAAGAAGCAGTTAGGACTGAGAGTTTATATACTTTTTTAACAAAGAATGATAAATTTGTAGAGAAATGACAAGACAAAGGGATTTCAGTTAGGGGCAGTAAACTGTGGGAAAATGATTAGGAAACTAAACTAAAATGATTAGGGGGAAACTAATGGAAGACAAGGGTTATTTTAGTGGGTTTGTTTGTATAGATCCATTTCTGCATAGGTTCCCAGTTTCCAGTGATAAGAATGTTCTCTTCCTGGTACAGGGAGGTCGTCTCTCTCATGGGAAATTGTATGACCTGCTTTTAAGTATAAAGGAGAAAGAGAGAGCCCTTCCTACATCTGCTGTCTCTTAAGTGCCTTTAGCTCAAAATAATCAGTATGCCAAAGTGGCACATTCTGATCCCCTTAGGTAGGTAACGTGTACATTGGCTTAAGCCCCTCTTAACTTCTTTGTGTTAATATGGCAGATGAGGCCTGATTTATGTCTGGTGGCCATTTCTTAAATGACAGACTGCTGTGCTAGGCTGGGAAAGGACTGTAGTAAATTAAGTGTACTACAGAGGTAACTACATCTGGTATGTTTCTTTGGAGGCCCATATTTACAAAATATCATTAAGATTTATTATTTATAATAAAAACTTGAGGAAACTTTATAAATAAATTGCAGTAAAAACTAGGAAATTCGAAATAAACTGAGAACAAGCAATGAAATTATACGGAGGAAAAGTTAGAAGCAACTTCAAATGGATTTATTAATGTGGTTGAGCACTAAACCTAACTCTGAAGTTACTGGCAACTAAAGTAAAAAAAGAAAATACTTTGGTTTACCTAGTTCTCCTTGTTGAACTCAAGAGAGCTTTCATATTCGTCTCAGGGGTCCACAGTGCACAGGCTGGTAAGTAAAGGTGTGAAGAGGCTTGGTGTGAACCGTAGAGAATGGTATAGCTTGTGTTTGCCCCATGCAAAGAAATTCAAACTAAAACCAAACCAAAACCGAGTCTTTCCTGGCCAGATAAAACCAGAGGTGGGGATAGGGATAGATACCAATTAATAACTCCTGAGCTAGAATTGAAATCCAGGAGAAATTTACCACATAGGTCTGTCTATTTGGCATTCTGTAATGTAAAATGCAATGGATAATGTATAAATTATTTTATTGAAAGAGCACAGAAATGGCTGTTGGTATAAAAGGTCTTTCTAATATTGAACCTCTGAAAAAGCTGAAGATTTAATATTACTGTTTTGCCTTAATGAATATACACTATGAAGTTGCTAGAAATCAGACATGCCCCCAAATGGTCTAAGAATGCCAGTAGGTGGAAGGGCATAATTAAGGATACTTCAATTTAGTGATGGAGTTTTTCTAAGAGATCCACTTTCCCTTATTCTGGAGGGAATATCTCCCATGATTTTGAGTGAGCAGTGTAAAAAACCTTCTGTGGCCCTTCAGTTAAATAAGAGCAGCGCCATTCAAGGTGTATTATTACATCTTGTGTATGAGACAGGGGATGGCGGGGAGGAGGCAGGCATTGTACATCATCTGTAGAGTTCCCAGAGGAAAACAGGTCAGGAATGCACCGGAAGGAGCAAAGAAAACACGTCTAGTCCTTTCTCCTACTCACTTGGTTCCTAACGCCAGCTTCTCAGGTCAGAAAGTCATCTTTACATCATACGTGGTTATGTCCTTTAGATGGGGAGAATAAACTGAATCCTGCTCCCCTCCCCCATTTTCTTGCTACTCAGTGATTTTTGATCTCTAGAACTTCTATGAAAAGTTCTAAGTTGCTTGCTGGTACTTGTGGGGGAAAAAGAACCTTTTCACTATTTTCACCATTCTGTGTCAAATACCTATGAAATGCCTGTTTAAGGTTGACTGGCAGGTCATGTGATATAAACTCAGTTCTTGGTAGATGTGGGGAGGAGGTACAGAGCATGCTTGGGTTTCACAATGTTCTGAGCCAACCCAAGTTCCCCAGACCAGGTAAAGCAAACATGCCACCAGCAGTGTCCTTTCAGACTGTGAAAGAATTAAGGGAGGCCAGCTTGTCTGCTGAAGACAGTGGCGAAACCTCTGACCACTGGCCCCGGACAAAGGAAGTGTTAGCTCCTGGGAATCCCTGGCTTCCAGGATGGCTGACTCTGCTCAGAGGTCATTTAGCGAAACCCAAGAATATGCAAGGATAAAGACAGTACAGTGCAAACACTGGCTCAAATCAGAATGACAGAGTGGTTTTGAAGTCAAGTTAGTTTGGAAGCATCTCAAACCCCAGCTGGAAGCTTTAGATTCAGTTAAGGACTTTCACCTGGGCCTTTAAACGTCTTTGTTTCAAAGCGCTGAGCACTTTAGACTTCGCCTGGCAAAAAGCAACACCTGGGCACCTCTCAATAAATCAGTGGCCCCAAATGTCTAAAGAGCAAATGAAACGTCTGAAGGCTCTTTCC
>NW_006780282.1:162555-170868 GCF_000442215.2 Lipotes vexillifer
TTTCCCTCTAGAATTTTTGTGGTCTTCCTTTAGTGCATGCTTATTTTCATACTGGCTAACTTCAGCTCTTTAAGTTTTATTCAAATATTTGTAATGTCTTATAATAGCCCTCTTTGATATGTTTTCATTTGGTTCTTCATTTTGCAGTGAGATCTTAATTGCCAACCTGGCCGCCTGTGACTCTTCTGGCTAAATGTACAATATAATTTAGGGGATGTAAGGAATGTGTTTGAGGGGCTAAGAATTTGTCATTACAGTGCGGTAGGCAGAATACTAAAGGTGTCCTCTCAAGAGGACGTTTTTCAATCAAACCCTCCCCTAGGAGCTGCTGTGAAAGGACTTTACAAAGAGTTAAGGTTAATAATCAGCTGATCTTAAAAGAGGGCGAGGAGCTTGGGTTTTTCCAGGTGGGTCCAGTATAATCACATGAGTCTTTAAAATCAGAGGAGGAAAACCAGAGAGTCGGTTAGAGGGATGAAGTTGGAGAGAAGGGCAGAGAAGGGAGGAGGTGGAGGGAGCGGTCTAGAGATGTGGAACATGAGACGGACTCAGTTCATTGCCGCTGGCTTTAAATACGGAGAAACGGGTCCAGGAGACAAAGTGCGGCCTCTAGAAGCTGACAGTAACCCCTGGCCCACAGCCAGCGAGGAAGTAGGACCTCCGTCGTACAGTTGCCTGGAAGTAAATTCAGCCAACAACCTGAATCATTTTCCAAGTGGATGCTCCCCCAGAGCCAGGCAGCGGACACCTTGATTTCGGCTGTGGGAAACCCAGAGCAACCAGACCCACCTTCTGACCTTCAGAAATTTAAGGTAATAGATCTGTGTTGTTTCAAGCCTGCGTATGATCAGTTGTTTTAAGTTTGTGTAATTGGTTACAGCGGTGATAAAAATCTGATAAACGTAAGGCTCAGAACGCCTAGGAGTGCCGTAGTGCCCAGAGTGACTTGAATTCGACTATAACTAGTCAGGAAGAGGGGTGGCTGAATGGAGGAAAGAGAGAATGAAAGCAGGTGGAGAGAAGGGGTCTAACATTACAAAGTGGAGGCACTTTTGCCTGCATTCCTTTTCAAGAGACTGCGACCCCAAGTGGCTTCTTGCATGCCTGATGGTATTAGTTTCTCACAAGACTGATTCTAATCTTTAAATATTTCAATGGCTTTTTTGGGGGGTACAAGATGGACTTCTTGATTATAAACTGTATACTATCGAGTACATTGTATTTATGTATAATTAGAGGGTTATGTTTGGAAAACCATACCTACTGTACTTTAAAGAAAATATAAGGGATTTTCAGGGGTATTTTGATTTCAGGCTATTTTTGCCTAATAGGCTGATTTTAGAAACCAACTCCCACATAAGATGCAACCATTGTCCTGCATGCTACCTCTCCTGGCCACAGCCTTAGGAGAACTTGGGCTTCTAGAGGGAGGCAGGCTGCAGGAAAGTGGAGTAACCTCACTATCTGTTACTTAGGAAGTCATTTGACTCATGTGCACACTGTCAGCCCCTGAATTCCCCCAACTTGCTCCACACAAGAGTGGAATGTACCTTTCTCCTTTCCAAGGATTCCACAAATTATTTCTTACCTTTCTCTCATAAAAGGTAACCTGGGACATTAGTGGTAAAGAATCTTATTTAATCTGTGAACAGTTACAGAGTGAGTGAAAGGGAAGAGAGCCAGGCATACGTATGATTTGCTCCAGTGCTGTTCGCCCCTTGGTATCCTCTAAACCCAGGGAAAATAAACGCATTGAGATGAATTTCCTCATCCATATTAGCCTTTCTCTTTGGATAAGCTTCGAATTGCTGCTTTCTCAAATCTCTTTGTAGTTTTCTTTGAAGGAAACTGTGGAGACTTCCCCCAGATTGACTCATTTGAATAAAAATACATTTCTTCTGACCTCTATGACCTTCAGGAGTCTTCAAAGATGAATTTAATAATACATATTAAAAAAAAGAAACCAAACTCAGAATTTTGAGGGTTTCAGTTCTGAAACCAAATTTATTATGTTCAAAGTTGTGTCTGGATAAAAGGCAAGTATAACATTAAAATATTAATCCATTCATGCCATTTAGTGATTTGAATTATTCACAGCTGCTTGTATTTTATTTTTATAAGAATATGGCTTTTGTCTATGAAGCCAATCAAATTGAAAGGAATATTCTTTGCTTTTAAAATCCTTCCTAGTTGAGGTTGTTTTAATATAGAACACCCCATCTCCCCATCGTACATTTTATGAGCTGTCTTCATAAAGCATCTACATTTGGTTGAAGCACTTAGAAAAACTAGGTAAATTGAACGTTAAGAGCTAAAGCAGAAGGCTAGGCAACTATTTCCAAATTTACAGTGCTTTGTTGCTGGTAAGCTGTTAAATCCCACTCGCTCAAACTCTCCTTCCTCCTAGAATACAAAGGAGATGATGCTTTACAAAATATTTTTTGGTGTCTGTTTTTTAGCATTCAGTATATACTGTCTAAGCTGATTTGGGAGCTTAGCTTTAGCCCCTCCCCTTTTTATGACATATGTCAGGAGTCTTCTAGGTGGAGGGCAATCCTTTTGAATTTGGGTTTCCTTATTTGTAAAAAGGCAATAGTATTTATCTTTGACAATCTCATAGGGCCAGGGAGCTTGAATGATATACTACACAAGGATATAAACTCTAAATGATATTACTTCAGTGTTACTACTAGCAATGACTTTACAGACTTAAGATACTACAAAGTTTCGGAAGGCACAGAACTTAAAATTGGTCAGAACCAAGGACTCAGAAATATCATTCAGACCTAGGATGTTTTAATTTCTAATCTTTGATTCCAAGCATTTGAAGAAGAATATTATGCCTACTATATTTCTGCTTTACTCTTTACACGGTTCTTTCAAACCTCTTTGATTTGCTAAAATTTCCAGAGTTTTTTAGGTCCCTGGTTGCTTTCTTATGGACAGTCTTGTTAGTGTTTTACTCATAATTGAACTTTACCTTTATAGAGTGAAGTAGACCTGCCCTCTTTTCATTTGAGATAAACGTTTCTATTAATATCATTGAAGGTCACACTGTTTATTTCATGATGGAATGAATTAGGAATACTGTGGGGAAGAGAGTTACTTTGAGTTAATTCTTTGGAATTTAGGAAGGACCATTATTGATCACATAATCTAAAGATCCTTGATTTGATAAAAGAAACATGGGCCAGAGTAGTAAAGCAATTTGCCTAAGACCACCCAGCTGGTTATGAGCGAGGTAGAATTAAAAGCCAGTTCTCCTGATTCCAAGTCTAATGTTCTTTGCATTATACAGTGAAAAGGAGGAGGGCATAAAAGGAAAGATGGCTTAGAGCAGGAGTCAGCAAACTATGGCCTGTGGGCCATATGTGGTCCACTGCCAGTGTTGTAAATAAAGTTTTATTGGAACCCTGCCATGTCCATTCATTTACATATTGTCTCTGGCTGTTTTCGCACTGTAAGGCAGAGCTGGATAGTTATGTCAGAGATCATCTGGCCTACAAAGCATAGAATATTTACTGTCTGGTCCTTCACAGAAAAAGTTTTCTGACCTCTGGATTAGAGGAAAGATGGCTAAAAAGTCTGGTTGGGGCAGTTTGTGAACAGTCTTTTTAGTTTGTGCATCCGTCCCTAATTGTGGTTTGGCATAAGCTATTTAGATATTAGGCAAAATCAGCGGGCTCTCACGATTATTTAAAGGCTGATGTTAACAAATGTGAAAATATATTTGGGACTTCCCTGGTGACACAGTGGTTAAGAATCCGCCTGCCAATGCAGGGAACACGGGTTTGAGTCCTGGCCTGGGAAGATCCCACATGCCGCGGAGCAACTAAGCCCGTGAGCCACAACTACTGAGCCCACGTGCCACAGCTACTGAGGCCCCCGCACCTAGAGCCTGTGCTCCGCCACACGAGCAGCCACCACGCCCGTGAGCCACAACTACTGAGCCCACGTGCCACAGCTACTGAGGCCCCCGCACCTAGAGCCTGTGCTCCGCAACAAGAGAAGCCACCACAGTGAGAAGCCCGTGCACCACAGCGAAGGGTAGCCCTCACTCGCCGCAACTAGAGAAAGCCTGTGTGCAGCAACAAAGACCCAACCCAGCCATAAATAAATAAATAAATAAAATATTTTTTAAAAAAGGAAAATATATTTGCAAAAGAATGATAGATACATATTTTTAGAAGACATTTCCCATAATAGGGGGATTTATTTCCTGTATTCATCCTCATAATACATTCTTCAAGCAATGGAAATACTTAATTCAAAGAAGTGAAAACTTATGCAGGACACACAGTAGCTGTATTCAAGTATGTGAAGGACTATCCTGTGAATAAAAGGATTAGAAGATGTATTTGTCCTTCAAGTCCGACTCAAATGCACTTTCGCTCTTAAACCCCTGTTCACCCTCTCTTCCTCCTCACTTCTTTGGACAGAATTAATCACTCTTCTGTGCTTCCAAAATACTTTGTACGGAGTACTACTATAGCATTTATCACACGCATTACAGGTAGTTGTTTACACATTTATCTCCCCAGTCAACTGTGAACTCCTTGAAAGTGAGGACAATACCTTCTTCATTTTGGCATCCCCATCATGGGGCTCAGTCCCTGGCTCATAGTAGAAGCAATCTAAATACTTGATGAATGAATGTATATTATGATATCAGAGGGCAAAGCAAGGGCCAATGTGAAATTTCAGTGAAAAGAACTTTGTGACAATTGTGGCAACAATACATCCTAAGCAGTGCTGCATAGTCATCAGAAACCGGAACTTGGGGTTAGAATGCCTGGGTTTGAATTTCTGCTGTCCTGTTTACTGTTTGTCTTTAGGTAGGTTACTTAATGTCCTTACTTTTGAAATAGAGATGATTTAGGCAGCAGTTTTCTAACTGTGGTCTGCAGACCCCGGGGCATCCCAAAGACCCTTTTAAGACATCTGTGAGGTCAAAACTATTTTTTTAAGAATGCTAAGGCAGTATTTACCTTTTTCGCTGAGTTTCATTGATGGTGCAAAAGCGATGGTGGGAAAACTACTGGTGCTTTAGCACAAATCAAGTCACAAAGTTGAACTAGTATTAATGTTTTCTTCATTATCCACTGGCAGAAAAAAGGAAAGGATGCCAGTTTCATTTAAGAATGTCCTGGATGAAGGAGTAAAATTACTAATTTTATTAAGTCTCAACCTTTGGGTACAATGTCCTTTTTAATACTCTGTGTGATGAAATCAAAAGTACACATTTTTGCTACAGTTTGAAGTACAGTGCTACCTTGAGGAAAAGTACTTGTGCTATTGAGTTGCCAGCTGAGCTAGCCACGACTGTACATGGTAACACCATTTTTACTTGATTCACTGATAAATTACGGTTTGGTTATCCAGACTTTGGTGTTTGACAGATATCTTCCCAAAAGTTGATGAAGTGAACCTATCATTTCAAGGAAAACGACTAATAGTATTTGTTTCCAATGATTGAATTATGCTTCTAAGCATTATTTTTAATTTTGGAAAACATATCTTTCACCATGAGCTTTAGAGCTGCTCAATTCTTAAGGACTTCTGTGAAAATATCAGTGGTGTTATAAATTATTTTAAAATGTTACATAATGAAATAAAACAACATTTGGAAGATCTGCATAATATAGTGAACTGGGATTTCCAAATGACCAGTACATGATGTTACAAAAGTATGCATTAAAATCATGCATAGGTAAAGATCATTCAAAGTACATATTACAATATGGATGCCTCGAGACCAATAAATATTTTTTAATGTAAGAGAGCTATTACGTTAAGTTCTTTGGTGGGATTTCAGATTCTACATTGCAATTATTCTTTAAGAAACTACCACTGTCAAGTTTTGGTGTGCTATCAAAGAAGAATATCTGCAGTTATGTAAAAAGACTATTAAAGTGCACCTCCCTTTTCCAACTACATACCTGCTATGTGAGGCCAATTTCTTTTCATATACTTCAAGTAAAACAACATATTGCAAGAGAGTGAATGCAGAACCAGATATGGAAATTCAGCTGTCATCTCTTAAACATTAAAAAGATTTATAAAAAATGTGAAACAAAGCCATTAGCTTCACTAATTTTTTGTTTGTTTGTTTAGTGTAGGTTACTTAATCTTTGAACTTCAATTCAAAGTTCAGAATATGGGCTTCCCTGGTGGCGCAGTGGTTGAGAGTCCGCCTGCTGATGCAGGGGACACGGGTTCGTGCCCTGGTCCGGGAAGATCCCACATGCCACGGAGCCTGCACGTCCGGAGCCTGTGCTCCGCAACGGGAGAGGCCACAACAGTGAGAGGCCCACGTACCACAAAAACAAAAAAAACCAAAAAAAACAAAGTTCAGACTATGATTACATATCATCAAAATGTTATTTATGTTCATATGTAATGGGATCTTCATTTTAATTTAAAAATAGTTAATTGAAAATATTTATAATATTTAAAATATTTAAAAATAATTCAAAATATTTTAAAAATATCTACAATTGCCAAGATGCGGAAGCAACCTAAGTGTCCATCAACAGATGAATGGATAAAGAAGATGTGGCATATATGTGTGTGTGTGTGTGTGTGTGTGTGTGTGTGTGTATACACACACACATACAATGGAATACTACTCAGACATAAAAAAGAAAATGAAATTTTGCCATTTGCAGCAGTATGGATGGACTTGGAGGGTATTATGCTAAGTGAGATAAGTCTGATAAAGAAAGACAAATACTGTACGATACTACTTATATGAGGAATCTAAAAACTACAACAAACTAGTGAATATAACAAAACAGAAACAGACTCACAGATACAGGGAACAAACTAGAGGTTACCAGTGGGGAGAGGGAAGGGGGGAGGGGCAATATAGTGGATTAAGGGGTACAAACTATTAGATATAAAATAAGCTATGAGGATATATTGTACAACATGAATATAGCCAATGTTTTATGATAACCATAAATATAACCTTTAAAAACTGAATCACTATATTGTACACCTGTAACATATAACACTTACATCAACTATACTTAAATTTTAAAAGTGGTTAAAATGGAAAAGAATAATAACTTTAAACTTTTTAATATCTCAATTTTAACTTCTAATATGGTAAATTTGGATAGATGCAACTCAATGAAAACTCTTTCAGTTCCTCCACTTTTAAGAGTAGGAAGAGGTCTTGGGCAGATGTGGAGAAACAGACATTCTCATATACTTCTTTGGAACTATGAAAATATTTCCAAGATATTAAAGTACTTTTTTAAAGATAGAGAAAATTATTTTGAATATGATATCATGTGTAAATAAGTAGTGGATCTCTATAGAGATAAATGCCTAGAGACTGGAAACCAGAATTTTATTGGGGGAAAAAATGATTAGGGGTTGAAAGGGGGTGGAAGGAGGCATTCGTTTTTCATTTCATACCTTTCCAAGCTTGATTTTTTTTTTTTTTTTTTTTTTTTTTACTACATTCAATTTTTTGTATAAAAAATTGAGGTGAGGGCTTCCCTGGTGGCGCAGTGGTCGAGAGTCTGCCTGCCGATGCAGGGGACATGGGTTCGTGTCCCGGTCCGGGAAGATCCCACATGCTGCGGAGCCGCTGGGCCCGTGAGCCATGGCCGCTGGGCCTGCGCATCCGGAAGCCTGTGCTCCGCAACAGGAGAGGCCACAACAGTGAGAGGCCCGCGGACCACAAAAAAAAAGAAAAAGAAAAATTGAGGTGATAATACTTGTAATTGTAATGAAAACTAGTAGAGATAATGTTTAATCTCCTGACCTATAGTAAATTGATCTGTAAGTATTGGTTGGATAAGTAAAAGACTGCTTCATGAATTTGTGTGGTGCCATCGATAGACCATTCTCCAAGCAATTACTGAAGGATAGCTTGATAGAAATATAAAGAATTCTGCCTAATTGATCTCTAGAGTTGAATTCTGATTACCTTTGATCTTGCCTTTTTATGAAAGAATAGCCATAACATTTGAAAATGAAAGTTCTATACCAAATGTCTTTCAGATCTCTGAGCAACTTAAAAATTTTTCAGAATTTCATTGCGGCTATTAATTGTCATAGCATTCACTTTTCCCATTCAATTTTGTTCTCAAAGAATAGAGGGGGCTTCTCTGGTGGCACAGTGGTTTGGAGTCCGCCTGCCGATGCAGGGGACATGGGTTCTTGCCCCGGTCCGGGAAGATCCCACATGCCGCGGAGCAGCTGGGCCCGTGAGCCATGGCCGCTGTGCTCTGCAGCGGGAGAGGCCACAGCAGTGAGAGGCCCGTGTACCGCAAAAAAAAAAAAAAAAAAAAAAAAAAA
>NW_006780282.1:170878-177607 GCF_000442215.2 Lipotes vexillifer
AAAAAAAAAAAAAAAAGAATAGAGATGCCACTGGGACAAATAAGCCAATATTCTCTTAGTTTTGTACTATGCCATGGCAGGAAGCACTTTTTTATAATCTTATGACAAGAATTTAGTATACTTGTCTCACAATTGCCAATTCCATAAAATAGAATTTATTTAGTAGAATGCTCCCATTCTTAGGATAAACTTATTTTACAACAGGTTGAGGGTAAGAAAAAAATGACACAATTTGCCTTCTTAAAATAGAGAATATTCCAGATTTTACTGTATTCCTTAAAAATTACTTAGTGATGGCCAGTACTGCCTTTTGAAGAGTCAAAATACGGTTGCACATATAGACTGTATATGCAATATATTTTTATAAATCAGGGCTTAGGTCGTTGTGTGAAAAATGGATTTACCTTTCTGGAAGAACAGATTAATAATTTATCCCAAACATCTTATAGAAAGAAAAAAGCCAATTTTAATAATGTTGGGAGATGAAGCATACCAATATTATTCTTTATTTCTTTTATTAATGAGTTGGGATATAAGAAACTCAATAAAAATTACATTAAAAACTCAAACATTGTTCAAATATTCTTTCCCCATCAGTCACATTTATGAAACTGGCATTTCTATTTAAATGATATTTAATAAAACAAGGTTGTATATAGTGAGGTAAACAATTCATGGGCTCATTCATTTACTCACCAGACACTTGTTGAGTGCCAGATTGTGTACCAGGTACTGAGCCCTCCATGGTGAATAAGATATATTTCTTGTATTTTAAGAGTTCAATGGCCAGTGGAGCAGACAGATGTATAAACAAATAATAAAGTGCTACGGTAAAATAGGAAGAGCATGGGATTTCGGAGATACCAACAAATTTTAAACCTGGCCTTCACTTCTGAATTATATAGACTTCTAATCTCTCTGTATTTCAGGGATTTCATCTGTAAAATGGGATAATATTTTCATTGCATGGCTGTTTTATGGATTGAAGAAAACATATTCAAAACACAAGGCCTACACAACAGTGAGAGGCCTGCGTACCGCAAAAACAAACAAAACACAAGGCCTAGAACTAAATCTCATCAAATGGAATATATTACCCTAAAACTACAATATGAAAGGTACCATAATATGGGCATGGACAAAAAAGAGTAATTCATGTGGGGATGGGGACAGAAAAGGAAAAATTTCTTAGAGGAGGAGATGTTTAAGATAAGGAGGTGCTCATAACCAAGAGAAAAACTCCAGGCAGAGAGATTTTCATGCACAGGAGCATGGAACTTGTGCTAAAATATAAGGAATAGTTTGGTGAGGTTATAGCCTAGGGTGTAGAATGAGGATGGTGATTTTATGGTCCTCAGTCACAGAGGACCTTTCGTAGCCTGAAAATGATTCAAGATTTTTAGCAACAGCAATGGGAATGAGACATATAAACAGATGTGAGCAATATTTTTTTTTTTTTGCGGTACGCGGGCCTCTCACTGTTGTGGCCTCTCCCGTTGCGGAGCGCAAGCTCCGGATGCGCAGGCTCAGCAGCCATGGCTCACGGGCCCAGCCGCTCCGCGGCATGTGGGATCTTCCCGGACCAGGGCACGAACCCGTGTCCCCTGCATCGGAAGGCAGACTCTCGACCACTGTGCCACCAGGGAAGCCCGTGAGCAATATTTTGAAGGTAGGATTTGTGGAATTGAGTGACAACATGGGATTGATGGAGAGAAAGAATAGACTTCCCAATTTTTGGTTTGGATCAGTAATTGTTGATATCATTAACCAGAAGAAGGAATTTAGGAGAAAAAGTAGGTTTGAGGAGAAAATGATGAACTATATTTTATTTTATCAATTGTGATTTGTCAGGACCTTAGGCAGGAGAGAGACCTACCTTGCAGAAAGAATTTGAGAGGGCTAAACATTTAGGTGAGAGTAGAAGCCAGGAATCTGAAGTTTCTAACTGAGCTGCGTTGTCCATTGGCTTTGTGACTAGTTTGTTTTACCTTTCCTTGTTCTATTAGAGATTTAACGCAGCTTAACTTTGTAATTTGGAAGTCTTTAAATGTCTAGGTCTTAGCTCTAAATTCTCATAAATGAAATGAAAACGTAAAAAACTACTAAATATCCTTCACAAGGTTGTTTTAAGAAACATATTTTTTGATAACTGGAATCCCTGTAAAATGTTGCATATATAAGTAGAGAGTTACAGATGTAGCACTTAAAGATTTAAATTAGATTAATATCAGCAGAAATGGAACTATTAGTAAAATCATTGATAAGGACTCTATAGTTACACTGAAAAGCCTGATCAGATATTGTAAATTAGCATAACAGTTAGGAATGTGGGCTCCTAGTCAAACTGCCTGTGTTTGAGTGTCAGCCACTTATTAGCTCTTGACTTTAGGCAAGTTGTTTAACCTCTGTTCTAAAATAGAAATAACCAGAGTATCTACCTCACAGGTTGCTGTGAAGATTAAATGAGTATATATAAAGTATATAGGATAGTGGCTGACCAATAATTAAGGCCTCAGTGCATAATTGACATCATTAGAGGCAGTAGCAGCATCATAATCATTTATTGTCATAAAATGGCAGGATTTTAGTCAGTGAGGGGGATGTTGGAGATACAGTAATCATCAGTGTTATAGATGAGAAAGAGGAAGCCCGCAACTGGTAAGATATATTCAAGCATGAACACCTAGCGAAAGACAGGCCTGAAGATCTAGTACTGCTCAGCTCAGTGTCTTTCTTGTCACCCTTTGTTAAACAGGACCTTGTGCCTTCATGAGTAGGTTAAGAAAATGTGTAATTTTAGTTGATAATTAGTATGTGTTACACACAATAGAATAAAAATATGCTTTATTAATGAATTTGCTAATGGTCAGGAGTTCACTCTTTGTGGAAATTAGTTCAGGTTAGACATTAACTATTATGGTTGTGTGTGTGTATGTCAGAATTATCTATTCATAATATTGGATATTATGGAATTGATCTAAGTAACACATATTTATCCAGTCTAATTTAAGCACACCATGAAAACGAATGATTACAGTTTTACTTGGAAGATGGTGTTTATAATTTTTTAACTAGGAGTTTCACCCTCTTCTTCCTTTTAATTTGCACTATCATTCATTTCTTTCTCATTCCGAGCTCCTTTAGCTCTAAAATTCACAGGATTCTTTGCAGTGGAGCATTTTATTTAGTAAAATCATTGGAGCCTTGCTTATTAAAAAAATATACTGGGTGGTTTAAGTTCATAATGAATATCTCACAACCTCACCTGCTGTGGTCACTGCTTTTGTTACTTTTGATCTTGGGGCCTTGGATTTGACCAAGTGGATGAAACAGTGGAAAGCAAGTAGATAAAAGCAACCCTTCCTTCAACACATTTATCGAGTCCCTTTCCTTGCCTTTGCCGTGTTTTTGCCAGACCTCCTGAGCACTCTTCACCTGCTCCCAAATGGACATACTTTTGCAGATGGGCCAAAATGTGTGCCTCACATTTGCATGTAATGTCCAGATCACACAGCAGCTGCTTCAGCTTGAAGGCCTTGCTCAGTTCCACCTCAGCCTCATTCCCCGCCCCAACGCCCCGCAGCCCTCTGAGCCTACCCAGACAGACACCAAGCTGCTTCTCTTCTTTCACTCACCTACACTCTTCTTTCACTCACCTACACCCTTCTTTCCATCAAGGGCCCACACAAGTCTCAGCTCTTGCATGAACCCTCTGTGGACTCCTACAGTCCACGTTGATTTACTGTGTCATACTCCCAGAGCACTTTTTACCAGCACCTCACAGCTGAGCAGTTATTATTCAGTGTGGTTTTATGAGGCTTGCTATTATCTCAATTATATTTTAAGCTTCTAAAGGAAAGGGACCATGTGTTTCATTTCTGTAACCTGCATAGTACCCAGCACAGTGAGGAAGAGGTAGATTAAACATCATAATAAATGCTTGTTAGCAAGTTAAGTACTGTGACTGTATTGTGTCTTAGAATTCATTGTATATTTACAATACCTGTTTATAATGAGATTAAATTTTTCTGAGCAATAAATTACTAGAAATCTACATGAAATTAAATTTTAATTATACATAGTTCAATATTTGACAAATTTTTTTGTTGAAAAATCAGGATTTTTTTTTTGGTAAGTAAAGGACATATACTAACAACCAAGATAGTTTATTGGTTTGTGATAGCATTTTTAGACAAAAGCGTTACCTGATTTAATTCTTAGAATATTATACTCTGATAATTTTTTTTTTTTTTTCTGCTACATAGAACTGTTTTCTCAAAGTCATGGATGTTTTAATGCTAGAGAGGACTAAATTGAGAGATGCTGTTTAATTTTTGTTTAGTCATAATGAAGTGTATTTAGATGCCAATATATGCAAGACTGATCAAAATATAAAATTCAAGTGGGCCCTCCTTAAAGATTTTGTTGTCTACCAAAAAAAAAAAAAAAAAAAGGAATTGCGTATAAAGACATTATACACCATCATTTCTGTGACACTGGAAAAATTCCCCTTAGAGGAAAAGTAGAATGGAATTTGGAATGTTGCTTGACTCTACATCCAGAACTGGTCCTGAAAAGAATACAGTGAAATTGAAATGTAGCAATTTCCTGGCTAATTGCATAAGCACAGAGAGCCCAATCTGGCCCATCAAATGAACACACTTGTGCTATTTGTTTCCTTGGGGATTGATGCCTTTAGTTAATCTACACTCAAAAGCATAAAAGATAGTTTATGTTCTGAATTAAGTATAGAAAATATTTTTCTGTCTAGGAAGTTAGTTTCGATGAAATTATTTTATCTGAGGAAACAGCACAGTAAAATGACTTCCCTTTGGGTGTAATTTTAGAGTGTTCTTTTTTATCTTAAACTCAGTTTAAAAAGTACTAAAAATACTTTAGTAGGACTTAATAAATATTTAATTAGCCTGGGGCAGTATCTATATGGAAATGATTAAATTCCTGAGTATTTACTTGGAATTTCTGATCTTTCTAAGCAGAATTAAAATCTTTAGCTTCTTTATGTCAGAGCTACAGTTAGCTACAGTAATACATTCTTCTCGCATTCTCCCTGGCAGCTCCATTTTGATTAAACTTGATGTTTTTAGATAATCCAAAATCTACAGACAATTAAGAATTACCGTACGAAGTACAGACATGAAGTAAATGTTGCAAAATGGTAAATATTTCCTGCTAAAATGGTTCAATCGAAAAGGAACAAAAGTTTGACCTCGTTTTCTCTTGCTCAAATGAGAGAAGTTTCCACTTAGAATGGGAATTAGTTATTGAATAAGGTACAAAAATAAGATGATCGAGAAAGTTAGAAAAACTCTGCATGTACTTCTTTTTACTCAATATCCCTTGATTTTTATGACAACTTTTTTACAATGTACTTAATCCTGAAAAGAGAGGATGGTGCTAAAGCAAAAGGAAAAACACTTTACTGCAGAGTGATTTTACATAACTCTTGCTCAGTTTCATGGTGCTTTAGGTCTCCTGGGGGGTTTATTAAGTAAACTAGCTGGCAAAAGACTCAATACCATTTGAAAATGCCACTTATATGAGTATACATGCATTTTGATATAATAAAAATAGAATTGGCATTTTGCTTGATCTGCCTTTTTGAGAAGGGAGAAATGTGTAAGGAAATATGGTCTATAGAATTTTAGACAAGAATAGAAGAAAAGCAAAATGGAGCCATTATAATCTTTCTTCAAACCATCCTGTTCTTAGCTACTTTGCAAAAAAGATCTCATCTTCATGGAATAGTATTACGGATTAATGTACTTGATTTTGAAATGAGTTTTTTCTTTTCTTCTTTAGGCTCTTTATCCTCCATTTCCTTTTTCATTTCTTCTCCCCTTTTTCTCTTTTCTTCTCCTTTTTCCCCCACTCATTATTGCTCACAGATAACATTGAACCAAATGTATTGGTTAGGCCAATCACATGGCATATGTGCCAGGGATATACTACAGAATAAAACGGATGTGGTTCCTGTCCCAAAGGAACTTAATCTTATAAACTAAAGACTAAGCAAATCATTGCAGTTAATTAAATTTTCAATAAGTATGAAAAAGCAAAGGATGAGGGGATATCAATCTTCAGTAACTGCTCTGCATATAATATATTGTGTGTACATAAAAACAAAATTTTTGTGAATATTAAGTAAACATGAGTCCTGACCTAAGGAATTAATACTTTAGGATATACTAGTTGCTATGGTTCACATACGGAAACTTTCTGTTTAACGATCAATTAGATGAACACATGCAGTTTTGGACTTTGATAAGGCCAACTCACATGTTTGACATATGAGCCTATGAAAAGCCAGTGGTCCCCTAGGTCTCAGTCTTTATATACTTGTAATTTCCTTGGATCCTGCATTCATTCACCACCAACTTGCATCTCCTTTGAGTCAACTGAGACCTTAATCCCAAACTCCCAATCCTGATTCAGGAGTTGGGGCTCAATTCCAAGGCCAACCTAAGCCTGGTTTTACTAGAAGCAAAGTATGATTTTTTTTGTCCTCCTGCTAAATAAAGCCTTCTGATGTTAAATTCTGCTCTCTCGGGTGGGAATCTGAGGAAGATAGCAGTGAGACTGGGTGCAAATGACATCTTTTTTTTTTTTTCCCCTGAGTTTTACTGAGTTTCTTTACCTTTTCTCAGGCCCAATTTTTTCAACAGGACTCTCTCCCCTCAGCACTGACTTCTTCTAAATCTTATGGCATTC
>NW_006780282.1:177644-218413 GCF_000442215.2 Lipotes vexillifer
GCATTCCTGAGGTGCCAAGTAATGATAGTGCTTCAGAAATGAGGTTATTGCTTTAGCCAGTGTTTATGTCCTATCATAGCTCACTGTGGGATAGAATACCCTACTGGTTATGTTATCAAGTGTGTCTTTTCTATATGATAGAATATTATCTGTGATTAAGCAAATTAAGCTACCTCTGTTCCCCTAAAATGAAAAGATGTTAAGTAAAAGAAGTAAATTAGTTTCATATACTTTACCACTCTATTTAGAAACTTTATATGTGTATATACATAAATATCAGTATATATACACATGTATGTATAGGCTTATTTCATTGCCAAATATATGTGACAGACAAATAAGTCTGGATGGAAACTTACCAAACTGATATCAATGATTATACCTGGAGAATGGAAATAGAGGCAGAAGCAGCAGCAGAGTTACAAAATTGAATCTTGGTAAATGGCTTATGTCATTGGCTTACATGTGAGCCAGTCTCTTTGGCCAGAGGATTAGAGTTCTATTATTAGGTGGGCTCACCCTAAAGCCGGGAGGTGGTCCACCCAAACCACAGTATAACAGCTGGGGAAGGGTGGCTTTTCCATGAACAACACCAGGAGGCTGTTTCCAGAAGGGACAATCAATGCTGAACAGTCAATACAGCAGCTGTGCATGATAATACTTGCTTTCTTGCTTTGTTTATAATATATTTGTGTACTACTATAGCAATCAGCGTTCATAGGGTAAATCTTAAAATATATATACAACAAAAAATACACAGAAGATTTTCAATTTGAAGAAATTTTTTATGCAAGTTGAACTAATACTTGAAAAGTTTTTTGTACACCCACCTTTCACCTGTATAGGCGCTTTGATGAATAAGCCCAGTATGCTATTTATAATAAATTGCCACCCCTTATTTGTTTATGAATATATAAGCCTTTTTCACATTTCTCACCAGACTGATGTTTGGCATTAAGGCCGTGTAGATGTGAGTTTTAGGATTTCCTGTGACATTGTCTTTATTAGTCGCTAAGGTTATTCTAGAATTGGCAAAGTGAGTCTTTCTGTTCATTAAACCTTATGGTGCTTTTGGATTTCATGCAAAAATTAAAGTATTTTGCAATGTTTTAGGAATAGAGAAAATTGCTAAAAAGTAATAGCATTCCTTAGGAAAAAGGACTAACAATCCAACAAAGAACTAATAAATTGTGCCGGTCTCATTACTTAAGCATCATTACCTGCCAAGCAAGTAAAAAATATCCAAGCATATGGGGCGTGGCATCATCAGAAACCTGTCTGGAAAGTCTTTCATTCACCCCAGGCTCTGTTCCCTGTGCGCTCACTTGAGCTTCTCCTGTCATCCTAGGGTAGGTACAAGGTGTTCTGTGTTGCAGACCTGACACAAATGGAAATGGTTTCAACTTTACCCATCTCTGTGCATTTTCAGGGAAATATAAGCTTTTAATAATGAGTTATGGCACCCATAATTGAAGTTTCAGAGATTAATTGTATTATTATTTTGAAGAAAACCACATATTTGAGACCCAAATAATTTCCCAGTACTATGTAATGAATTAAGCTGTCTCTCATCATGACTAACCCATTCTCAAGCTGAATTAGGCCGTAGACTCTTTCTCCTCCAGCTTCAAGTTCTGCTTCTGAGAAGCACTAGAAGCCTTAGGATATCTGAGGCCCATTAAAGCCCTCCTCACGGCCGAAGGACTGACAAGCAGCTGTGTGTATTAGACTTAAGCATTAATTCCCATGTCAACAATTCAGCATTCTTTTTAGGCTGGTTAGTAACTAATGTAACCAAAAAGGGATCCTATGCCTCCCAGTATATTAAGATCACCTTCCCAGCTTCTTTGGAAACATAGTCTATCAAATTTTAACCAATTATTTCTTCAGTGTGTTATAGCACAACTTTTCTGGTTGAAGGATTCAAATGTGAAGCGTCTTTTTACTCATTGGGCTGCAACTGATAGCAGCAGCCATATGTGAATTCTGTATAGTCCTTTTTAGCTGAACATTGGTAAGATAATTAAATGCAGCCGTGGTAGTGTTTGACCAAGTTAAGCGAAAGGCAAGCAAGTGAGAAGAAAGGAATTAAGAGGAGTAAACAAGGGATAAGCAAAACAGTTTTAGCTGGAGCTTGGGAATGAGATGGATGCTGGCAAGGCAGAGCACTGAGGATGCCGGCTCCAGGTGGCAGACATTTAGGAAGAAAGACGTCACACCAGCGACCAACCATTCAGAGCTGGCGTTGGCGTGCTTTGTCTTTGCTTTTTTTTCATAATGCAAGTCTATTGCTATTTGCCAAAATGTGTGAAAAGCTTATAAAACACAAATATGGGGAAGAGTAGAGCAGTGGAGAAGAGGAAGAGTTCATTTTCATGTAGGTTATTTTGGGTTTGATCTCATTGGATAGTAGGGCTTCAGAACATAATTTGACTGAATCGTTTTGCTGTTTACAACTCAAGAACTGTCCAACTGATGAACTGCATAGTTGCTCTGTTAGAGAAATGCAGCAATTGTTTATTTCAGTTATGAGGAGCTCTTCATTTAAACACTTGACTTTGAGGAAGTTTGGAAACACAAAGAAAGTATTCTAGGGCTTCCCTGGTGGTGCAGTGGTTGAAAGTCCGCCTGCCGATGCAGGGACACGGGTTCGTGCCCCGGTCTGGGAAGATCCCACATGCCGCGGAGCGGCTGGGCCCGTGAGCCATGGCTGCTGATCCTGCGCGTCCGGAGCCTGTGCTCTGCAATGGGAGAGGCCACAACAGTGAGAGGCCCGCGGACCGCAAAAAAAAAAAAAAAAAGTAAGTATTCTATTTACCAAATGCATAACTTACTTTTACATAAAGTAATACCACCTTTTGGTTGGGACCTGCTTATTATTAATAAAGTATATGACATAGTTTTTAAAATAACTTTTTACTATGAAAGTTAATTGTTTATTTTAGAAAGTCCAGACAGCATTTGACCAAAAACAAGTTAGTTAAGAAAAATTATCCATAAATACTCGCCATAATCCTATCCATAATTAGAAACTAAAAGTGGTAGTATTTTGGTGTTCTTCTTTCTAGTTATGTATGAAATACTATGCATGTATATTTATATGCGTGACAGTATTTTGTTACTGCTGCAACCCAGATGTCTAGAAGAGTATCAAGCATGTTCAGCTAACTAGATTTGTCTTTAGTGTTAATATCTTAGTGCTTTCCAGTGGACTTAATATACTATTATTATTTCCTAGCATGTTAACAGGCCAAACCCAGTCATTGACAGGACTTTGCTCTCTTCCTGCCTACTGACCAGTCTGTAATGTAGTATTTTCTTTCTATCACAGTAGAATAGACGATGTGAAGTTAAAATGGTAACCGAGCTTCACGGTACATTTTTATTGAAAAGGAAGCCAGTATGTTATGCTGCCTCAACAAAGAGAAAGAATGAAGGTTAACAGATGTCGCCATGATTTTCAAGTACCTCCTTTAGGGCAAGGTGATTTTAGCTTTACTCATCTCAGCATATTTTCAGGGAAACCTAAACTTTTGATGATGTCGAGGATTATGAATCATGACACCCATAATTGAAGTTTCAGAGAGATTTAATTATATTGTTACTTTGAAGAAAACCACACAGAACCATATTTAGGTACAATTTCAAAATCATTTTATTCCGTTTTCACATCTCTGTTTTTCTTTTAAACTATCTGGTAAACATCCAGGGTTTCTGAATGCTTCTCTCTGATAGATGCAAAGAGCATTTAAGCTAACACTCAGCTGTTTGTTTGTTATGTTTTCAAACTTTTTCCAGTTTCTGTTTAGTATTCAGTGAAATGGTGTAAAGAAAACCATCTGTACTGCAGCTGCAAAGGGATTACCTTCGGTTCTTCTTTTCAAAAAGAAGCCAAATGCCCCCTGTGCATAGCCCTGGACAGTTGCTTGGATCTTACACCATATGTTTTATACAGTCGTCCTGGAGCTAAGTCAATTAATAGCTCAGAAGATACAGTTAGCCTTTTAGTGACTGCACTCTTTCATAAAGTGCTGCCTACAATAAAGAAACCCTTGATTCCCTGCCCCTATTATAATTTTAGGGTAAAGATTTGAAGTATTGGATGACAGCAAGTGTACTGAGATCATCAGCTCCTGGTGTATGCTCTGGCTTATACAGCCTTCTGCCACCATGTCAAATTCCTAGGTGTGTGTAGGATATTGGCACAAAATAAAAATGAAATTATTCTCAACAGAACATATTTAAATGAAATTTTACAGTCTTTACTGTATCTTGATCGCTTTTGTCTCTATCCAAATATATATTTTAAGCAGACTTGAGGAATATATAGTGAAATGTCATTATTATAGTGAAAATTCATTATTTTACAATTTGCCGTCTTTACCTTGGCAATCTTTTTTTTTTTTTTGAGGTAAAATTAAAACCCTTTGAAAATATGACACCCAACTCACTTGTAACTTTTTCTTAAGCAAAAGCCTCTAGGCATTGTGCAGCTTTAGAAACCATTGTAGTCATAACACACGGATATTAAGCTAATGCATACCGTCAACTGGAGCAGAAGTTACACTGATTTCTTGTGACTTATATCTGGTTTGAAGGAAGGTCCAGAATGAGTCAGTGGTGTAGCTGGGGGTCAGTTTTGTGAGGATGACAGGACTTGCATATGAAATTAAAATTTTACTTTTTCCTAGGTACGATGATACCTTTAATAACTATAAGATTAATAAGGTAGTATTCAAAGGATAAATTTAGATTTCTGTACATAGAGTTTTAATCATTTTTAAAACATAAGTATACATGTATTTAAATGATTTTCCTGAATAACTGTTTAGGGAATACCAGTAGCTTTCATGTGAGTCCTAAGTAATTTATTTCAGATTTTCTTATACTTACTTGGCAGAAATTAGACTTTGTGTCTGGTTGACTACAAGAAGGAAGGCGCCACTAACAAGGAAAGTCATTAGGAAGAGATGGGGGTGTTTTTTCTTTTTTGTTTTGTTCAAGATGGAGATGGGTAAAACAAACACAGGACATGGGACTGAGTGAACTGATGAGGATGATTATAATTTTTGTGACTTTCTGTTTGAATAAACAAAACAAAACAAACAAACAAAACCCACAGGATTTTCTAATACACAGACAATTCAGATACACCCTTCAAATTGGTTTTTCCATGGCCAAACAGAGAAATGTCCTCCTAGGTTGAGTAAGAAAGAGGATACTGCTTTAGACAGAATGCAGCTAACTGTATCAGCATTACAATGGGGGAGAACTCCATGATGACTAGAAGAATCAGCTCCAAGAATAAAGGTGCTGAGAAGAGGGAAACCAAAGTAAATATCTACAAGGACTGTATAAAATTAGAGCATTCCTGGCTTTAATGTACACACAAGCAAAATTTTAACACTAAGACCCAGAACAAACCTTATCAACAGTGACCAAAAAGTGATGTGGAGAATGGAGACTACTTGATTATCAGAGCAATTCATCCTAAGAAAATATTTAACATTTTTTTCTGAATGCTTCTTATTGGGTTGGCCAAAAAGTTTGTTTGGGTTTTTCCATAATATCTTATGAAAAAGATGTCAAGGGAAAACCCGAACAAACTTTTTAGCCAACCCAGTACTTTCTAAGATTCCCTTATACTTTCTGGCAAGATTAATATTTTCTGAATATGCCACGATATTTGAAGGGGGGTTAAAAAAAAGAAAAGGCGTTTGAATTGGAGCATATTTCTGTATTAGGAAGTTAACCAGACATTGGCAGTCATAGATCTGAGCGCAGAAATATTTTATTATCGTAATCAATTGCTATTTTAGTGTGTAGTATCCCTTGAATTGGATATATATTTTTTGAGACCATTTTTCTTTCTTTCTTCTTTTTTTTTGGAAAATTTGTTAAAAATTCTTCATGCTTAACCTAGAATGAAGAGCATTATCTTCTAAAGCACAGAAGTAATGACTGAGATATGGAATACTTTTGAAACTGGATAAATCTTCTCAGTAATAAAATAGGTTTAATGCTATCTCTTTCTTCCATAGTCCCTATTCTATTTTAATGCATTTTGTCCTGTTATTCTGTTAATGTTTCTATGAGTTAAGGGATGGGAAATAATGTCTGCAGTAAACATATTGAAAACTTATGACATAGTGAAGTCTAAAGCGAGTCACCCTGAATGATGAACCTCAGAGCCTGAACACGAGCCAACTCTTTTGTTTTTTTTTTTTCACATCTTTATCGGAGTATAATTGCTTTACAATGGTGTGTTAGTTTCTGCTGTATAACAAAGTGAATCAGCTATACATATACATATATCCCCATATCCCCTCCCTCTTGCGTCTCCCTCCCACGCTCCGTATCCCACCCCTGTAAGCGGTCACAAAGCATGGAGCTGATCTCCCTGTGCTATGTGAGCTAACTCTTAAACTTACACTGACACTTGAACTCATTACCTTAAACAGTGCAATGGGGTTGAGCTTTTCCTAATAATTTTATAGATTTACGTATCCATCTTATTACTCACTAGGATCCCTCTGTGATCAATAGCAACCATTCCTAGTTGAGTGTATTCTTTGGGCTTAAAATGGAACAAAGATAACTGGTTCACTAATTAACTTATTGAATTAATGGTTTTGCCCACTTTAGCAAGGGTTGTTCCTACTAGAGTAGTTCACTGAAGCCCTGAAAATAGACTAGATAATGCCGAACCTAAAGTCTTTTTGATCTTTTTTACCTGGTATAAAGTATGTGCTCTGGGTTTAGCATTATACCACTTCATTCATTTGTAGATTTAAGAAAAGTTTCAAAATATTCTCTCTAAAGCATAGCTCTATACAGTAAAAGCCATGTTTAAAACAAGCCAGGATTGTAAGGCCGGTGTCAGTCCATTATTATAAGGGAATTCACTGTTTATTTGATAGAATACAATTTTATATTCTACTACATTTTTCTTAAGAGTTCTAGGAGTCCATTTTTCCAATGACACAACTGCTCATAAATCTTGAATTTAATCAGTAAGTCCGGTAGCAAAAGTTTTGTTAATTATAGAATCATGGGATTTTTTTTTTCTTTATGTAATTTAAACAAATAGACTGTGATTGATTTTGAGAAGGTTTAATGTATTTCAGGATAGACGAAAATCTTTCAGTACTCTCTCTGTAGGTATTTGTTCTGGTTTTTTACAAATGTTAGACCATGAAAGAAATCACATTCATTCATTTGGCAATCTTATACACTGCTTATTATGTACCAGGAATATTTTCTAGGTTCTGTGTATTTGGCAAACAAACCATTCACTGCTCTCATGGAGCTTACCTTGTGGTAGTGATTTATACTATTAACCAAAAGTTATCAGATACCATGCTGGTAAGGCTTGGTCTTATAAATGTTCTACTTACAGAAAATTTCTATTAAGTTTTCTGTTAAACTTTAAGTAATTTACATTATGTCAGTAATAGATAAAGCACTTCCTGCGTACTTTTGTTACTTATTCATCTGAATTACCTATCTTAAAACTGGTTTGACTTAATTTGCACTCTCTTCGAGAACAGGAAATACTTCCATATGGCATCTATGATGATACTTGAAATTAAGTTGAACTTCTTTCCAAGTGGTTAAGGAACATGAAGGACGTCAATGACCTTATTTCCTTATTTAATTATAAGTACTTTTTTCTGACACAGCCATAAATGTACAATTTAGAATAAAGGTTAAGCAGTCAAACAAAAAGAATAGACGTCTGTTTCTCTCTCATGTAACAGTTCTGTCCTAGAGTGACAGTTTTGTTCTGCACATTTAGGTCATTTGGAGGCCCAGTTCATTACATGCTGTACTTCCATCTTCTAAATTGTCCTCATCTGCCTAGTTGAAACTAGACTGCTACCTCGTCTGCATTCTAGCCCCTGATGGGAGTGAGTTGGGGAGGAGTTTCAGGGAACTTTAAGTTCTTTAAGTTGTCTTTAAGTTGAAGATAAGCAGAAGTTTCATGCTTCACTTTTCTTATATCCTGTTGACCCACACTTACATGGCTACTCCACAACACAAGAAAGGCTGGGACATGTAGTCTCCAGATGAGCCACCGTGTGCCCAGGAAGAATAATAGCAGAATGCATTTGGAGGACAGCTAGCGTGCCACAGGAGGATCCAGTGTACGTTAGAAATCAGAGTTCCAAAGTACTGGGGCTTTTAACTGGGTTTTGTCAATCCTACGGGGGATAGGTGAATTGTTACTCTTCTAGACGTGAGACTCCGTGAAGTTAGATTTTGCTCCAGTAGCCTAGGACCAGAGTTCATTGTGATATGAACATTTGCTATGCAAATAGTGTCGAGAAGGCTCTTTTAGGAATGCTGCACGGAATTTTTTTTTCATCTGAAAATAGTAATGGGGGTGGACGAAGGATCTAGCATTTAAATGAATATTAAATCTCCAACAACATGATCATAAAGTGAGTGTTTATCACCCAAATCCTGGATATTTAAGTCTATTAGCATGTGGATAATAAAACAGGGCGGGTATCTCCTATTTCATTAATTTTAAGAGCGTTTACATGTAGATTCACAGCAGTACAACTAAGAAGTTAATTGTAGAACTCTGGGAAATGAGACACTCTTCTTTAGTTTACTCAGTGACTCACTCATCTTTCAAACACCCATTTTACCAGTTTCAGCTCCAGAGCTCCTTATGGCATCAGCTGACTTCTCCCTGGGCTTCATTCTGCTTTCTGCTCCTTCCTGTCTAAGTGTTAACCCCAAGGGCACTCTCTAATAAACACCCTGAACACCAGACTGTTCAGAGTGTTTCTTTCTAGAGACCTCAGTCTGTAACAGGAATGATTCAGTCCAGAGTGTTTCTCTGTGGCCCATCAAATTGAGTCCACTCTCTGAGTTGATACTCAAGTTTGACCTTCAACTAACCATCCCTAAGCTCTGCAGCTCATGGCTCACAGCCACTTTCTAACCCCCATCTCCTGTCTGTCTTATCCTCACCATCCCCTGCACAGCTCCTACTATGGATTCTTGCCTTAGGGTTTGTTTTTGTTTTTGTTTTTTTTGCGGTACGCGGGCCTCTCACTCTTGTGGCCTCTCCCGTTGTGGAGCACAGGCTCCAGACGCGCAGGCTCAGCGGCCATGGCTCACGGGCCCAGCTGCTCCGCGGCATGTGGGACCCTCCCCGACTGGGGCACGAACCCGCGTCCCCTACATCGGCAGGCGGACTCTCAACCACTGCGCCACCAGGGAAGCCCCTGCCTTAGGGTTTTTATCTATTTTGTTCTTAACACCCAAAATGCCTCTGCAGAGCTGTCCCTTTACCTGTCCGAATCCTATGTGTCCTTCAAGGCTCAGATCCAAACTTGCCTATTTCAAGAAGCCTTCCCTATTAAAGCACTGTAGAGCTGATCTTGAGAATCTCCTAGTAATTATGTTTATAATCTGTACTTGTGCATATTTCTATAACATTATGTGGTATTGAAAAATGAACATTTTTAATATTCATTTGTTTATCCTTCTAGACAGTGAACTCCCTGAGGGCAAGGATCATACCTTTAGTTATCCATGAACAGATAACTGGCCCGCAAGTATGTCCTGTTGCACGGGGCCACTCAGTGTGCTCATGCTACCTTGTAATTTCTCTACTACTCCTCCTTACATATCTTTGCACTTTATTCTCTTTACATGCTCCTCAGGGACAAGCTTTTGTTTTTTAGCTTTATGTTCTCATGGTTCTTAGTGCTGCACTTTGAAGAAAGCAGATGTTCCACTAATACTTACTGAATAAAGGAACCTTGTATATAGTTGGTGGTCTTTATGGCCCATAACAAAGAACATGCTAATACGTGTGTGCTCTCTGTGTCAGATGTGCATGGTTTTGATTTTTTAGCCAGATCTAGAAAGCTGGTAGAAATCTAGGACTGGCATCATTTTCAACTATGTACAGCAAAGTCAATGAGTTAAAGGAATCACAGATAATAGCCTGCTGCCATCCATACATAAAAAACGAATCTATCAAATCATGGACTGTAAGCCATGTGCTTTGATTTTATTTGATTAGGATTTTTAAAAATACTCGATCCATATTCCCTATTAAGGTACCCCACTATGCCCAGTGGCCCCCATTTATGAAATAGTGGTCTAAGGCTGTGGAACAGACCAGGTTCATCTTGGGATCCACTCCTTCACCCTACATCATTGGCATTCTACCCTTACCAACTGCACCATGTAAAGAAGTTATGATTGGTTAATATCCAGTTACACGAGTCTTGCAATGGTTGGGGCCAAATGGTGCTAACCTGTCATTGTTTTCAAGAAAATGTACAGATGCCCTTTGTGACAGTGAGTAAAAATACTATGATAATCTTAAAAGTATTACGGAAAGTTTCTTATGAGAAAAATGGTTTATATAAATATATTTTCATTCAAACAAGAATATGAACTTTGTGGGGTGAAACCATAGTTCATTCTTTTTATAATTTATCAAGGAGTTGGTGGGTATGCACACACAGGAGACACTTTATGAATTTTGTAGATTTAATATTTTTTGTTGCTTAAGATGTATCTGCATGTTTTCTGGTTTTGTTCTCATTCCTACTTGGTTATTCAAAAATTCTCTACAGATCCATGGGAAAATCTAAAAATTAGCTTACACAGGAAAGAGACATCATTAGATCAGATGCACATGCCATTCAGCTGTGGGTGGGAGGGAGCTTGATTATTTACTCTCTGTAATGTCATATTCATTCTCAAACTACTTCTAATACTCCAGTTGTATCTGTTTCCTCAGATTTCTCACAATACTTCCTCGCATTTCCTGATGATCTCTATTAGATAAATGCTTTGTTTGTGGAATATACAGCCACAACAAACTAGAAACTTGGAAGTTATAAGAAAACAGGGATCAGAGAAGAAACCATCAGATTCCTCTTTCAAGTGTGTGAATTCTATTTGAACAGATATGACTTTGCAATAAAGAATAAATGATTAATAAATATTTTAAACATTATGCATTTAATATTTTAGCAAATCTTTAAGGTCAATTTCATGTTAAAATAATTTAGAGCACAATTTCAGGGAACTTCTACGGAAATGAATTTCAGAATCCACCCTCATTGTCATTGGATGATGTACAATGGAGTTGGACTGGCATATATTGCTGCTAAGTTGGTTATTTTAGAGACTCTTGGGTGAACTGCAGCAAAGCTCCAACCAGTAGAATTGGTAATTCAGACAAAGTCGTCAATATTGCCAATCTCCTTGGCCTATGGTACCTTGACTTTGCCTGCACATGCTACTACTGAACATTTTCTATCTTTAGTTGGTGTAATAAAATTATTGATAGTAAAGAAAACCAGTAAATTGTCATCTTCAACATTTTCTTCTTGAAATTATATATTCTAGTTCCTTGAGTAAATGTGACTCTACTATGTTCCTCCTTACTAAAGTATTCGGGAAATTATGTAGATAATTAAACATGGATGATAATTCATACTTTACATGAAGTGCTTCCAAAAATAAGTTCAAAGGTATAAAAATAGAAAAATTTTAATATCTTTTAAAAAACCTGAAGGTAAATTGGTTTTATGATATCCTCAATAAATTAGTCTCAAAGATATGTTCTGACCTGAATTTCAGAAATAAAAGCAAGTTGTTCACTTAAAATGTACTGAATTGTCTTTAAAGTTCCTTTTCACTTGGTTTTAGTGAAAGAGTTCCCTTTAAAAAAAAACTGGTTTTAACACCCTCAAATTCAGGCCTTTATTTCCCAACTCTGCTTACCACATGTATGTTTAAAGCTTATTCAGTGAACAAACATAGGAGCCTATTCTCTGAGCATTCTTCACCAAGACCTCAACCTTGAAGTGACTACTGTCTAGCTCCTGCCAATAGAATAACAGGGAAACTACTGGCGTTTGAGACGGGTCACAGTCACCACTTATTCCTCTACGTTTTCCCCAACTTTATGTTAAAACCACCATCAGAAAGCAACAAGCTTAGCTACCAATAAAAATGCTTTATTTGGGTTACAGTTTATTACCATCCTTTTCGTTTTGATCAAAAGACACTTAAAACAATTGACCACAGGAAGAGCATTTCTCCATCTTCTGCAAGAAGGTATTGACATCATTGCCCATTAAGTTACCCAGAGTTCCTTTTCCACAAGAAAAAATTTCCTTATAGTTCCAAGAAAATGTCTTTCTCTGAAGACTGGTGTTCTCCTTTAGTCAGATGATAAGAACTGCAAAATTATTTCCCTTTTTCCTTGACTGCTAGGTATCTCAGAAAGAGAGATGATACTCAGTTTATGTAACCATCTTTCCTCAACTCTGAGTGTTTTTTCTCTTTCCTTTCTCTTTGGGTTCTAATCTTTTTTAGCATTGATCTTATTGTACCAACTTGCAATTGGAAAGCTATTTTTCTAGGAATAGGTTGAAAATAACATAAATGCCAGAAGTTAGGGATTCAGTCAGTCATTCATTCCTCTGAGTTTATTTCCTAAAAGTACTAACTGATTATCTCCTTTGGGCCAGTGCTAAGCACTATGGATAGACTTGTGAATGAGGTATATTCCCTACCTCAAGGACCTTCCCCTCTGTTTCTTCTCTGTACCTTACATAATGGCAGGCACAGGGTGAATGTTCAACAGATCTGTGTTATCTGCTTACCTCTTAAGTATTCTTCAGGCTTGCTTTCTTTGAGTGTTTCAAAATAAGATGAATTTTCACCAGTCTGTATAGTTAATTATAGCACCTAAACTTTAAAATGTATGTGCATTTTTTTCTGTATTGTGTCATGGTATGGTTAGAATCAAACACAATATTTTATATTTTGCTTAATAAAAATTAGGCATAAACTCCATGACATCCAAGAATTCTTAAGACTTTGTGATTAATTGCAAAGCATACCTTGTACTTTGAAATTTCTTTTGCTTAAATAACCATTGTTTGCCCTTCTGTTACTTCAGGGATCGTAGTTATTCTTTAAATCTGTCTTCCTGATCATTTAATTTTTCATAGGCAAATGCAGGAATTCATTTCAAAACAAATAACCTATGTTAGGTGATTTGGCATTTCTTGAGGCAGACATGACACACAGTCACGCACTGTAAGCATTCACACATGTATTTTACTTCTGTTAGTAGATCTCAGCTTCTAAGAGGTCAGGGGTTATCTTATAACTTGACTCTCCCATAGGGCCTTGCAGAGTGTCTTCCAAATGGTGAGTAACGAATAAATATCAGATGAATAAATTAGTTCCTAATGTATAATATAGGTGTGTAAAACGTTAGGCATTCTTACACTAGTACCTAGTGTGCTCACACTTACAGGCATGCGCTTTCTCTAGCACAACAGAAATGTGTTGTCTAACTGATTCCTTCTTCTCTTAACCAATTTTCAGGCTTGATTTACTTGAATGTTTCAAAATAAGATGAATTTTATCTTTCTGAATTAGTTAAAGCAAGGACAAGAAAGATATAAAAAGTATATTTTAATTCACACTAAAAATTTGAACTTTTTTTCTCATAGCTTTCTATCCTTATATAATGGCAGTTTCTTAAAACTAACATTATTTCCCCCCTCAAGCTGCTTCTGGTATTTTGCATATGGCATATCATATGATTTTGGTGAGGATTCAAATTAGGTGAGATGGTCCATTTAGAGGTGGTGTTTTTTTGTTTTTTTCATTTAGACGTTTCAGTGTGTTGCAAAAAGATAACGGTAATTTAAGTTTCATAGCAATTTTTTTTTTTTTTTTGCATGAGCTGAGACAGAAGCAGAGACAGAAGCAAAGGCAGATCTTATTCCCTGAACAAAAGGATCATGAAAGATAACCTTGCTCTTACCTTTTAAATTGAGAAGCCAAGCTCTCTAGGTCCCTGCATTTTAATACTTACCTAGGAGTTCTTTACTTATAGGGGGTGAGGAAAATGAGATACTGAAGGGGACCTTTCTGGGAGAGGGGCTTGTAGTAAATTAACTCATTACTTGCTGAGCTTCCAGTTCTCATTAAGAGAGCAGCTAATGTGGGTTAAGGCATTTAGCTCTGCTATGTATATTTTGCAAATGCAGTATTTTCTGGAGGTCTTGGGTAGCACCCTATAAATAGATAATTTTAATCAAATATTCAAAGAAGAAACCCTGCCTTTTCACCTGTGATCTTGCTAATGAGGTAACGAGCTGTGGGTTGTGACATCAGATTCCTGTTGGTATGCAGAATCTGTTCAAGTTCTTTCATATATCCAGCTTCAATGGTTTCCTCTTCCTTTTAAATATATTCTGTGATATAACATAGGGTATATTTTTACTATTGGGGGGAATCTCTCAAATTGAAATTGTTTTAAGCTATCATAGGATGAGGACATGGTTCAGTGAAAAAGTTTTGGCTAGCAAACCTCCTTCTAAAAGTCAGAAACAAAGATTTTGAACCCTAAAGAAAAGAAAAGGTGGTCAAATAAAGTGTATTTTCATTTTGAGCTCGTGCATTAAAAACAGCGCTCAGGGGCTTCCCTGGTGGCGCAGTGGTTGAGGGTCCGCCTGCCGATGCAGGGGACGCGTGTTCGTGCCCCGGTTCGGGAAGATCCCACACGCCGTGGAGTGGCTGGGCCCGTGAGCCATGGCCGCTGAGCCTGCGCGTCCGGAGCCTGTGCTCCGCAACGGGAGAGGCCACAACGGTGAGAGGCCCGCGTACCACAAAAAAACAACAAAAAGAAACCCAGCGCTCAGCCAGGAGTCAGGAGACTGGAGTTCTGTTTCTGCCACTGCCTTGAACTCATTACCTTTCTGTGCTTTGGCTTCTAGGGAGAGCATTGGATGAGTTCTAAGTCCATCTATCTCTGCCTCACTGCAAGACTAAGCATTGCTTTGTAGTGCTGTTCTTGAGGGTAGGAAAGGTGCCTTATCCTCTGTATCCCGGAGCCTGGAACTTAGTAGCTGCTTCCTGAATATTAGTTAATTCCTATTGAATTCCCAGATGCGTAACCGGTCTTAGGCTGATCCCCTGATTCAATGCACAGAGCATCAGCTCTGGAGCTAAAAAGCAGGATATAGACTTGAATCCCAGAGTGCCTGTATTTCCAGAGCTGTCTTCTCTTTTGGTCATAGATTTAATGTGTCTTCATATTTCTGGCTCAGCAGATGTTTCTCTATGGCTGCTATGCCTATGCTTGAATTGGTTATCAGGGCTGTTAGGAAAAAGCACTGTCAGCACACTACCTTGCCCTCAGGAGACAATTGTATGACAGTGTTCATCATTACTCATACAGGAAAGGAAGTTCCATGCCTATTTCTAGCCCACTTGCTCAATATCTCTTATTTAACCCATCCTAGGATACTGATTTTTACAAATGGTGTGCTTGCTTTAGGCTTTTAGTCACAAAGTAGAATATGGAATCCTGTGACAAATGTTGAGTCGACAGCCAAGGCAACTATACTAGCTTGCTTCTGTCATCAGGATAAGAAGCAGGGCCAGGTACAAATAGCAAACTCAGGAGCACAACGTAATCACAAAGCATATTTTGTTTGGGACCCCATCACAAAGTTAGGTTTGTTTTCAGAATGTTCTGGCCACTTTTTGCAGTCATCTCTTTTCTCATTCTCTCTGTTCTCAAAGCACTTGTCTCTAGTCACCCCTGAGTCCCAAGTGCATCCCGTCCTCCATGATTTTTTTTTTTTTTTTCTTGCGTTATGCGGGCCTCTCACTGTTGTGGCCTCTCCCGTTTGCGGAGCACAGGCTCCGGACGCGCAGGCTCAGCGGCCATGGCTCACGGGCCCAGCCGCTCCGCGGCATGTGGGATCCTCCCGAAACGGGGCACGAACCCGCGTCTCCTGCATCGGCAGGCGGACTCTCAAGCACTGCGCCACCAGGGAAGCCCCCGTCCTCCATGTTTTTTCTCCCTGTGTCTGAACCAGAGGTAAGAGCACTGATCTGAGAGTCAGAAGACCAAGCCCTGTTGTTAACTGCTAATTGTGTAACATCAAGTCATTTAAACTTTATATGTATGTAATTTTTTAAATTACAGGGTTGGAATTATAAAGTTCTTTCTAATTCAATATGTATGATTCTGTAGGATCTTCATCTTATGATCAAAACATTCTTCCCCTTTCCACATGCCCACTAAAAGTAAACCTGGAAAGTACTGTGTCCTAAGATGGAAATGGCAATGGTCATCTACTGTGGTAGAGTCATCAGGATGCTGAGGATGTGTGTTTTGTGGTAGTGGTTTGTTTTGTTGTTGTTGTTGCATTTTGTTTAAAGACACGTCTTAAATGTCTTAACTAAAAAAAAAAAAAAAAAAAACAGAAGAAAGAAATAGCTGAAAGAATTTGAGCACTAGGTGAGAAAAATGGAAGATGTATTCTTTTTTAAAGTAATCTTTCATCAGCACTGAAAACAAGACTACATAAGCCTAAGGTTTAGTCCCAATGGCTATGGAGGTCAACCAAGTGACACAGTCTAGAATAAAGTTGTGGAATTTGGTTCAGTACAAATTTTAATCCCTGTCCTAGTACTGAATCAGGCAGGGAAAGGAAGAAAGTAGTATTAATTCACTCATATGCCAAGCCTTTCAAATTTATTTCCATTTAATTCTAACAAAACCCTAGGAGATAGTATAGCCACTTTTCAGGTTTAAAAAAAAAAAAAAAAAGGTACTGGGAAGACAGTTTATTTGCTGAACTTCATAAAGCTATAGATGGAGGTGGTAGGTTTCAAACCACTCCGCGTCTCTGCCCAGCCAGCTGCCTCATTCATGTATGTGAAGAAAAATGAAAGGGGGAAGCTTTATGTAGATGTTGGTAAAAATCCAGCTCTACAGTTGAAGATAAAATTTAGTTTCCTCCTCCAACTTTGGAGGGTGAGGTGGAACATTTATTCCTAACTCCTCATGTTTTCATGGAGGAAGATAATTTCCACTCCACTCTCCAGGAGGGAAGTGCCGGTGAGGAAGGTGTGTTCTCTCCACCTCATTATTTGCTCCTTCCAGGACAGGAGGAATGGCTTCTTTTTATAGTGGAGTTTGGCAGAAGGAAATGATTGTGCCCAAATCACTCTTTTCAGCAATACAGACATTCTCTGTTTCTTGGGGAGCTTTCAGTCCAGGGTCTCCCCTGAGAGACTGGTTGGCAATTGTCCAACATTGCTGGAAACTGCAATTCAGGGGGATTAGAAGGTATTAGAGGGATCACTGGGGTGGCATCTTTAAGCCACATTCTTTGAGCAGCTTTGTCAGTAAGAAAGCTGGCATTTTGATCTTCTTCGTCTATCTCTCAGCTGGTTTCAAACTGGGAAAAGAAAATTATTTTATTTTTTGGCTACTGGAAACCTCAAAAATAGTCAGGACAAAGTCCAGAGGATCAATGATTTTTTTTAAAAAATTCATATATAGATGTATATATATATATTTATGAATTTTATATATAAAATTATCACTAATGATAGTGTAGTAATAATTTTCATTTCTACTTCTGAAGGAGAAAGAAAAATCACTGCCAAAATATTTTGGGGAAATTGAATGACTAATATGTTAAAGGAAGAGCAGAGAAAGGATGTTGAGGTCAGCTTGCTTTTTCTGCTGGGATAACACCAAGTCAGCAGAGCCCATTTTAATGGCTGCTCCCTACAGAGCTGTACTTCTTATGATGTTTCAATATTTTACATTCCTTTTTAGCCCTGGTCAGCAGCTGCCCTACAAATTTGTTTTCTTTTATGTGCCTGTTGGGAGAAAGACATGTGAGTACTTAATTCTTTGTATGAGTGGTTTCATATTAGGGTTTTAGTGTGATTTTTTTTTTCCCCAGAGTATCTGTAAATGTTCTGAAGAGGTGTGTCTCTGTGGACAGAAGTCTGTCTATGAAATTTTCTTGATGGCTCGCCTGCCAGATATAAATCCTGTCAGTCTTCAGGGTGTCCAGTTAGGCCATCTGTGCATGCAGGTGTCAGGGGTGATTCTTCAAGACAGTGGCACATACAGGTCTCTGTTATGTGTGGGTGTCACTATTAATCTCTTAGTATATTTTTATTCCAGTTAGGTATTGCATCCAGGGGTCTCTGAGAATCAAAGAATTTACCCATCAGTTCTTAGAACTTCTGTTCATCTAAGCTATCATATGTTTGAACATTGCTTTGGAACTTGCTTGCCAACTCTGAATCCATCCTATGAAAATAGGACCTTGTTTAAAGTAAAACTACTCCTAAAACAGTACCGCTGTTTAACCACTTGCTAAGGCCAAAAATCTAGGCACAATCTTTGATTGTTCTTATTATCTTGTATCTAAGCTATCAAGTCTGTTCAAGTCTACTTTCAAAATATATCTTGTATCTGACCACCTTGGAGTCCTCTGTCATTATTATCACAGTTCAAGGTACTATCATCTCTTGCTTGTCTGAATTACTGCAAAAGCCTCAGGACTAGTCTCCCTAGCAGTGCTTCCCCTCTTGTTCTTCATACAGGCTATTTTCTACAGACACTCAGAATTATATTTTTAAAAGGCCAATTAGATCGCATCACTGTCCTTCAGTTTCTTCCCATTAGTCTTTATCATAGCCTATAAGGACCTGCCTGATCTGGCCTTTGATTTGTTCTGTTACCTCATCTGATTCACTCTCCCCCATACACATTCTGTCATGGTCACACTGTCTCTCACACAAGTCAAGTTAGTTCCTATTTCAGGGTCTTTGCACTTCATCGCCCCTCTGCTTGGAACGGTCTTTAACAACAAGCAATGCTTGCCGAGTTCCTGCTATACTAGGGACTACCCCAGTCCTGGGAACTAGAGCTTTCAACAAGACAAAATTTTTGTTCTCAGAAAGCCTTCATCAAATAGGAGAAAAACAGACAATACGCAAAAAACCAAATGTATAATAATTTAGGAGATCGGAAATCAGGATAAGAAGAATAGAAAATGATAGGTATAAGACACACTATTTTATGTAAACTACTTGGCGAAGATCTCTCTGACGAGATGACTCGTGAGCAAGACCTGGAGGGAATGAGTGAGTGGCCACGTGGCTATTTGGGGGAAGCGTATTCCAGGCAGAACAGCAAGTACAAAGGCCCTGACGCATGAGAGTGCTAGATGCTTTTAAGGAAGAGCAGGGTGACCGGTGTACCTAGAATGCAACAAGCAAGGCAGGGAGAGTGGTAGGAGAATAGAATTAGCAGGGTAGTGGAGGTCCAGATCATGAAGAATTCTGTAGGCCATTAAGGACTTTAGCTTTTAAGCTGTATCACGAAGAAAGCCATGGGAAGGTTTTCAGCATTGAAGTGACATGATCTTACTTAAACTTTTAGAAGAGTAATCTTCCTACTCTGTTGAGAGTAGACAGTATAAGAGGGAAGATAGAAGCAAAAAATGTCTAGTTAGGAGGTGTCTGTAATAGTCAAGACAAGAGGGATAGTGGTGAGAAGTCATAGATCCTGGATGTATTTCAAAGGAAGACCTAGATTTCACAGGGTCTGCTGATAGATTGAGCATGGGTATGAGAGAAAGGAAAAATGGAAGGCAACTCTAAGGATTTTGGCCTCAGCAGTTGGTAAATCCATCCTAGTTACTATTTTAATAAACTTAGTGACCTAAAATATCCATATTATTTTGCTCTCAGGTTCAGTGGGTTAGGAATTCAAACAAGGCCCAGGAGGGAGCCCTCGTCTCTGTTTCACAATATCTGGAGCCTCAGTTGGGACAACTCACTGATAGGGGACTAGAGTTATCTGGAAGTGTCTTTATTCACATGTGTAACAGCTGATGCTAGATTTTGGTTAGGGCCTCGGCTTTGTTGTTAGCTGGAACACCTACCCATGGCCTCTCCAGGTAGTCTCCAGTTTGGGCTTCCACACAGCAAAGCAGCCAGGTTCTAAGAGCTAGTGACCCAAGAAAACCAAATGAAGGTGCATGGAATTTCCATAATCTAGTCTTAGAAATCACATAAGGCTACCTTCCCAATATTCTATTGGACAAAGCATTCACAAAGTTCCACCCAGATTAAAGGAAGTGGGGACAGACACATTACCACTCAATGGAAGACATGTCAAGGCAAGAAGAGCACATCCAGTGGATGATATTGTGGCAGCCATCTTTGCAATACACAGTCTGCAATGGGGAAGACTGTGAGAGTAGCAAGTATATGTGGGATCTCAAAATTAAGAATTAGATTAGAAGCATTTTATTTGTGATACATATTAGACAACTAAGTGGAAACGTTGAGTAAGCAGTTGGATACCTGAATCTGGAGACGGTCTGTGGGCTGGAGATACATTTGGAAGTCATTAATCTACTTAAAAACATGGCCTGGATGATGCAGAGTGAGTGTAAATAGGGAAGAGAAGTCCCCAGGACTGAGGCCTGAACCACTTCAATGTTCCAAGTCAGGAAGATGAGAAGGAACCAGCCAGGAAGACTGAGATGGGCAGTCAGTCCTGCTAAGAGGGTGGTGTGCTCAAAACCAAAAGAGGAAAAAATTTCAGGAGAATGCACTGTGTCAAGTGCTGTTGGAAGATGGAGACTGTGGATTGACTTTAGCAATAAGACAGTTATTGATGACTCTGAAGAGCTATCTCCTTGAGTGGTGGAGCTCAAAACCAGCTTGGGGTGGGTTCAAGAACAAACTGGAGGGAAAGAAGACTTTGAGTAGAAAGAACTATTTTGAGGATTTCGGCTGCAAAGGGAAATAGATGAATGGTGTGGAATGGTTTTTAGAGGGAGCTAGTAGGTCAAAAATAAATATGATTTATCTTTTTATTTTCAGGATGGAAGATATTAGTGCATATTTGTATGCTAGTGGGGAAGAAAGTGGAATAAATAGGACCTTTTTTTTTTTTTTTTTTGCGGTACGCAGGCCTCTCACTGTTGTGGCTTCTCCAGTTGCGGAGCACAGGCTCCGGACGTGCAGGCTCAGCGGCCATGGCTCAAGGGCCCAGCCGCTCCGCGGCATGTGGGATCCTCCCGGACCGGGGCACAAACCCGTGTCCTCTGCATCGGCCGGCGGACTCTCAACCACTGCGCCACCAGGGAAGCCCGAAAGTGGAATAAATAATGGAGAGGGGACATCTGCAAGAGTGAAGTCCTTGAGCAGGCAAGAGGGTATGGCATGCAGTATAATCAATATTTGCTTGTTTCCCTTCCTCAGCTCATCCAGATACCTGCTCAAATGTCCCTCCTCAGAAAAATCTGCTCTAACTACTATGTAGAAGCTCATACCCTTCTCTCTTAACCTGCTCTATTGTTCATGGCATTCTGCCATTAGACATTTGTTTCCTATCACCCATCAGAATATAAGCTCTATGAGAGCAAGGATTTTGCCTGTCTTGTTCATTGACCTATTCCTAGCACCTAGAACCTGGCGTGTAGAGGGTATTTAGAAAAATGTTTTGAGTGAATGACTGCTGAATGAATGGAAGAGTGTGTATTTCTATGTGAATCTTTTTGTTTGGCTTAGTACTTTTAAAAAATTATTTTATAAACATTAGCAGTTCAAATGTGATTTTGACATCACTTTTTAATTAGGAGATCATTTTGAGACTTCTAGGAATGAAAGCATGACTTAATGGGAAAATAATTTGGCAGATTTTATACAGCATAATACTCATCCTTAGCAACTTGATGACTTTGGAAAATGGATCCTCATTTGACAGACTCCCTAGATAAGAAATTGTCATATACACTTGTTTAATACCCTCCTACAGCCTCCAGTGTTCACGTTAAATAGCAGTTCAATTGCTCAGGAGAGGGGACTGAATATCAAGAGGAAAGATATAAGGAAGGTCCTGCAAGGTTCTTAGACAAGTACCTGTCCATCCTCTAACTCATCTTACCTGCTAGGAAAATGTTCACGATAACATGTTGGTAGTTCACTGGGTGAAGAGAGTATTGAGACATTTCCAATTAATGTTAGGGAAACATTTTCCTCAGACAGTCGTAAGTTCACAGTATCGTTATCTTGGTAACTATGACAAATGAAAACATTCACTCCACTTTCCTCTCTTATAAGTCACTTCTTATTGATTTGTCATGTCAGGCAGTACTGTATTTTCATACACATCGTTTTTTTTTTCTTTAGAGTAAGAAAGTAATTTCACAGCCAGAAAAGAATAGTGTTGTTGTAGAATATCATCCTGTATATCCTAAGTTTCTTTTATTTGGCGAGCACTCCAAATTCAACTATCGACTTACAAAGCTGTGTTATTTTTCATGATGTTTTTGGCTTTCAGTATTATGGAGAAATGCCTGATTAAAAGGAAGTCTGCAAGTAAATTCCCAACATGCCCTTTGGTGGCTTTTTCATTTCACTTAGAGGTGGGAGCAGGTGGTGTCATTTAAATTAAATACATCATGTCTCAGTTGGCAGGAGAACAGCGTTCAGTGATGAAAAATTCCTGCAATGAATCTCATTAATTGTTTACCAATTTGTGGTAACTTTATTTATATTTGCATACGGTAATACAAGTACAATGAGCTGTTGTATATTTGGATTACGCTTAGTGTTAAGTTTAACTATAAGCTGTAAAAGGCCTTTGGTATAACAGCACTGAAGTGGTGATGTATGAGTGCCAATCCATCATCTACACAGGCCCTCTCCACCCACCCAACAGACTTGTTTCATTTCCTCCATTTTCTAGTGAAGTGATAGCAATTTCACAAAACTGTGGCCCAGCTTAAGCCCACACTATTTTTAGCATCTTCACTCTGGAAGAAGATAGAACAGATCCTATTTGAACTTTCATGTGTTTCCAAAGGCATAATACTCCTGCAAATTATAATGTTTAGCTGGCATGTAAATGTTTTTAAATGTCCAGTTGCAACTAAAAATCCATCTGATTTTTTTACTGAAAAATATACTTTTAGATTCAAGTAACCACGTATTATATTCAATACAGTTTATTAGAAAAATAACTCTAGGAACATTAGACTAAAATAATTACTTTCTTTTTATGTGGCTGTTTCCATCATGGAATATTTGAGCAAATATAAAAACTTACAGTAGTTAAGAAATATATATTGGTAGGTAATGTGCAAAAAAATACAGCATTATTTCTTTTGGTGGTTTTGTTTTTATTTAATACTATTTTTTATTGAAGTATAGTTGATTTACAGTATAGTGCCAATCTCGGCTGTACAGCAAAGTGACTCAGTTATACAGATATATACATTCTTTTTTAATATTCTTTTCCCATATGATTTATCACAGGATATGAAATATAGTTCCCTGTGCTATACATTTGGACTTTGTTGTTTATCCATTCCAAAGGTAATAGTTTGCATCTACTAACCCCAAACTCCCCTCCCCCTTGGCAACCACAACTCTGTTCTCTATGTCAATGAGTCTGTTTCTATTTTGTATATAGGTTCATTTGTGCCATATTTTAGATTCCACATAAAAGTGATATCATGTGGTATTTGTCTTTCTTTCTGACTTCACTTAGTGTGATAATCTCTAGTTGTATCCATGTTGCCGCAAATGGCATTATTTTGTTCTTTTTTATGGCCGAGTAGTATTCCATTGTATATATGTACCACATCTTCTTTATCTATTCATCTGTCAATGGACATTGAGACTGTTTTCATGTTTTGGCTATTGTGAACAGTGCTGCTGTGAACATAGGGGTGCATGTATCTTTTTGAATTATAGTTTTGTCCAGGTATATGCCCAGGAGTGGGATTACTGGATCATATGGTAATGATCCAGTAATTTTAGTTTTCCGAGGAACCTCCATACTGTTTTGCATCCATGCAAACAGTGGCTGTACCAGCTTAGATTCCCACCAACAGCATAGGAGGGTTCCCTTTTCTCTACACCCTCTCCAGCATTTGTCATTTGTAGATTTTCTGATGATGCCCATTCTGACTGGTGTGAGGTGATACCTCATTGTAGTTTCGATTTGCATTTCTCTAATGATTAGTGACGTTGAGCAGCTTTTCATGTGCTTCTTGGCCATCTGTATGTCTTCTTTGGAGAAATGTCTATTAAGGTCTTCTGCCCATTTTTTGATTGGGTTTTTTTTTTTTGTTAAGTTGTATGAACTGTTTGTATATTTTGGAGATTAAGCTCTTGTCTGTCCCATCATTTGCAAATATTTTCTCGTTGGCTTTTTTTTTTTATGGTTTCCTTTGCTGTGCAAAAGCTTGTAAGTTTGATTAGGTCCCATTTGTTTATTTTTGTTTTTATTTCTATTGCCTTGGGAGACTGACCTAAGGAAACATTAGTATGTTTTATGTCAGAGAATGTTTTGCCTATCGTCTCTTCTAGGAGTTTGGTGGTGTCATGTATTATGTTTAAGTCTTTAAGCCATTTTGAGTTTATTTTTGTGCATGATGGCAATATTTGTAATAAGTATCCTTTATCTGAATTCATCATTTTCATTTCTAAAAAGACTTATGTGCCAAGATCTGGGCTGCCTTGTGGAAAATGTGAAAAAAAACTTAAGATAGCCTCTCTCTTTCAAGGAATATAAAGTATCTTTGAAAAACTAGGTACAAACATATGAAAAAGAGAAATATCAATGTACAATTGACAAATTATGTGGAACCAAACAGGTGTTATTACAGATCAGAGTAAAGACATTTTGTTGCAGTACTTTCCATCATTAAAGGTTTTTACTTATGATAGGTACCTAGTGATACAGCCTATTGGACAATAAGACATTGCCCCAATAAAATAAAGACTATATGGTTTATAGTTACTTTATATTGATAAATATGCATTTCTGTCATTGGTGATCTAAGGTATTATCTTGAAAAGACTAATAGGGGATGGAAGACATTGATTCTATCTTTGCTTCACCACTTGTGCTATGTGGCCTTGAAGAAGTCACTTCTTTTCTTTTTTTAAAAAGTTTTTTATTGGAGTACAGTTGATTTACAATGTTTTGTTAGTTCTGCTGTACAGCAAAGTGAATCATTTATACATATACATACATCCACTCTTTTTTAGATTCTCTTCCCATATAGGTCATTACAGAGTATTGAGTAGAGTTCCCTGTGCTATACAGTAGGTTCTTATTAGTCATCTATTTTATATATAGTAGAAGTCAGTTATTTTCTGATTATTTATCTAGTAATAAAATGGGAAGTTGCGTGGAAAATCTAATGTGTTAGAGCTCATTTTTGCTCTCCCAGCTGATTGTATAGTTCTAATACTGGAAAAGATCCATGGGATTCTTTACCACTGCAGAGAGTGAGAACATCTAATTTTCAAGTTTACAGGAACCATTTCTAAGCCCAGCCATGTTAATGCTGAATCACCACCAACAAAACTAGAAATATATAATAATAAGATATACTATTGAAAAATAACAAAGTGATAAGTGGGAGATTACATTGATGCAGATTTTTAAAAGATGGTAAGTTTTGTTTCAAGGATATTTGTCTGGTTAAAACACACGCTTTCACTTTTAATCTCTTTTTACCTATAGCTTTTGGGTCAAAAGGACCTCAGACATAATTGAACATTCTGAATTCTTCTGCTACCTGTTGTAATTTTAATACCAAAATTTATGTATTATATCTGAATCTAATCCTCTAAAAAGAACATATCATGGAATTAATGACAAATTACAATTGACTTTATTTCTGACAAAATATAACTTCTAATTTCATGTTTGAGAAAATATATTACAAATATGGTTAAGTGTCCGATTTAAGAAGTATTAAGACTTTATTTAACAGGAGAATATAATTAAAATTTTAAGATTTCCAGCAGAGAAATACACATGCATGCACACACACACTAAACTTCAAGTTAGAACTGTGTTTGGTTTCCAGCTCTGCTTTCTATGCCTGTATGATATTCAGAGAATCATTTCATATAGCTGACCTCAATTTCCTCAAATACTGAATGGGAAGCAGTAAGAGCTACCTTACAGAGTTCTTGTTAGAAGTCATCAGGTAACATATAAGCAAGCATATGTAAAGCAAGATGCAGTTATAAGAAAAAATCATTGACCTCTAAGAATTAAATATTGTAATAAAATTTCAGCTGGGAAGTTGTCTGCATAGTTTCCTTTTGATGAGTCCATGGTTACTTTTCTAGAGCCATTTACTTTTCTTCTAAATCTGGAATTAGCCAACAATAGCTCACAGGCCAAACCCAGCCCACCACCTATATTGCAGTAGAGTTATATTGGAACACAGCCGTGCTCATTCGTTAACCTGATGTCTGTGGCTGCTTTCATGCCATGACAACAGAGATGAATATGTGCAGCAGAGACCATTGGGCCCCCAAAGCCTAAAATATTTACCATCTGGCTCTTTATGAAAAAAGTTCACTGACTTCTAACCTAAATCATCATATTTAGCTGAATCTCATTTAATGAAGAATGAGGAGAGGTTAAATTTTCTGCTGTTTCGAAAGAGAATTTGAATTCAGTTATTGGAGATTATGTAGGACAAAGTATTTCTCCAACTAGGTCAGTGACCATATAGTTTGATACTTTTGCCTTGATCACCCTCTTGGGGGTTATATCACACACTCTTAAAATAGGAAAAATTGGATCTTGGTAATGGGCAAATCAGGAAGAAAATGAAGAAGGCTTACACCTCATTGGCCTCCCTCAGGGAGACCCAGTTTAGCAGAGCAAGGAGCTGACGGAGACCCCTCAGCTTGGTTTGTAGAGTAAGACCGGGGACGAGGGTCATGTTAGCTCTTTTTCAAGTCTCTTCTTGCGTTGAGTATCATCATTGCCTCTTCAAACTGTAATAAAATAGAACTCATATATATTTATTGGGCAGTAAACTCCAAAGCTAAACAATGATTCACATTAAAAAAGAACGTAGAGGGAGGTTACTCTTGAGCAAATTTTACTCAGGCAAAGAGGATTATTTGTTAAAATGTTGGAGAATTATATGCTTTCCACTCTGAAATGTTGACAGACTTTCTGAAGAATCAAGCAGCATTCTTTGAGATATTTCCTTCTGTTCATATAGAAAGTAGTATTTTTCTTTAGTATCTTTATAAAAAATAAAGTTTCTATTGCCATGATAAAGCAGATTTTTATCCCTGTAGAAGGAAAATACCGGAAACTAAGGGAAGGCGAGGGGCAAAGCAGGAGAGGGGGAGTGTAGTGCTCGATGAGGCTCTTCAGTGGTGATGTCTATAGAAACAGAATACAAGCCACATAGGTAATCTTTAAATTTCTGTTAGCCATGTTAAAAAGTGGAAGAACATGGAATTACTTTTCATAATGTTTTATTTAACTCAGTATTTCCAAAATATTATGTCAACATGTAATCGATATTAAAAATTACTGGGATATCTTACTGTTTTTCACACTGTCTTTAAAATCTAGTATATGTTTTATAGTCACAGCATGTCAATATTCAGACCAGCCACACTTCACATGCATAATGGCCACACATGGTAAGTGGCTACCACGTCGGATGTTTGAACTCTAGAGCAATGGTTCTCAGCCCTGATGGAACAGGAGAGCTCTCAGTGGAACTTGTAAAAATCTGGCTGCCTAGGCCCATCCTGGACTAATTTACACCAGAATCTTTGAGGGTGCAACCTAAGCATCAGAGTTTTCATTAAAGTTTTCTGAGCGATTCCAGTGTGCAGTCAAGTATGAGGACCTCTGTGTGGACTGGGGACCTTGTTGAGGGGTTTTGCATTTATCCTAGAACAATGATAAACCCTTAAAGATTTTTAAACAGGGATACAGCATGATTGGATTTACATTTTTATAAGAGCACTCTGGTGAAATCACAGAGAACAGATGAGAGGGAGAAAAGTAGATAAAAATACTGGCTGATCCTTTAGGTGGCTTTGGCAGTAGCCCAGTTCAGCGATAATGACTTCATGGTAGATAGAGATGGAATCAAGAGTTTTTTAGAAGATAAAGAGTCTTGATTACAGATTGAATGTGGAGCGGGAGGGGAGAGATGCTGTTCAGTGTGATGGAGGAAGCTGCAAAAAAAGATGCAAATGTTACATGACTTTTACATGGCTTTTTTTGCATTGTTAGTTTTAATTGGAAACTTTAATAGCTTGGCTACTGATAATAAATTATAAAACTTTGATAGTTAAATTGTTCTATCATTTATGAGTTGTTTATTCATTTTGTAGACCTGAAAGAAACTTTGCACACTTGTATTTTCTGTTCTCCATTTCAGAGGAAGATTATGAAGAGAGCATCTTAAAAGGCAAATATAAACGTTTTTGCATATCATTAGTTTTGAGTCTGCATATCCGGATACTTAAAAATGTACAATAAGACCTTTCCATTGCTGAAGGTGCTTATAGGTTTTGCTATTAAGTATTTATTCATTAACACTGTAGGAGTTTAAGAATTTTATCATTGAAGAGGAATATTACCTGTTTTATTTTTGTCACCTAAGTCATCCAGGGGAAAGGCAAATTGGAGGGTTAATTCTTTGATTGTCAGCCTCATGATTCATTAAGGTCCTTGTGAAGAAAAGATTTATTTGTTCCAGAGTTAGAGCATGTTACGGTCTTCCCTGTTCTGTATATCCCCTGATGGCTGAGTTTAAGCTAGTGAGACCCAAGATAGGGAACAAGAAAACATGTTAGCATATACTCCTCTGAAATTCACTGTTCCTATGCCAACCCCAATGTACTCCAGTACTCCCATCCCTAGCTCATATCCTCCCAGGAAAAATCACGATCCTTCCTTATTTATTCCTTTTCTATTACTTGAACCTATGCACTGAAATTTATTTATCTTCACTAAGCCTTCTGGGTTGTTATCCTTTCTGAAGTTTTATTTTCAGGGTCTCTTCTGTTCTTTCTATACCTCTGTTCTGCAAACCTCTTTATTCTCTTAGTCCCAGGAGGCAACAAATCTCCACACTCCTGAAAATACCACCTGGCCATATTATCCATCCAAGGCAAGTGAGAGATTTGTACATCACTCAAGATTTAATGCAAGTCTAAACCAAGAATTTCTGGAGGATCTGGAGCTCTTAAACAAATTAGATATCTGGCTGAGTACCTATTGTTAGCTTAAGTGTTGAGTCTATATGAATATAAACAGAACTTTCTCATATTTTTTTTTAATTGAAGAGACATTATGTGTTAAAATAAACATGGCTTAAAGGGACTACTGGGTTAAATTGCCTTAAAGACCATCAAAACACTGTTTAAAAAAAAGTTTGGAAATAACCTATATGGTTTCGGTGCTCATCTGTTCCCCTTTCCCAAAGGAGTTGCATTAACACACTTAAGCAAATAACACATTGTCAGCTGTCAATTGGAAATGCTAAGGTAAAGCCTCCTAAAGCTGTTAGAATCATACAGCCAGGTAGACTCTTATACCCTGTTTGTTGATTTTCCCCCTATTGTTAATTCTAATTGAAAGTAGTCATGTCTATTTGTCTGTTTTTGAATATATAATCTTCCTGAGGATTGGAGTTTGTACCCTGTCCACCTCAGGCTTAAAATATGTTTGCAGTCATAAATTATAAGTGCAGCGAGTGTCTCAGAATCTTTTTTTTTTTTTTCGGTATATGTCTGGATTTAAAGGCCAGAGATGGCCAAGGAGTCATACTGAAACCAAGCTGAATGGAGTGGAGATTTTTCTGCCTTGGACTCAACCATACCCCATTTAGGTCCTTTTTGGGTAGACTCAACCCTATAAATTAATCTTCAGGTCTCATCTCTTCTACCCACAACCAGGTTAGAAAGAAACTTGGATAACAAGCTAATCTTTTCCCATTTCATGTTCAAAGAAGGTACCTTTAAATTAATTGAATAAAGTGATTATTCTCCTTTATTGGAAGAAAGAATTTGATTTCTATTGCCTATTAATTTTTCAAAGAAGTTTAAGGGCTATATAGCAGATCACCTCAGTTATATAATTATAATGAAACTTTATATGTACTTTTTGTTATTAAAATAAGTATAATTAGGCTGACTTCCCTTATAATTCTCTCTTTAAAGTTTTATTTCAGGCAAAGGCTATTGTTAATATTTTATATGGGTCTGTTTTATTTTGGATCAAGATTTTTGACAATTCATAACATGTTGTCATATAAGTTCCATTTATATCTTGCCTAAATTTTATTTGTGGAAAAGGAATATTTTAGTTCATTTTGGGAACATATCCTGTGGATGGTTTTCTTGAAATAAATTATAAAATATCTTTATTTTAGGAAAAAAATAATATATTGAACTAATATTTGATGTTATTGATAACTAATAATACCATAACAGCAAATTAAAATTTGGTAATTTATTTTTCACCATTCTGAAGCTGGAGATTAAGGGGAAAGCAATGCATTTAATTCATTTAGAATTATTTGAAAAATGTACATCTTTTAGCTTATATTTGCAATATGTGGAACAAAACATAGGCTGCGCTAGGCTGAGAATTTTTACTTAGTGTAGTGAATATAGATGTTCTACATTATTGGAGAAAAGGAAGGAGCACATTCCTTCAATGGCTAATTTAATAAATGGATGATTTTTGTAGCACAGGATCATATACATTACTGAGGAAAGTGTACAACTTTTTGGTTTGCCCTGTATTAATGTCAAACCTGGTATATATAACTAAAAGCCTCTTCAGCGATCCGTGAGTTCCTATAAAATCATGATCAAAATTATCCTTACATTCTGCAAGGTTAACAAATGGTGTATACGTATAAATCCTAACTTCAAACATTTTAGTCTCCTACTGAAAATCCTGCATTAACACGTAATAAGTCCACACTGGTGGAGCTACTGTCTTATGCAGCTTGTAAACTCAGGAGACAGAGAAGCCAAATCATAAGAGGTAGGGACTCATGCAGAAGCCTGGCACCTGCCCCTTTGCTGTGAGGAACTAGAAGGGTGTGGTGAAGGCAGCCTCCTTCTCTAAATAAGATAGGTACACTTGAGTTTAGGTAAATAAAAGTCACATTTAAGTGCAGATAGGTTTAAGGTAAGACTTCCAGACTTTTTTTTTAATCAACTTACACTTTACCAGGAATCAATTGACTGACTCCTAATTAAGAACAAACCACAGTGAGAATGGAGAAGGGGCACTGACAATAGGGAGAGGTATTGTGAGGGGCTAGGCAGGTTGTGGGCTTGAAGGATTGTGACACGAGAGGGCGGAGGTGCCCAGAATAATAGGATCGATCGATGTCTGAAAGTTTACCTCTGAATATACTCTTGATGTCTACACGGGAGTTAGTTCTACATCTGCAGAGAAAGACATTAGGAAGATGGGTTTTTTAAGTAGTATTTTCTTTTTTTTCCAGTGGTGAATTGTCACATCTCTTTATGGCACCAGTGTAAACCATAACAGTTGGTGTTTTTAAACACAATATCATTTTTCCATCTACTGTATAGAGAAATAATCCAGAGGGTCAGCTTCTGATTCAATTACAGGAATTAAACAGTACACTTAATTTTCTGAATGCTAATTTATATCAACCTTGTTTCTGAAGCTTTGGTGCAAGGCACTCAAAATACAACGAAGTAGAAAAGGGAACAAGGAGATCTCAGAGCTTCCTAAGATTCATATTTAGGCCAGCCAGATAAATAAATCGTGTATTAAAGATGACTTTAAAGACAGTACAAAAAGTAGAAAAATATGACCTACCAGTTTTATTTAATTAGCATTAGAGGATATGTTCTTAATAGTACTCATGCTAAAAAGCTTGTAGGAAATACTCATTCCATGTATTTCCTTTACAGCCAATATGTGGTTTAAAAAACCATTGACCTCAAAGTTCCGATCTGCTACTAACTTCTTGGGTAGAAAGTTCCCTAGGAAATTTATTCCTCTGTTTCCTTTGCTGTGGAAAGAACAATAGTAATTATTGCTGTTACCACAGCCCATGGAAAACTGTTTAGAGTTTCAGAGCTAGCTACACAGAGTAGCACATGACCAAAAATGCCCATGAGTTAGAAGTACAATATTTCCTGTGCCATGCTTCATTCCAAGTCATGCCCTGTTCAGTGTCTGAACCTCCAACACGTTGGAAAAGAATAGACACTGTTAGAGTTCTTAGGGCAGTGGTGGTATCTCAAATGGTGGTTCTTATAGCATCTATGTTACAGCCCTCTCCTGGGCTTGTTTAAAACTGTAGTTTCTTTGGTCCCACCCCTGACTCTCTCAGTAGGGTTCTTCTGTCCAAGTAAGTTATTTTCTGCACTAAAATTTGAGAACCATTGTCTTAGAGGTTTCTAAATTATGGAAGAAATAAAAATAATTTTGCTTTGCTCTGTTTTAGTTTATTTTTACATTGAAAAAGGATAACTGATAAGAGTAATATCAGAGCAATGAGTATAAAAACATTGACTAACTTACAACAGAAGTAAATGATGATGCATGTATATCCTAAGAGATTGTCTTCATCTTTATATCTCCAGTGCTGCTTTCAATATATGGCATAGGTGCTAAGTAGGTGTTTCTTGAATAGAAGACAACATTCTGAGTTGTTCAGTGTCTTCTATTTGCTAATTTTGTTTAAAAAAAAAAACTAGTTTCTTTAAGATCTATATTTACTCACATGTAAAAACACCAAATTTTAACTCTGTTTTTTTTTAAATCCACAAAAGCTTTTGGATTCTCTGTCCATTAGGTTTCTCCACCAAAAAACTTTTACATGACAAAATATTTTTTACATCCTACATTTTTGCCTTCATTTGGTGCCTCTAGAAGCCAGATGTTCATCTTAGTTAAGTTGACATACTCTCATCATCATCTTTCTAACCCAGCATTGCCTTAAAAACTGCCAAGAAGTTTTAAGTGTGGGTGTTCTCAGTAAAAGAATTCACTGCTGTCCATCAGTTAGAAAATGTTAGGTTTCCTTTTTTAGACTAGCAGAACAATAAATGAAAAACAAGTCAAACTCTTAGAACAGGAAAGACTTATTTTCTGCCTCTTAAAATTAAAATAATCTATTCATTTTAAAATAAGAGACTGTACCCACACCACCAAACCATATCTTTTTTGGCAGTTTATTTGGTATTAAGATTATTTTCTCTCTTGTAACTGTCAATATGGAAATTTTAGTGTAGTGGATCTGCAAGCCACCACTATAACAGATCCTCAGAATAACACATATTGTAGCAAAAATAATGCAGAATGACACTTCTGCCAAACATATTTATAGAATGAAGCTTATATAATATAAGACATCCTATTCTAGAAGCAATGTTCATTCTCTAGCTCTGCAGCTTTCTCAGCAGCATTCCTCAGTATTATTTTTGGTATAGAATGTTCTCACTAAATTAACGGGCTAAAGAAACTATTCGATTTATGGGGTCTTACTGGAGCAGCAAGATTTAAACTATTTTTTCCTAGGGAGAAAATATAGTGTAGGAAATGTGTATGAGTGGGAGGTTTGATTGCTCCCAAAGTCTCCAAAATAATTGTGTCTTGCTTATTAGTATTGCTACAAATTCATTTTTTTCCCCTCATGGGAAACAATAGCCTGTAGGGTGGCAATAGCCTAGAGGGGTTGCATTCATGTATTTGTTGTCTGTATCTTCCAAATATGGCCTGACCAGGTGATTGTCAGGCACATGAGGTGGGCTCCTATGATATTTGCACAGGGATACAGAGTTTTTATCCAAGAAGCCGACACCTCAGAATGGTGTGCTGGTGAAAAGAAGGCACGTGGAAAAGGATTTGAGACATTCCCGGGAATTTTCAGCGATGCTAAGCCCTCACTATTTTTTTTTTTAACTAAATTTTCACATAGAGCCACTGTCAAATTTATAACTACGAATATTAAAGTGCACCATTCTGGGATGAAGTTAAAATGGCCCCTACTCTAAACTTTTAAGTGTAAAGAAACACACAATCAGTAAAGACATACATGCCAAAAAAAAAAAAGTCAATGCTCTGCAGTATGATATAATAAATACAGTACCCTGTACCGTGGGAAGCATAAAGGAGAAAAGGGAAATGTTGGCCGAGAAGGTGACCCTTGAGCTGAGTTATGTAGTTGTCAGGCTTTTGTGTTAAATACCAGTAACTTCCAGAAATTGAAGGTAAATGGGAGATACAGGTTTTTCCCCCTATATTAAAATGAAAGCAAATCTTAGTCTGAATCCTGCCATACTTTTATTAGCATGCAGGCATAAAAACAGTCTACTCCTTGCCCACTTAGGAACTCCTGACGATTAGCTTTAATGCAAGCTTCCCTTGGAAGAAGATGCAAGATATTAAAGGTGGCAAGATCACAGGCCCTCTGTTTTCTCAGGTAGATGATAAGGTCCTCCATTAAACGGGCACACAGCTACCAGAGATGCTACACCTTGAGCGCTACTTGTCTCGTTGAGTTCTTCAATTTCGTACATGGAAGGGCAGAGATATCTGTATAATTTTTCTAGGAAACCACCTCTCAAATACCACTCATTTTATTAGAATAGTTATTTTTAACATTACTCTGACCCTGTGGCACAGATATACTGGTGATATTTGAAGTGTATGACACAGCCATCCCTAGACTGTGAACTCTTGATAATGATATTCAGATGCTAACTACGGAGTGTGAATTCTGATTAGAGTACTTAGGTGTTCATTAAACTTACACATGGTATAGGTTAAAGATAATTTACGTGTGTACAGTCACTGTTTGTTATTACTTTTTATTTTTTATTTTTGTAAATTACAGACAATTTATTATTGGCCCGAGTTTGACTTTTAACTCTGTTTTGAGGTTTATAAGTTCTTTCCTCAAGAAGTTATTTTTCCGTGGGTGTTTTGTTGTTGTTGTTTGTGTGTGTGTACTTTGCTTTTGTTTTTCAACAGCAAGTTGACTTCGTTGCTCTGGGCTTGTGCAAAACCAGGTTGATGTGTGGGCATGGTATACTACAGGAGAGATAGCTTTCCTTCTCAAGAGCAGCTTCCATATTTTTTTTTCCCTCTAGGAGAAAACTGAGTTCTTTTCATCTCTGATAGCTGCTTTACTTTAACTGTACATTTACTTTACACTTAATGTTTTGTTTTCAAGTAAAGAAGAATAACATTAGGTACAGCAAAAACAGAATATCTTTTTCTTCAGCACTTTCACTTATGACAGAATAGGCACTTGAACAAGATGGAAAGTATTTGAGGGTTCCTCTAGGAGTGGCTTTGAACCAAAGACACGTGTGTTTGAGAGTTTAAATTCAACATACATTTTTATATGGTGGAATGACAGAATGAAACCTGCATGGCCTTTTCTCTAGTAATGGTTTCCTCTATCCAGTTTAGGTCTAGAAAACATTTCATACAATTACCTCCTTTATGTTTCCAATTCTCTCAGGTATTTACTTGGAATTTAAATAGAATATTTCTATTTCAGGTGACATTAACCTTAACAATGAACTTGACTCTCTGTCATTTCTGTATTTGAAACTGTTCACACTTAAGCAACAAATACAAGCTAATGTTAGATCAGAACCACACATACACATGATTGACTTAAGCTTTACACGCTCATAGTAAAAAATTTGGAAAATTCAGAAAAGTGTAAGAAAACATGCATAATCTCACTATCAAGAACTGGTTAACACTAATGTCCTAGTATTTTTTATATGCATGCATTATTATTTTAAAATTGCAATACAACATATAAAGTTTTATGTCTTCTGTTTGACCTGCTGTGGGCATCTTCCTATATCATGAAATAATCAATGAAGGAGGTATGATTTTTATTGGCTGCATAATATTCTATCCTATGGATTTTCCATGATTTATTTAGCTCTTTTGCTATTTTTCTTGACACTTAGAATTTTTGTTTACAATTTAAAATTTAGTCTCTAAAGACATGGGCATACATATACGTATGTGTTTAAATGTAAAAAGAAGGTTTTAAAACAGATTTAAATTATTTTATCATGCAATGATGGTTAATTTGTTTACATCTAAGTAAAAGTAATAAAAATTATCTTTAGAGATAAAATAATATTTTTATAGGTGATCATTTGCTTTGGGATGTGGAAAGGCAGCTGGGAGTATTCACTTAGTGCCATATTTACATAGGAATTTTGCCCTTTCCATCCTTGCTTGGTGAGAATTGCAGTGCTGAAAAGCAGTTTTGAAACCACAGAAATGTGTCTGGGGGGCTCTGAGGAGCTCCAGTTCTTTATGTCTCAGTGCGGTAAGAATTAGGAGAGAGGCAAAGCGATAGACAGGAAGTGATTTATTAGAATAGGATGCTTGTGAGGCTTACAAGTGGGTGGGCAAGAGGATGCTGCCCTGAGAACTTAGTGGGCTACAGTTTCATAATCAAAGGAAGAATGGGGAGGGGGAGAAGACCACCTCCTTCCTCAATTTTGAGTAGACAGCAGGCTTCCACCATCAGCTCCTCCTCCACAGCAGATGGGGGAGTTTTCTTGTCCCTACATGGTCAATCCGGGACTGTCGTAGTGCAATGGAAATGAGCAAAAAGGCGGTAACATATGCTAAAAATGGTGAATCGTCTCAGGTGTTAGTCTAATGCCATCTTTTCCCTATATTTTTGTTTTTAGTGTGGGCAGAGGAGTATGTCCTGGGAATCATTAACTTACTGACCTCGTTGACAGGATGTGGGTCTCATTTTACAATTATTTTATTGTTGGGGGCACGTCTCATGCTTCTGTTGCATGGTTTTGTTGTTAGGCAAGCCTGCTTTCTTGAGTGATCATTAACTTACAGGGGTCTTCCATATTTTTTTCTTTACTTATGATCCCTTAGTGGGATTAACTATTTAGTCATCTACTTTGTCCCTTTACTCTGTCCCTATCAGTTTCGACTTCTAGCTAACCAAAGAGCATGATCGAATTTTGGGTAACCGAGGGTTTACCAATCACCGATTCCACTTTCTTTTCCCTTGCAAAGCGCTTTCCACTATTCTGTAGACTAGTTGTCTTTAAACTTGGTGAAACTACAAATTGCTAGACAATATTTTTGTGGGGCTCACATGTCATTTAAATACAAACCATCTCAAACAGCAACAGTTATCAAAGACAAAAAGGAAGTAATTTCATTTCAAAAGATACAGAAATGTTTCCAATACTACCCTTTTTTAAATGACTACTCATAGAAATTTTTAAATTATTTTCCCCAATGTTATGATTTGGAACTCTAGTGAAAAATAGTTTTAAAACTACGAGTGCAGAATCTTTAGAAAATTTAAAAATTGAAAAAAAAAGCAGGCTGGTCAGTTGCCATTGGGGTTGCCTGATTGGCCTCCAGGAGGATCTAACTCCCAGGTGAAATGGATGATTGAATATGCTGGCCCTTCTCACATACAACTCTTAGTTTGGATGGCTGGGTTGCTAGATACATTTCTGGACAACCAGGTTAGATTGTGTAATAATATTAGCATAGCTTTTTTGTTGTGGTTGTTGTTTTTATGTTTATAGCTCTTTGAAAATAGAGTCGAAGGAAAATTGTTTGTACAGCAATATATTAGATGACAGTCTTTGGCCAGATTTCCAAATTTAATCTATTTCTGCACCTGACACTTAATGACTGATTCTTTTAACCTTATAGACAAGACCCCCAATGTAAAGTATTCCATAATATTCAATTGATATGCTGGTTCAGGCTACCTTCAGAAGAGAGTGATCTAATGAATCATTTTAACTGTTTTCTGAAATACCGGAATTTTCTGTGTGTCTCAGCCAATTAAGAGATAGATTTAGCGCTGTTTGCTTAAAGCAGTTACAAGATTATAGCCTCAGGCAGGTTGTGAACATTTTGTCAGTATAGAGACCTTGAAATATTGAAAGGTTCAATCTTTCATTTGTTTATACAGTTGAAAATCCTTGGTTTTCTAGCATACATCTACTAAACTAATAATGCCACGTTTTCTGCTTGGCAGTCTCATATGAAACCTTGCTCCAAGATGACCAGAAACCTTTTTAGGTCTTGTTATTTGAAATATATATATTGCCTTGGGACTATCTATGTACATGTACATATATATATATACACACACACACATATATGTGTACATAGGTGTATATGTTCACTTTTATGTGTGTGTATATGTATATATATGTATATTCACACATGTTAGTAGAATTACTTTCTAAGATTCTATGTTTGTGATTATTTCAGGAGTAACACACATTTGAAAGGACAAAGGAAGAAAGAAATGAGAATGGCAGATAGTTCTAGTTCTAGGGTTTCCCTCGACACAATTCAATGCAAGTAATGTACTGCAGTTAGTCCCTAGAATGCTGTCCCAGTAAGAGTGTGAAGACTGGAAGTCTGAATTTTCCCCTCCCACTGATCTACACCCTAGGGGTTGTGTGGTGCTTACAAACAACAGGAGCAAGGGAGTCAAGACTGACTTGGTCCTATCTCACAGTAGTCAAGAGGCCCTGGCTATTGAATAGAACCTTGGTGAGCTTTGTCCAAAGCCAGGAATCCCGAACAGAATGCCCCCTCCAGCAGAAACCACAAATGTTGAAGCAGCATCTTTCCTTTTGAGAGAGAATTTGCTGACTCCTCAGCATCACATTCATTGATGGACACCCAGCCAAGCTGGCCATGTGAGGGGTCAGATGATAGAAATGTGAGCTGTGGAACAGCTGTGGGTTAAGGAAGCAGGTAGCTGCCAGTGTTAGTCCTTGTTTCAGATGAGGAAACTGGGATCCGGGTAAGTTCAGTAACTCGCCCGAGGGCACACAGCTAAGTGGCAGAGCTGGGTGTCAGGCAGTCTGGTGGTCCCTGTTCTCACCATTCTGCCATTCTAAATCTCCACTTCCAAGGTCTTTTCTATTTATTTAGCAGCCCCATATTCCCCTATTAGGATCAGCCTTGCTTTTTTCTCATTATTTCTCAAAAGTATAGATAGCCTAATTGGTTGGAGGTATTGCTCCCTAGCAAGGACGCCCAGGGCAACTCTCTCATCCTACTTAATAACAGCAGCAATAATTATGCTCCACTGGATCCTACTCATGAGACTCTCTTCCAGTATCTCAATCCCACAGTGGCTTTCTTGACCTAATCTCACCTCCCAACTTGAAGTAATTCTGCCATAAAATCACATAAACAGCAATCCCTTCTTTAGGGAAATTCAAGTTATTTACCATTGGGATCCTCCAGAGGTGAAGTTTCCCTGGCCCTTGTCATGTCTTCTTCCCCTTCTTACTATCAGCATTTCAGTCTCCTGCCCAGGTCTCAATGGTTAAGCCAACTTTAGGTGTCCCTGATGGACCCTAGGAGTATAGCACAGGCCCACGGAGCAAGTGTGTAAATATTACCAAGGACAAATCGGCTCTGTGGGAGTCATATTAATTACATGGTGATTTTGCCAGAGGGATATTCTTTTCACCATAAAGTGATGTGTGCTGCACAGGAGCCCCAAATCTTCCTGGAATATCTTCTATAGGGTCATATATTCCAGGAATGCTATATCCACCTGATAACACAATGCCTTCAGGTAAACCTCCTTCACCCAACAATGGCCTTTTTCTATATATTCCTAAGGTAACAATTACCCAAATAAGCACAGCTTTCAGTACCTTCCTTTGAAGATTCAGAGCAGTTCAAAAGGAACATTTGCCATATTGTATATATAAAAATAACTCGGGAAACATCTACTACCACCAAACACATCAAAAAGATTTTGACAGGAACAAGACAATGCTTGACAGTGTAAGGACTTGAACTTCTATGAGGTTTGACGGGGAGGTGGGAGAGGGCATACTTCATTGTTAATCAATGTATTCATAAAAGTCCATGAAATAAAATACATTTTCATTGATGTTTTCTACTTATAAACAAAGGCTAATTCTTTTAAACCTTTTAATATATTCACAGAAGTGTACATTTGCTAATGAGTACCATTATATTGAGGGGCACATTGCACACAGAGGATTGCATTAATGCAGGAATGACCCTGCATAAATACAGATGGCTTCATATTAGCTATAAGGGAATTAAGGATGAGACCCTCCATCCTCTGAGTTCACAGAAAATAGTTAGCTATTGCTTTACTTAAAAGTGCCTAAGACTTCATAGCACTATTAGATTTTTCTTGTAGATTTTCTTAAGAAAAAAATTCAAGTCTCTATGTCCCTTTGGGATTAGGAAAACACTACGTATATTCCATACAGTTGTGTGTGTATGTGTGTGCGTCTGTTTGTGTGAGCATTTGGGGACTGGGGACTCTTCAGTGGCTCATATCTACTTGAACAAATAAGACAGTTATAGAGCAGAATGGTTCAGACAGTCAACCTGTTGGCGCTTTAGTCTATAGTGCACTAGATAATCAGTACAGCAGATAAATATAACATCAGATGGATGTTTATCCACAGATTTGCACTGTTTCCCCATCAGGAAACACAGTGGAAACTGCTTCAAATCCAGGGCAGTCTCCACCCAATCTTTGGTTGAGCTGTATTGTACTATAACTTCTCTCTCACTTCTTGCTCTCTTTTCATTTATCTCTGAATTTTTCCCCCTTCTTTCCATTTTCTTTCCAATTATCCATGTTAAATGATGGCCAGAAATAACATGGATAGATGACATCCACTGACAGTTTATAATTCTCCATTAAACCAATTATTTCATCCTTGTTTTCCATCAAATCCTTTTATGAGGGCTGCTCAAAATGGATTCACTTGCATTTCACTGCCTCTCTTCACCTCATATTATCTAGTGAAAATACAAACATGTTGTGGCCAGAAGATGGAGAATGAAGTGGGAAAATGAAGGAGGAGACCTTACGTAGGAATTAGCTGACTACTGAATTACAAGCCTGTATGCAAACAAAGGGTGACAGGGAGCAAGCGAGGGTTCCCTGTGCTGGAGGTCATTCCTGCCACACCGGCTGATACGGAATGGCTCAGGAGTGTGGCAGTTCATGAGCTTAAGAGGCTGGGCGTAAAATGAGAGGTGCAACTAGGAA
>NW_006780282.1:218491-228711 GCF_000442215.2 Lipotes vexillifer
AAAGAGTGAGTACTAGTCTAGGAAGGTAAAGGAAATAACAAGGAGAAAGCACTGGCAATCAAGGAAATAATTTAGAAAAATAGTAAAGAAGAGTTGGAGAATACAGTTGCACTTTAGAAATGTGTGCTGAGAAAATGAAAATGTATTCAAAAGGTTGGACCAAAGATACCGACATACTTAAGAAACTGTGCTATGAGATGAAGAGGAACCAGGACATTTACAAGGAGTTTTGGAGCATACTCTGTTTATTTTCTTTGAAACATTTTAAGCATACCTACTTCTATGCTTGTTTCCATAAAGCCATCTTTACCTGTAAGCACTCAATAGCCACTATTACTTTAAAAAGTCACTGTATTCATTCAGAAAATGTTTTGAATGCCTGCTCTACATCAGGGCTCTGTGCTGGTGCAGAATAAACAGGAATTGCCTAGACAATGTGTGTTTTCAAGAAGCTGATGAGCTAGTGAGGGAGATAGACAGCTAAGGAATCTTAACGTGTTGGAATAACTGCTATGAAACTGAAGCTTCTTGAAAGCGTAGAGGAGGGATACGTGTCTCATTCTGGGAGGGAGCAGAGACTTCCTCCAGGCAATAATGTCTGCACTGAGAGGTCCAAAGGATAAATGGAAGCCAGCAGGAAGAGACCGAGGAAGACAGGTGTGGATGAAGATATTCTAGGCAGAGGGAGCAGCATGCACAGAAGCCTGGAGAGAGAGCATTGGAGCTTTGTGGGACCAAGTAGTTCAGCATGGCTACAGCATCATATGAGGAGAGAGGAGGAAGTGGAAAAGGCTAAAGGGATATTTTTTTAAATTTTTTTCCCCAGCTTTATAGAGACATAATTGACATAGAACATTGTGTAAGTTTAAGGTACACAATGTGGTTATTGGATACACATATATATTGTGAAATGTTTACCACCTAATGTTAGCACATTCTTCACCTCACATAATTATCATTTTGTCATCGTTAAGGTGAGAACATTAAAGCTCTAATCTCAGAGCAACTTTCGAGGGTACAATTCACTCTTGTTAACTACCATGGTCACCATGCTGTATATTAGATCCCCGGGATTTATTCATCTTATTATTGAAAGTTTGTACCCTTTGACCAACGTCTCCCCATTTCCCTCACCCTCTAGCCCCTGAAAGCCACCATTCTGTTTCGTTTCTATGAGTTCGATGTTTTAGATTTCACATATGAGATCATACAGTATTTGATGTATTTCACTTAGCATAATGCACTCAAGTTCCATCCAGTGTTGTCATAAATGGGGGATTATTTTTTTGTGAATGAATAATATTCTTTTATATTTATTCCATTTTAAAATATATATGTATATATATCACTATATTTCACATATATATCATTATATATCATATTTATATTTAACATATAAAGATCACATATCACATTTTCTTTATACATTCATCTGACAGTGGATACTTAGGTTGTGTCCACATCTTTGGTATTGTTAATAATGCTGCAAAGAACATGGGAGTGCAGATATCTCCTCAAAATAGTGATTTCACCTCCTTCAGATATAAACCCAGAAGTGGGATTGTTGAATCAAATGTTAATTCTATTTCTAGTTTTTTAGGAACCTCCATACTTTTCCCATAGTGGCTGTACCAATTTATATTCCCACCAACAGTGCAAAGAAATTTTTTTTTTTCTTTCACATCCTCACCAGCACTTCTTATCTCTTGTCTTTTTGATAATAGCCATTTTAACAGATGTGAGGTGATCTCATTGTGGTTTTGACTTTCTTGATATGCATTTCTCTGATGATTAGTGATGTTGAGAATCTTTTCATGTACCCATTGGCAATCTGTGTGTCTTCTCTGGAAAAACTATTAGAGATATATTTAATTCCTCTGTCCATTTCTTAATCAGATTTGTTTTTTTGTTTGTTTGTTTGCTATTGTGCTATGTGAGTCCCTCATATATTTGGGATTTTAACCTCTTATCAGATATATGGTTTGTAAATACTTTCTCATATTCTATAGATTGTCTTTTCATTTTGTTGATGGTGTCTTTTACTGTTCAGAAGGTTTTTAGTTTGATGTAGTCCCGCTTGTTGATTTTGGTTTTGTTACTTATGCTTTGGGTGTCATATCCAAAACATCATTACCAAAATTGATGTCTAGGAGCTTTTCTCTATGTTTTATTCTAGGAGTTTTATGGTTTGGGGGTCTTACGTTTACGTTCTTAATCCATTTGGGGTTAATTTTTGTGAATAGTGTAAGTTATGGGTCCAGTTTCATTCTTTTGCATGTGGTTGTCCAATTTTTCCAACAATATTTATTAAAGAGACTGTCCTTTCCCATTGAGTATCTTGGCTCCCTTGTCAAATATTAGTTGACCATATATGCATGGGTTTATTTCTGGGCTCTTGAGTCTGTTCTGTTGATGTGTCTGTTTTTATGCCAGTACCATACTATTTTGATTACTGTAGCTTTGTAATATAGTTTAAAATCAGGACGCATGATACCTCCAGCTTTCTTCTTCTTTTTCAAGATTTCTTTGACTATTTGGGGTCTTTTGTGGTTCCATAAAAATTTCAGGATTGTTTGTTCTATTTCTGTGAAAAATGCCATTGGAATTTTGATAGGGATTCTGTTGAATCTATAGATGACTTTGAGTAGTATGGACATTTTAACAATATTAACTCTTCCAACCCATGAACACAGGGTGTCTTTTCAAATATTTACGTTATCTTCAGTTTCTTTCATCAGTGTCTTACAGTTTTTGGCGTATGGATAAGGGAAACTTTTAATCTTGTAAATCAGGTCACCCCTCTCTCTAATTAAAACCCTCCAGTGGTTTTACATTGCAAGTAGAATAGAATTCAAACTCTGCATCATGACCTTCAAAATCCTGTGCATCTGGCCCTCTTTTAACACTCTGGCTTCATATTTTTTGTTTTGGCTTTTTTTTTTTTTCCCTGTCCCTTAAATATATCAAGCTCATGTCAGTCCCAGAGTCTTTATATCAGGATTTTCTCTGGTTTTCACATGTTTATGCTTATTATTCAAGACTCCACTCACATGCCACCCCTTCTTTGATGCCTTCCCCAAGCGGTCTATAATAAACCAGCATTCTAACCCACTCTCTGTAATGTCTTATTTTTTCATAGCACCTATCAATCCTAAAATTGGAAAATACATGTTCATATATTTGTTTTCTACCTTCCTTCACTAACAGTGAGACTTGGTGGGCAGAGACTATATACCAATTTACTGCTGTATTCTCAGTATCTGGAACAGTGTTTGGCACATAATATGTATTCAATAAAATTCTCCTCAAGCACTGATAGGAGAGTAAGCATAGATCAGCTCCATAAAGTGCCTTATACACCATGCTTAGGGCTTTACACCGAAAATGCTAGGTTTTTAAGCAGAGTAGGGGCATTATCACAAGTGCGTGCCTTAGAAAAATCATCCTGGCAGTATCATAAAGCACGAATGTGGGGCTGGATGAAAGTAGAAAGACTGGTTAGGAGAGTGCTGAGATTGTTCCAGTCCTCTCCCCACTCTAACTGCTGACTTGAACTAAGGGAATGGCATTGGAAATAGAGTGGGGTAGAAACAAAATACAGTTGGCCCTTGAACAGCATGAATTTGAACTGCATGAGTCCACTTATATGTGGCTTTTTTTTTTTTTAACCAAATATGTACTATAGTACTACACCATCCGTGGTTGATTGAATCTGTGGATGCCGAACAATGGATATGGAGGGCCAACTGTAAACTCCTCTTTAGATTTTCCACTGTATGGAGGGTTAGCAGTCCTACCCCTCCATTGTTCAAAAAAAAGGTCAGCTTTACATTGTACTTGATTAATTGGATAAGCATAGGAGGGAAGAGGAGTCAAGATGATATTTAGGGATATTTAGGTGTTTTTCTTGTATAACTGAGTAGAAGGAGAGAGAGAGATGTAACAAGAGATCTGGATTTGAGAGTCATCAGCAAAGAGATGAAAACGGATGAGATCATTCTGAGGGAGAGGGTGGCATGAATGAGACTGAGAGGGTTAAGGCTGAAATCCTGAGGTACACATGTAAGTTCAAAATCAAATTGAAAAAAAATTTTAAGCCCATATCAAAAGCATTTTTAAAATTTACATATGAGAAATTTCTCCTTTGTGTGAAGTCTCTTTCTAGTTCTACCTGCTTGTGTCTCTGGTCAATTGTCAACTTCGCTAAAATAGGTAACCTGTTCTCTAGTAGGTAAGGTTACATTGAGGTAAGTCTCCCTGACTCATAAGCAACAACAGTATGGCTTAATAGGATAAATAAATTATGTGACACACTGAAATGCCAGTTTTGCATCTTGCAAAATAAATATTAGCACAAGAAAAACAGGAAATACTGATGGCATCATAATACTCTAATGCTTCCAGGTAATCATTAATCAAATCATTTTAAATGCCAAACAAGCAAGACCTTGTTTCCTCCCCTCATACAGACAGGATCCAGTGGCCCAATTAAGCATGAAAACTGCCAGAAGTTTCATCATGAACACCGGGAACTCAAACACCAGGTCCTACCCTCTGAATACTTAATGCCTGAAGTTTCTGATTACAACTCGCCAAGTTCATCAGAATTTCTAATTAGTTATGATTGTGTTTTCTTTATAGGAGACTAGAAATCAAGATATTAAGCATGTTCTCTTGAAGAACTAAACAACCCCATGTAAATTCTCAATTTTCATAAGGGAAACATAGTTTAACGGGATTTAAAAATGAGTGTGATTTTTATTCCCTATCTCCATCCCCACCATAATATCTCCTATTCCCAAATAAGAAATGAAAAACTACTTTTCTAGGTCACATACATTTATATTGTTTCACTAATACTTGGCAAATAAAGCCCTTCAGGATTGGAGTCAAATATGTTTATTAAGAGCCAGAAAATAGTTGGAAATAGCCTATCTTTAGCTTGTGTTTCACCAATTAATTCATTTAAATAATCTCTATGTTATTTGGAAATGTTTAATTTATTCTATTTGTAGATAACTCAATAGCCAATACAGTCACAACAGATTCTAGCATTTAATAAAATTATCAGAACCAATAATTATATATCAAATAAATTATAACCAAGCAATACAGAATTTCTGACATAGCATGATATATGTAGGCTTGAAAATACCCACAATCTGTAAGGCCACACACCAAAAATAGCCAAGTTTATGGGGAAAAATAGACTTAAGATAGACCACTGAAAACTTTGCAACCAGAACACTACCAAAAACAATTTTTTAAAAATCTAGTAAAAATACCAGCCCAGTTGAAAAGGCATGTTAAATTCCAGTTTCATAAATAGATGCGTATTATAGTTTATCCAGGACTTGGTGTTGAAGAAATATGGAAGGTAGCTTGATGGAAGAGGCAGAAGGAAGGATTGAGGCTGTTCAACTATGAAAAAAGACAAAATGAAGCAGTGTGTGGGAGAAGTAAAGAACGAGCCCTTCCCATAGGTAGTGTAGCCAACCTGAGTTAGCAAGGATTGAATGAGATGATTGGGTGTCATGCACAGTATTGTATTCAGATGTGTTTAGCTACTAATTCTTGCTGGGGAAAATGTTAGAAAATTGTGTATGAAACAACATTACATCCATGTTTTTCTGACTTCATTCCATAGCAGAAGAAACTATACCTGCATTTGAGTAACTGGTATAACATATACCATATATATATAACATATAACGGAGGCTCAAATTGATACGTAAAGTAGAGCTAAAGCTGTAAAGTTCTTACCCTAATGATCTCTGGGTAAGATCATTTATAATTTATAGTAAATTATAAATAGTAAGTTTATAATTTCTGACTTCTGGGAGAGGAACATCATCACCTTTGGAGACAAATTACCTGATTTCAAGCCCAGGGTTTTTCTCCTCCAGTTTGGGTTGTTTGGGGCAAGTTGCACGACTTCTGTAACCCACTGTCTGTTGCTTATCCTGAAAACAGAGCAAGTAGCATCAGTTGTCTCCTATGTTGTTGTGAAGGTTAGAAAAGATAATGTGGAGAAGACACTGCCACAGTAGCCAACCCACAGAAAGTGCTCCATAAATTATGTTGTTATGATTAAATGAAACTTCTTTTTGACAGTCAGCCCTCCAAACTGGCTACATTCACTCCTCACCAAGAAGGCCTTTCCTTAGAGAATATCCCCATTTTCAGCCAGAGGATGTCATCCTGGTCAACCTTGCGCCAAAGGCTTTTTTCAAAGGAGCAGGTTAAGTCTCCAAAAGCATCCAGATGGGTCCTAGTTCTATTGCCAAATGATGGATCCCCTTGGGGCATTTCCTCACAGTGAATCAGAGCAATTAGGGGAAAAAAAGTCTAGATTTAATTGATAAACTTTCCTTTTTGTAGTAAATTTAGATTTGTTTGGAGATATTTATAATATAGACTTTTCCCCAGCCCCCAGAAAAGAATCTTAGGAAATGATCTTTGGGATTCTTTTGGTCTCTACTTATGAAAGGATAGTATACCGAATGGAATATTTCTTTTTTACCAAGTAATAATGATGGAGTTTTACTGTACAGTCTTATGACATTAATTGCTCTGCCATGAACTTTGTAGGAAGAGCAGAAAAGCCAGAAATTAAAAAACAAAAACCTCCCTGATGAGTTTTGCTTCTGGAAGTGTAGGAAACTGTAAGTTCTGAAGCATGTTTATAGCACTACAACTAGATGTGGAAAAAGTGCGCCAAAAATTATTTTTTAATGCCTTCTAGACTTAGAAGAAAGTAAGAAATTTCCACAGATTAAAACAAATCTCATTCATAAACATATTTAAGATTCTTTAATTATTAAAGAATTTTTAAATTCTTTAAATATGGTAGACCAAGTCCAACGCTAAATAAAAAGTAATCTCTCATGACCACGTGGGTTTATTACATAAACAAAGGATCTAACATTAGAAAATATAAAATGTCGTTCACCTTTATTAGCAGATTAATGGAGAAAAGGATGTGATCTTCTCATGAGATGAAAACGTTTGCTAATATTTTACCTTGATTCATGATTGTAAAAATTCTCCAAGCAAACTAAGAATAGAAGGGGGCCCTGTTGTCCTAATAAAATGTATCTACCAAAAGCCAACAACAAATACTACTCTGAGGTAAAAGTTGAGAAACATTCCCTTTAAAATCAGGAAGAAAACGATATCCGTTGCCATCACTTCTGTTCACCTAGTAGCAGAGGTCTTAGGCAAGAAAAAGGAATGAAATAAAAGAATTGGAAAGGAAGAAATCAGTAAAATATGCATAGTTACATTTCTATGCAAATCACTAAAGGAGAACATGTAGATGTAAACTGCCAAGCCAGTAAAAGAAAAAAGTGAAATTGTACAACATAATCAGTGCAAAAGAACCAAGAGGGAGAAACATAGAAAAATAGGAAAGGTGGAATGGATTTAAAGTGTGTGCATGCACACATACACACACATGCACACGAAGATGCTGGGAAAAAATCTGCATGTATCAGCAATGGAAGTAAATGAAATTGAGCTAAAATCAGTTAAAAACCAACATTTAGGGGCTTCCCTGGTGGCGCAGTGGTTGAGAGTCCGCCTGCCGATGCAGGGGACACGGGTTCGTGCCCCGGTCTGGGAGGATCCCACATGCTGCGGAGTGGCTGGGCCCGTGAGCCATGGCCTCTGGGCCTGCACGTCTGGAGCCTGTGCTCCACAACAGGAGAGGCCACAACAGTGAGAGGCCCGCGTATGCAAATAAAAGAAAAAAAAAAACAAAAAAACAACATTTAAAAAAATAAATCAAAAAATGATAAACACAAAAGGCTGGATAGGGATTGCCTCTTGGTGGGGCAGCAAAGAATGGAGTTGGGATGAAGCATAGATAGCCTAAACAATATTTGTCATTATCTGATTCTGATATACATTGATATATGTTGATGAGGCCTTGGGTATTCTTTTTATTGGTATGCTCTATACCAAATATTATAAAAATAAGTGAAAATATATCAAGTATTACAAAATTAAAGTATATATATTTAAACTTCCTAAGAAGACTTAAAATATAAACTAACCCCTTCCTTTCAAATTAATATAACAATTTTAGCAGTATAAGAAACCTGTAGGTAAAATGGAAGAATACTTCAAAGAAATAGAATATTATTGATAGAAACTGCTTATGACACCAAAATACACTGTCTCAGGACTGTTCCCAGATTTGAGAATCAAGCACAGGAAGGGCCAACATCCAAAAAAGATTTCAAAATAGTTATTAAGGATATTCTGATTAACATATAAGAATGATTAGGGATTAAATCAGAAATAAGGTAAATCTCATTATTCAGATTTTTTTTTAAATGTGTTCGCCACGACTATGGAATTTGTTGTCTTAATACAGCTTAGTTGTCATGTAAAGATTTATATAAAAGTAAGCTTTATATAATATAAACAGAATTTTTAGTAGGTACTTTAGAGATTTCTTGAATGAATTTTATCCCCAGTAGTAATGACCTAACTATTACTGCCATCTAGTGACAGCATGCCCTAATTATAGGCAAAGCACTGAATACTGAATTTATACTCTTAAGTAATCATGGTAATGTCAGGTTGGGGAAAGTCATTTGAAAAATATTTGGCATTCTCTTCTGTCCATACTGCCTCCGTCCAACATCATTTTTAATGGGCATATATTGAGAGTCATGATAACTGTTTTAGCCTACCCAACAGTTTTTGCAAACTTGAGATCTCATTAGAAATCTTGCCTTCTCTTCTGGGATATAAACAGGTCTGTCACTTTCCTCTATAAGTATTTAATTTCCTATGATAATGTTTATGGTCAGAAACTTCTGTTCATCATTAACCTTAGTGATTTGACTTATTGTAGGCATACAATATCTTATGAAGGGAAGAGGAAACTGTTCCTCTTCTACCCAGTTTTGCATAGCAATTATGCACCCTTCACATCTACAGAATATCTGGCATCTTGAGCTTGAGCTATAGTACAGACATTAAGTCTTTTCCCTTCAGATTGCTGACTAAGATTATACCAGCACAATGTCTAGGTCAGCAGTATTTCTTCATTTTACAGGTGAAAACATTGAGGTTTGGGATTCGGATTTGAGCCTTTACTGAAATGGTGTAGTTTTCAGTCTCTTCCTGTGGTCACCTTGGATCCTTACAAGAAACCACAAAGACATTATGTCATTTTTTTAATGTTTTTAATCACATCTTGTTTGGCTAGGAGATTAGAAGTAAAATAATAGTAGCATTTGTTTTGAGTTTGATGGATTTATGAGTATCACAGTCGGGGGTAGTGATGCTACATTTAAATACTAACATTTTCTCCCCAAGTAATTTAGTAACACAGAAAAGAAGCTGGATATCTGTTTTTCCCTCTTTGGAGTCATAACTCTCTTTCACTGACATACTCACTTCTCCTACATTTGAATTTTTTATTATTGTAATTAAGTGCTACTTTATGAGCGATCATTTCAAAATAGATGTTTGTTGATTTGGTAAGTTCACATTTTTTTACACCAGTTTTATTGAAATGAAATTAACTGTGCCTTGTAATGAGGATTCCCAGTACCAATGCATTATTGAAAAGCTTAAACATGTTATGCTGATGTGGTAGAAAATATTTTGTGTAACTATATTACCTCACCTACTCATTTTCTTTTTGGTGAAATCATATAAATAGGAATTTTTGGCATTTTGGAGGAGGAGAGGTTCTTATGCTGTTTTATGACTAAATTAATTAAAGCCCTGACAATCAGAAACTGTCTTTAGTTAATATGCAGTAAGGTTATAAGTACTTATGTAATAGCGTGAGCCTGACTGCACATGAGAAAGGAGAATACGTCACTTTCTGTTCCTCTTCAAACGGTTGTGTAGTTGCACTGTCAGTGGATGGTCAGAGCCCTCTCATTTTGCCAGGGGTTAGACTTTGAAGGTGATTTCAATGTTGGCACGTAGTTATCCAGCTCTGTTACCTTGCAATCAAGTCAGATTTACATTTCCTGATTGTTATTTTCATTAAATGGAAACGAGGCTGTGTCGCTTCATTTAAGCTTCCTGTGAATTCAAAGCTTTGAGTAAAACCTCACTAATCTGTACCCCATTTGTTCAGAGGATGTAATAATTTAGAAAAGTGCTGGGCTGAAGTTTACTTTCCTGGTATCTATAAAGAAAGGATTACTAACCCATTAACCAAATTAATAGTGCAAACAAGATCGGAA
>NW_006780282.1:228721-233834 GCF_000442215.2 Lipotes vexillifer
GGAAGAACAAATGGTATTAAACACCCTGAAGCACTTTAGAAGCACCCATATACTTAAGGCCTATCTCAACTCAAAATATAAAATATTCCCAGAGTTTCTTAAAGCAGGATCACTGTCCAGCAACAATGATGAGAATTTTAAATGTCCTTTATTTGGAATAGTCCCCTAATTCACTATTCCCCTGCTTTAAACCCAGTTATTCCAAATCCCTGAGGCTAGGTTGAACTTGACAAACAAGTTATTAAGTTTGTGTAAAGACTAGGTTGCTTGTCAGTGTTACAAAGTGATCCCAAGGTGGAGACGATCCTTCCCAATGAGCAATGTTCAGGTGGACTTCTGGTGTCCAGCTTCTAGAACAGTCAGTTAGAGATGAGAACATTCAAATCATTCTGCGTATAATACTTTTTAAAGGTTTTAAACAAATTTTAAAGACTTCAGTTTTTTAGAGGAGTTTTAAGTTTACAACAAAATTAAGGAGGTACAGAAGTCTCCCGTATGCTCCCTGTCTCCACACGCGCAAAGCCTCCCCCGTTATCAATATCACTCACCAGAATGCTGCATTTTTTACCAAGAATGAACCTACATTACTACATTATAATCAGCCAGAGTCTGTAGTTTAACTCAGGGTTCACTGCTGATGCAGTACATTCTATGGGTTTGGACAAATGTTATAAGAACATGTATCCATCATTATAATATCATGCAAAGTATTTTTACTGCCCTAAAAATTTTTTGTGCTCTACTTATTCATTGCTCTCCACTGCCCCAGCAACCACTGATCTTTTTATAGTCTCCATAGTTTTGCCTTTTCCAGAATGTCAAAGAGTTGTAATCGGGGATTTCCTGGTGGCGCGGTGGTTGAGAGTCTGCCTGCCGATGCAGGGGACGCAGGTTCGTGCCCCGATCCGGAAGATCCCACATGCCGTGGAGCGGCTGGGCCCGTGAGCCATGGCCGCTGAGCCTGCGCGACCGGAGCCTGTGCTCCGCGACGGGAGAGGCCACAACAGTGAGAGGCCCGCGTACCGCAAAAAAAAAAAAAAAAAAAAAAAAAAGAGCTGTAATCATACAGTATGCAGCCTTTTCAGATTGGCTTCTTTCACTTCGTAATATACATTTAAGTTTCCCTCATGCCTTTTCATGGCTTGATAGCTCATTTCCTTTTAGCGTTGAATAATAGTCCATTGTCTGGATACACTTTAGAATAATTTTCCACAAAGACTTGTCATATAAAAACCCACACGGGCTTCCCTGGTGGCGCAGTGGTTGAGGGTCTGCCTGCTGATGTAGGGGACACAGGTTCGCACCCCGGTCCAGGAAGATCCCACATGCCGCAGAGTGGCTGGGCCTGTGAGCCATGGCCGCTGAGCCTGCGCGTCCGGAGCCTGTGCTCCGTGACGGGAGAGGCCACAGCAGTGAGAGGCCCGCGTACCGAAAAACAAAAACAAAAACAAAAAAACCCACAGGCTTGGACCCTAGCACACTACCTACCATGGGGCTTTGCTTGCAAATACTAGGCATGTGAATTTTGAGCGAGTGAATGAATTAGTCTATTTCTGTATGTGCTGGAAAGTGTGGCATCGTGGTAGAGAGTTCTTTTCTGCTCTCTTGAGTAGGAAATGCTTTTTTCATCTCTCTAAGGAACTAAAATAAAGGATTGATTTTAAACCTTGAAATTCCATAACTAGTTTAATAGCATTTTAAGCGTGATCTGTCACTTGACCATATTTTCCTTCCCCGCCTCCCAGTTACCTCCTGAGACTGCAGATTTCTTTCTCAGGATATTATCCCAAGGAAGGAAAGAAACTCATCATTTCCTTATCCTCCTTTTCTGAACTGTGATCACACACTGAAAGCTCCATCCTGAGCTGGTGTTTGAGAATCTGTTACCATGGAGCTATTCCCCAGCTCAAAGGATGGTTTTATTGCATACAGTGTTATAGGAAAAGAGAATGATGAAAGTTAAACTTAAAAAAAAATCCTTATTAATAATGGAAATGGGGAAAGTGTTTTTAAAATCAAATACATGGTGGAGTACAATGCATTTTTATGGTCTCCCTTTCTCTCCTCAGGGCAAAACATTGGGCAAAAAATAAGGGCAAAACATTGCCCTTATTTTTTGCTTTGTGTTTGTGGTAATTGTATTGTGTTGTTTTTAAAAGACCCTGCTGTCTACTAGCTTCTGGGCATATGTCCAAAATACACTTGGGCATTAACTCAATTCAGCAGTTCAGATTTCCGTAGAGACCTCCAGAAGACTCCACTAGTCCATTCCTACCAACCTGCCTCTGACCTGTGCCCTCCCAGACAAAGCTACTTAAAGAAAAAATAATAAGATTCAGTGCTTGTGTGGAGGTCAAGAAGGATACAAAAAAGTGAAAGATAAATACAAGATTTTGAAGCAGAGGTGACTCTGAGAATGAAGGTAACCCTGACACCGAGGCAAGTCTGAAGGGGACTTGATGTTGAGGCAATGTGATAAGCTATTCAAGTGAAGTATGCATCAGCCCCAGACCCTGTCACTTTGCAGCCAGTAATGATCCTACTGTGATGGTTGTGATCTTTTTTCTTACATGGATTGAGTGATCAGGATTTATTGTTTTTGTAAACCCACAAGTTGAACAGTTCGGAGTTTTTCAGCTGTACTCTATTTCAAGTATTTTGTCCATTTTGTAGCACTTGGAAGCACATTAATGATGGAGGAAAAAATGGTATGTTTACCAAAAGTCTCTTTTCCTGATAAAACCTCTGAAAAGTTATTATTATTTTTTTTTTTTACAACTTTTAGGAGAAAAGAAATTTAGAAATGCATTAGGAGCAAACAAAATGAGTTGCAATTAAATCTTTCAAAATGTCTTAAAATAGCTGTTAAGATAGTCATCAAGTTTCCTGATTCTTTGGAAAGTAAAGGACAATAGCTTTGTTGGAGACAGAAATTCAAAACATTCTCTGCTTCTAGGACCTTGGTCTAGATAGGAACTCAGGAGTGTGTCAGGTGCTAGGAGATGGGGTGTGGACCCATTGTTGGCCAGGAGCAGGATTTAGCTTTGGCACAAACAACACGAGGTATGCTACATAGACCTGACAATTGTACTTGTGACACCAGGGATCAGAAGTTAGAGAAATGAACAGGTTGTGACTGATAGCATGGAATAGAGGTTAAGAGCTCAGCCTTCCAATTAATGGTTAAGTGTTTGTTTAAACTCTTTAAGCCTCAGGCTTCTCATCTGTGAAACTGGATTCATAATTGTATTTACCTCATAAGGTAGTTGTAATGATGGAATTAGACAATATGTGTAAATTAGGTTAGCCATTTACACGTAGTATGTTCCAGCATAGAGTAAGCATCTGCTAAACATGAAAGTTACTTTTGTAAAAACCCAAAGTCTCTTGAGAGGTACTTAGTGGATGCATATCTACTTCAGCTTCACGGTGATAGGGATCTCCCAGTAGAGTATGTTGAATTTTGGAGACCATCTTGAAGGATTCTATTATATTGTTCTTGATTTCTTATAACTAGTGTAGATGGGTCTCATTCTATATCTCAATCTAGGTGGAGAGTTCAAAATTTTTCTGTCATGGAAACGGCATCACTGATCAATGGAAAGCTTCATGCTGTACTTATTCAGCAGGGCTTGATGTGAGGTAGATAAAGAGGAATGGCTGTTCTTTCCTTTTTTTCTTTTTCCTTTCTTTCTATTTTTTTTTTTTTAACCATCTCCATCCTCCAGATATCATGATTTCTATTAAGCAGTCTCTGTTTCTCTGGTGGAGTGCTAGTATTCCACAGATGGAGAAACCACTTAATCTGGAGTCTCACATTGTTAGAGATATTTGCAGAGACCAACAATTTAAAATCTGATTGGCTGAACAGTGGACTACCTTAGAGTCTCAGCTTTCCAGAGAGAGCTATTCTGATGCAACCAACAGCTCCCCTTCTCAGTGATCCACCAGCAAATGCTCATAATTCGCTAATTTCCTTGCTATTACTGCATTGTGATATTTGCTCTCTCTTTTTCCTTCACCCCAGTAGGCCCGTTTATGTAACATAGAAATCTGGTTTGACTTATGGTCTGGCTGCTATGGTTTGTTGGGCCCAGAATTCCTCTGGGGTCTGCATGACGCTTGTGAGGCACTGATTGCGATTACCATATGCAGTGTTCTACACTTGTCCTAAGAAATGGGTGTTTAGTCAGAGCTGTTACAGTAGTCAACAGACCTTTGCAGATTTCCAAGGTACGGAGTGCTGTGAGAGATTTTCAAATAATTATGTCACAGAACAAAAATAAAATGCACACAGAAAACCAATTTTGTGGTGTGTTCGGAGGAAAACAAAACCAGAACTTTCTTTTCTCCCTTTCATTGTGGTCTGGTATCTTCTAGACACTTAATTCCTTCCCAGGAGTTGCCCTCCTGGGAGATGGGGACAACAAAAGCTCTTTTTTTTTTTTTAATAAGTTGAAAGCAGTAAGTAGTAGATGAGAGCCTCCGACTTCATAGTGATCAGTGTGGGCATTTCATTTCTGACCTTCAGTGTATTTACCTCCACAAGCCTCTGTAAATGGAAGACATCGGCTTCAAAGCCCTTCATGGCTCTGAAACATTTTCATCTATTGCTGAATGATTATATTTCCTGGAGACTAGTGGGATATAGATTATATTCACTGGGAAAAAAAAATGTTTCCAATTTAAACTTAATGTGGAGGGTGGTTCAATACTGGATATAAACAGCATGCGTCTGAGGCAGATGCAGATAAACACTAACAGAAAGGTAATGAATCTATCTTAGGCCTGGATGTGGGGGAATTAAGACTGAATTCTCAAGGTGGCACAAAGGCAAGTGAATTCTTACCCCAAGGCTGATAAATAGATAATAATGAGAAAAATAAAACTGTTTGCTTATTTGTTGACAAAGCACAGATGTCTCCACTTGATTTCATATTAAATGGAAGGTTTAACTGCCATTCTGGCGGGGAAATGAAGCTTTTATTTTTTTCCCCTCAGAAAATGCTGAAGCAGATTGTCTATTAAAAAGCCGAATGGAGAATTTGAAGACAGAAACCTCACAGCAAGGCAAAGAGAGTAACTAGGCTGGGAAAGAGGGAATCTAATAGTG
>NW_006780282.1:233844-234554 GCF_000442215.2 Lipotes vexillifer
AAGAGTGAATCTAATAGTGATAAGTCAACTTTCCTTCTGCCAGGAAGTTCAATGCTGAAAATTCACATTATATAAACTCGATTTATTTATATCCTTTCTTATTTGAGAGTATTAGAGCTATGGCTTCAATAGTTCATTGCTGTCAGTATTCTCCTAAAATAAAAGGTGGTCAAAGGCATTTGCGTATTTTCTTAAGGAAATAAACCCCTAAGTCTGTTTAACATAGTTACCAAGAGAGGAAGTAGAACAGGTCAGAAATCTGTTTTTAATATTTTGAGTCAAGAAAACGTCTCCTGACGCTTTACCAAAGCAGTCCTTGAAAACTAGAGTCTTTTCATAACACACTCTGAACTGGTAAGTATATGTACCACGAGTCTCCCTTTCTTGTGACCATTTACACAAGCCTCCTATCTTAGGACCCATTTACTCCATTTCCTTCCTTGCGTATCATGCCATGTTATTTGATCAGCCTCCATTCGGAAATGTATACATTGAAATTCATTCATTCAGCAAATACTTAACTCCTATCTACTCTGTGCCAGTCACTGACAACTCAGGGAAGAATAGGATAAGATGCTTATAAACTGGAAGAGGAGACAGAAATGTCAACAGATTACAGCCTGGTCAGTGTCATAGCACAGGTGTAAACAGAGTGTAGTGGGGACAGAGAAGGAGCTGTTCTCCTCAAGGGGACCCAGGAATGCATCCCA
>NW_006780282.1:234564-241464 GCF_000442215.2 Lipotes vexillifer
TACTTAAGCTGTATCTCCAAGGATGAACAGGGTATGTTTAGAATCTGTAGTCAAGCTCAGCATGTGAGAACCTTGTGGAAATAATGGCAACTAGAAGGTTATAAACGTATGTTGTTTATATAAAAGATAAGTCTTCTCAGAAATTAAACTTAATTGTAGAGGGTGTTAAGACATGGAGAGTAAATATCTTTCATTTGGAGGAAATTTAAGATATACAAGCGGGAATAATACACTATGAAAAGACCTGTACGTGGCTATTGCTAGGTAGACATTGGAGTCTACAAGTACCTTTCTTTTTTTTTTTTTTCTTTTTTCCTCTATCTGGAGTTCTACAGGAGCAAGAATCAGAGAGATTTGGTGCCTGGCTAGGCTTACTTAGATAACTTATCAATTTGCCAGGCACTACAATGACCAGTAGATACTGTATTTCATAATAAAAAGCAAACTAAGTCAAGGAGAAAGGTTGGATGTCTTGTTTGGGGTTGGTGGGGGGGGGGCGTCTCTGAGCTCATCAGTGACAAAACCGTGAATTGAACTTGAAGCTCTTGGTTATATACTAATGCCCTAACTGTTCACAAAGTATTAGGAGGTCTAATTGTAGGAAGACTGAAAGTCAATATTGATTGAGTATTTACTAAATAGCACAGTGTCACATGCCCTGAGATGTCTCCCTGCAGGTCGCTAAGGCTGGTGCTACTTACTAGATCTCATCCCCTTTCACCTACAAGGACATAGCTTGAGCAATTCTTTCCCCCTCTCCTGTATCACCAATATTTTCCTGTCTATAAGATCTTTCCTAACAGCATACCAACATGCTGGTGTTTATTCCATCATTAAAAAAAAAAAAAAGAGGCTGAGTACAGAGATTAACTCTAGCAATTTTTCTCATTTTTGTCACTGCCAAACTCAGAGTGGTCTGTACTCCTGGTCTGTGTTTCCTCTCCTCGTATTCTCTCTTAAGCCCACTCCCATCAGGCTTTTCACCCACAGCACTCCACAGAAACTGCTCCTGTGAAGCTCATCAGTGACCTCCAAGTTGTTGACTTCAGTGGTCCCTTCATCAACCTCATCGTCATGGACCTGCAGCTGCACTGAGCAGTAAAAGGCCAATGCAGTAGAGCCTTCTCCTGCTCTAGTAGAGCCACCTTCCTTCCTTCTTGAAACATTTTCTTCCTTACCTCTCCTATGAGATAGGAGGACAACACATTTTCCTCCTATCTCATAGCTACTTGGATGTTTAATCAAACTTTAAAGCTCATAATGTCTGACCTCATGAGCTAAGCCACTCTGACTCCCACCCCTAACCCTATATTCCTCTCCCCTTCCACCAACTTCCCCACCGCAGTTCACGACAGATACACACTTGCAGTTCCTCATGAAAGAAAACTGTGGCTCAGCTCCTTTTTCTCACACTCTACACTCAATCCATCAGCAAATTAATTTGGCTCTGTCATGACTGTGGTGGACTCTGACCACTTCTCAGCAGCTCTGCTGCTACTAAGCTATCAGCACTTGATTCCTGGCTTATTGCAGTGGTGTCCCCTCCCCCTGCCCCATCTCTCAGCTTTTATCCTTGCTTAAGACTACTTTTAAGGCAGTAACCATAGTTATCTTGGTAAAATTTAAGTTCTTGCCTCAAAACGTTCCATAAGGCTCGTAAGGCCCCGAATCATCTGTCCTCCTATTTCCTCTGTGGCACGCACTGTCTTCTGTAACTCTTCCCCTCACCCACGAAACCCCAAACTCTCCGGCCTCCTTCCTGTTCCCCTGATCTAGGGATTAGCAAACTATCTGTAACGGAAAATATAGTTCATAATTCAGGCTTTGTGGGTATGTGGTTTCTGTCACAACTACTGAACTCTGACATTGTAACATGAAAATAGCCATAAACAATGCACACATGAATGGATGTGGCTTTGTTCCAATTACGCTTTGTTTACAATAACAGGCAGCAGCTGGATTTGTCTACAGGCTGTGGTTTGCAGACCCTTTCTGATTTACCAGGTAACCCCTCCCTTAGAATCCTGTTTCCAATGCTTAGAATTGTCTTCTCCGGATAGCCACATTGCTTCCCCCTCACCTCTCACCAGAATCTACTCAAGTGTCACCTTCTTAACGAGGTGTTTTTCAACCTGAGTACTGGCAGGACGCACATGGCATACTCAAATGAGAAAAGTTTAAGAAAGGTCTAATGAAGGTACGGGCAGGGAGTAGGTAGACCAGGAGGTGTATGTATATGCCAGGCTTGGTAAGCAGATGGGCCTTAGATGGATAAGGATTAGAAGCAGTTGTAGCACCTATAGGACAAGAGAAGTGGGTAGCCAGGATATCTTGAGAGAAGCAGTGACCTCTTAAACTCCTGCTTGGGCGCCCTATTATTGGGACCAAATCTTCAGCCAGAGGGCAAAGGAGGTCCCTGATACAGTCCATGTGGTCAGCCTCCTGGGACAGAAGAGTTCAGAGAAAGGTGGAGAATATATCTGATGAGCCAGAGAAAAGATAACACTCACAAGGGGCTTCCTCATCCACCATATTGAAAATTACAACCAGGACCAACTGTATCATTTAAGGGGCCACTTGTTGAAAAATGAAGAAGTTCAAGACAGGGCTTCCCTGGTGGCACAGTGGTTGAGAGTCCGCCTGCCGATGCAGGGGACATGGGTTCATGCCCCGGTCCGGGAAGATCCCACATGCTGCGGAGCAGCTAGGCCTGTGAGCCACGGCCGCTAGGCCTGCGCACCCAGAGCTCCCAACAGTGAGAGGCCCACGTACCGACAAAAAAAAAAAAAAAAAAAAAGTTCAAGACAGTGGGAGTGAAGCATTGCACCCAACGTGGAGCCCTTCTGATCTTGGGGCCCTGTGTGACTGCATAGGCTGTGCACCCATGAAGCCAGCCTTGATTTCAACCCTTTCCCCAGCACTGAATTCCCCATTCCTCTTCTCTACTTTGTTTTCTCCACTACACCTGTCTCAGTCTCACATGCTATATAATTTAACTGATTTGTTTAGTTTATTATCCCTCTGCCGCACTTGAATTGGAGCCCCCCAGGCAGAGATTTTAATATCTTTTGTTACATGCTGCATATAATGTCTTAAACACTCCCTGGTACATAGTAAATGCAATAAATATGTGTAACTGTATGCAATTCTCCTGGAAAAGGGAAGAAGAAAGGCCACAGAAAGGGGTCATCACACTTACTGATTTAGCTTGGTTCCCTTTCCATAGCCCTTCTCTTCATAAGCCAAAACCCAAAGCTGAGTGCAGGCCAGTATCTCTCATTGGAAAGGATAATTTTTAAAATTCTCAGTATTTAAGATCATCTGCCTTAATAATTTCTTATATAGAGGAAGTAATCAAAACAAGACCTCTAACTTAACAGTTGGCATTTAGAATAGAAATGTGTGCATGAGTATAATTTTTAAGTTTTCTAAGGATTATTTCCATGTTATGAACTTAGCTAATATTTATTCTTTGTGGTCTGCCTATCCTAGAATGATTGTTTCTCAGAGTTCTGTGCTTGGCCTACGTCTTCTCTCATTATACACACTTCGCAGCAAACTCATCTGTAGCCAGTGAATCAAAATAGCACTTAAAGTAGATGAGGCACAAACACGATCTCCAGCCTATATCTTCCACCTGGGCTTCAAAATATGTATGCTACACTCCAACTGCCTACTACATATCATTACTTGTAAGTCTCATAGGGATAGCAAACCCACTCAGAACGGATGTCGCTGTTTCCCCCTTCTCCCACTCCAGCCACCAGCCTGCTCTTCCTGCTTTGCCTCTGAGAACAGCATCTTCATCCCTCATGATCCCTGCCAGAAACCTAGGAGTCTCTGGTGACTTCTCCCTCTTCCTCATTTACCATCTAATTAGCCCAACAGCCTATTGTTTTTCACCTCCTAAATACCTCTCATATCTGAGTCTCCTTCTCATCTTCACATCTGTTACCCTAATCCATTTTGACGGTGGTCCCCTAAGTAGCCTTCTTGCCTTTAACCATGCTGTTAAATCTGTCATTCACCATGCTGCTAATGCAGGCTTCTTACATGTAGATCTTACCATGTCTCTTCTGTTATTTTTTCAGTAGCTTCTCTTCACCTATAACATAAAACCCGAGCTTCTTTAGATGGCGAGTGGAATCCTCCAATGTATCATCTCCCTCAGTGTCTTGCCAATGTATGATACTTCAATGAGTGACTTGTACTTATCGAGCCAAAATTTTTCCATGGTCTCTAGTGCCTCTCCCTGCCTTAGCACCCAGTGTTGTTCCTCCTACAGAGAATGCTTTCCCCAGTGTATCCAACCCAGCAAATTTCTGCTTCTCCTTTAAACCCACCTCCTTCCCTCTGTGCCCCCTGCACATTGTAATGAGCCCATTACAGCTTTGCATCTCACATTGTGACAGTTGGTTTAGATATCTGGCTATCCACTAAATTCTAGGTTCCTTTGGAGAAGAGACATCTTTTTATATTTGTAGCCCCATGTCTAGCACAGTGACCGGCACACAGTAGGTGCTAAATAAATGAGACGAACAGATACTACATTTCCATTTTGGCTATTACACAATGTTCATATGTGTGCATGTGTGCATAAATTTAAACCACAGGTCTAGAACTACACAATCATAATTTGAAATACTTAAGTCTTAAAGTCTTTTAAACAATATTCTAAGTAACTATTAACTACTCTCTAATGATTTTTGCCTAGAAAGTACTAAAGAAAGCTAATTTTATTTCTTTCTTAATGACTGTGAAAACGTTACCTTTTAAACAAAACATTAGTAGTTTATAACTGTCAAATTTATTTATAAGCTTCAAAAAGAAAATACAGTATCTCTTCAGATGTATATACACAAGTACACAACATTTAATCACACTTAGGAACAAAATATTTCAAGAGTTTAAAAAACTAGTTGTATAGACTAAACTGAGTATCAGTCATATTTAATTAAAAGTTAATATTTTAGACACATAGTTTATGTTGCAATTATTATTTATGTCTTAACCCCATAGCTATGTCATTCTGCTTCGAATAATAACTCCTTTTAGTTCAGATATATACTAATTTTAGAATGTATTGTCAGAGCCTAAAGGTCAGATTAAAATTTGGCTCTAATATTTGAAAAGAGTAGCATGTGCTATAACCATGCCATGTTCCCTGGTTTTCTGAGGGGCACATTAAAAGGATTATATTCTTGTTGGAGGAATATATAGGGCAATAAACAGTTTTGTGGGTAATTAAACAGTGAAATGAAGCCGAATCTTCCAATTACCAGCAAAAGGCTCTTATTACAAATATATTATGGTACCATGAAAATTTCCTTTTGTATATTAGTTTTTTTAGAGATATATTAGTTTTTATAACGTATTATTTTAAGAGCTTGATTATTATTAGCTTTATACTGAGCAGTAGCAGATGTGTACACTGAAAAGAATCTTAAACTGCATTTCCAAAATTCAAAATCCAAGTTAATATCACTAGATCCAAAAATAACTTTTCACTCTCTATAAACCATTTCTGTACCCATAGAAAAGCAGGGAGAAGAGAAGGGAGGACTGACATTTAATCCAGAATAGATATGCCTTTGGGTAGAGATAGCTGCTGAGTAAAGCTGACAGATTTCTACAGAAAGTGCAGTTCGTAGATGGAAAAACTGTATCTACAGGCTATTAAATCTGAACTTTCTGAACAAACACAGTGTAGCTAACCCTAGTCATCTCTGAAATAAGATATTATTCATCTTAGAGTAGCAGCGATATTCACTGATTATATTAACTGAATTATGTAAAATATACAAAAAGAACTGGAAAATCATTACATTATTTTTCTTCTCTGGCACTGTGAATTGAATGTTGATATGTTTTACCCTTTGACTCCATTTTTAAAGACCGGCTTCAAAAAGAGATACATTACTTGACAGGGATGTGTAAGCTTGGAGAAAGTTTGGAAAAATGGTAGCTGGAAAAATTTCCCTGATACTGTAATACATGTGATGGTGGTTTTATTCTGTGCACCAAATTTTGTAGAAAGAAACTCAATACCAGTCTACTGGGAAGCTTGGCTGGCACTCCAGAGCCTTTATGGCAGGAAGTAGGGATGGCTGGGCCTCCATCTGTCCATCCACATTCATTGTAAAGTGACTCAACTCTCCTGAATAAGGACTATTCATTATAGTGATGTTCAGACACGATTTTCTTCTATTGCTCACATTCTCTTCTATTTCATCTCTCCTCTTGTTTCCCTAACTACACACACACACACACACACACACACACACACACACACACACACACACAGACACAGACACAGACACAGACACACATAAATAAACTTTCAAACAAAAGGTTCTCACCTCTATGGCCATTTCCCTTTGGCTGTTCTTTGAAAAATCAGACATGATGTGCTATCACATGTCCTTGTTATGTCCAGTATGCATGTCCATTTAAGGGCCATCAGTCATGAATAAGTTATGATTCCTGCGTATGGTTGTTAGAAAATTAAGATATCTTGACATTGCTCTGATAGTTTAGGATTCCATATTTCACTGAAGCATGGGCTTCTTCATATATAGTTCCATTATAACATTGTGTGGGATCTTGTCATAGAGTTCAATGTCAGATGGCAAGTGCCCATTTGCAGGGGTCAGTAATGAAAATAAACTGAATCTCAGCTTTTTGGTTATGAATTAGAAAATGAAAAAAAGTATTTTGATTGAGGGAAGCCACCATGGGTCATTTATAATTACTCCTATTCCTTTTCTAACATCTAGATCTTTTTTTTTTTTTTTTTTTGGGTACACCGGCCCCTCACTGTTGTGGCTTCTCCCGTTGCAGAGCACAGGCTCCGGACGCCCAGGCTCAGCGGCCATGGCTCACGGGCCTAGCTGCTCCATG
>NW_006780282.1:241596-258903 GCF_000442215.2 Lipotes vexillifer
CGGCATGTGGGATCTTCCCAGACTGGGACACGAACCCATGTCCCCTGCATCGGCAGGCGGACTCTCAACCACTGCACCACCAGGGAAGCCCTAACATCTAGATCTTTCTGAGGAGTATTTTATTTGAGTAGGTAGTTTGAAAGCTAATTTGACTCCTTAAGTAGACTATTTGAGGTAGAAAGATTCGCGGAGATTTAAAACCTAACGATTTACAAAAAAAGTGATCCGTTTAAGGGAACATTTGCAGTCTTTTCTTTCATCCCTTTACCTTCAACTTTCCCAAGATTGATCAAGCATTGCCCAGAGAGTATAATTACTATGGAGGGAAAGCTTACATATTCCATTATGGGTTAAAAGAGACTTCATGGAGACCATGATAAACAGTGTTACTGTGGTGATCCGTAAGATCTTCTCTTTTAAAGGATCTAACAATTTACTTAACTGCTCCCTGCCTTTACTTTCTCATTGGTAAAATGAAGGGCCTTATTTATATGTTCCCTTAAATCTGTTCTAGCATTAGTAGTCTATAATCTATGATGCTTGATTTGCTTCAGATTCGGTTCTCCTTCTGTTTCCCACTGATGGATGGGGATGTATTCTCAGCCCAACCTCTTTTTTTTTTTTTTTTCACATTGTTTATTCAGGGTATCTTGTTAATTCTTTTTTTTTTTTCACATATAGAATCTAAAAAAAAAAATGTTTCTGAAAAACCTAGGGGCAGGACAGGAATAAAGACGCAGACAGAGAGAATGGACTTGACATGGGGAGGGGGAATGGTCAGCTGGGACGAAGTGAGAGAGTGGCATGGACATATACGCACTACCAGCCTCTTTAGACAAGCTGTCCCTTCTCTCCTACACATCTCTTCGCAGTGGGGCTTTCCTCCTTGACTGCCTAAAGGTGGGCCCGCCTGCCTCCACCACTGCCTCCCTCAAGTGTTGGCAAAGTGTGTATCAGAGGATCTTCATGCTGTTAAAACAGCCATGCTGCCATGTCAATGGAGGACTGAGGGTCCAAAGATCTTGAAATATTAGATTTGAAAACAATAGCAACATTAACAGTGAGTGTCTCAGTCATTTTCTGTTTTTTAACAGAATTGAAACCAAGATTTAAAAATATAAATAAAATTATTTTATATATAAATAGTGAACAAGTTAGTAATCATAAGCTTTCATAATGTATGACACTGACACATTAAAAAAAAAAAAACCACCAAAACACTGTAATCTTTACTTAGACATTCTAAGACCGAGACAGTGAAGCATTGGAACACGTTTTTTAGGGTTGTTTTTTTTTTCCCTGCCATAATGGCCAATTATGCTATTGTAATTACCTAAGCAAGCTATTGTAATTACCATCAGTCAACCTCAGTTCAACTGAATCAGAGGAAGAGATCTTAAATCCTATAAAATGCTTTATAGCTGACCATTCCTATAGTACTAAACCTCAGAATTTGTCCCATGAACTATTTCCATCATGCCTATTTTTAAAAATCCAAATTAAAACTCTACCCTCAGCAATGGTTCTCAAACTTGGATTTATAAGCATTGCCAGGGGTGCTGTTTAAAAGTGTAGTTTCTCGTGTCCTTACCCTAGAGATACTGATTGAGAAAATTTGATGTGGGAATTAGGAATTAGCAATTTCAATAATCTTACCTCATCAAGGAGATGAGAATATATCAGATGAGAATCTAGAGTGGAACAGACCGACTCAGAGGTTAATCAATTTTTTGGATATGTATAATCTTCTGAAGTCATATTCATATATTCATTTATTTTAAAATAGTATTAATTTACTTTTAAAAATCTTCCAACATTTAATATAAATGAAGTATTTAAATGTTACATGTAATCACTGAATTATTTGGAAGTGACCATTTTCATTTAAAGAATATAGTACAGGTTTAAACGAACTAGTCTTTAGTTCACTAAATATCAGTTTCCTAGTTTTTAATTTGATATGTCACAGCTCTGCGGTTACGTTCTTTACCTTATTATAACATATTATGTTACAGCTAGATCTTGTTTCAGTGTTCCAGAGAAAATTTCCTGGAGCACTGGCTGGTTATCAGGGCTCTTCTTTTTTCTAGTTAGTGTTCTTACTTTTGTTTCTTGTGTATATTTCATCTTATTTCCTCAAGGCCTCTCAGAGTGGCTTGAATGTTGGCTTTCAAAAAGATTGCTTGTGAAAAGCATGGGGAAATAAGTTGAAATGTCTAGACAATGAAAAAAAGGAGGTTAGCCAAATATTAAATGCATGTTTCTAAAGGAGTATCATAATGATTTCTAAAAAAATTTTCTCTTTCTGTAACCATCCATCATAAATAATGAGATTTGCTTTGTAAATACCAATGTGTTATTTTTCCATAATGGCTTTCTTCTGAAGACCCGCCTTATCTTTACACATGGTTTCCTTTCTGTCTCTTAATGAGGGACGAAGCTGAAATATTCTGGATGGTGTTTTATCTTGATGTTCTCGAGAATTATGTGAAGATCCTAAAGTCTTAAAGACATTCTATGAAAAAGGTTTATCTTCTCTTCATTTTAAGAACGTTTTTCCTATAATTTTAAATTCTTTTTTAATTGCAATATAGTTGACATATAACATTATATTACATATATTAGTTTCAAGTATACAACATACTGACTTGATGTGTACATCGTGTATACTGTTGTGTATACACAACAGTATACACAGTGTTTACATTTGTGTATATTGTAAAATGATCACCACAGTAAGTCTAGCTAACATTTGTCACCATACATAGGTGCAACGTTTTTCTTGTGATGAGAACTTTTAAGGTCTACTCTCTTATCAACTTTCAAATATGAATTACACTATTATTAATGATAGTCACCTTGCTATATATTATGTCCCCATGACATTTATTTTATAACTGGAAGTTAGTACCTAAAAGCATTTTTTTTTTTTTTTTTTTTTTGTGGTACGCGGGCCTCTCACTGCTGTGGCCTCTCCTGTTGCTGAGCACAGGCTCCGGACGCGCAGGCTCAGCGGCCATGGCTCATGCCTGGGCCCAGCTGCTCTGTGGCATGTGGGATCCTCCTGGACCGGGGCACGAACCCGTGTCCCCTGCATCGGCAGGTGGACTCTCAACCACTGCGCCACCAGGGAAGCCCTAAAAGCATTTTATTGACATGCAATTTTTTTTTATCATTTCCACTTGAAATAAGTAGTGTTTGGTACATGCTTTCTGACGGGTCTTATCTATATTAAAATTTGGATATTTTTATCATGCATTTCTTGCATTAGTTTTATTTTTTAATATTTCATTAAAGTATCGTGTATCTTGATTAATAAGGGTTTTTTATGACCCTTAAATTTGGTGCCCGAGGTAAATGCCTAAGTGGCCTTACCCTAGACCGGCCCTATCCCCTATTAGTAATATGCTCTGTAGAGAGAAAGCACAGTATTAAAGAAGCATTAACAGTGTATCTCAGCAACCAGCGAGGTATCTAATGTGGGGCAAAACCTCATTAAATTGAATTGACGTTTTGGTCAGCATTTAGTTGCAAGTTTTCCTTATTTTGTGTTACCTTAAATTTTCCAGAATGAATCACTATAATTGCCACTGATTTATTATTTTCTTTATGGTATTTATATTTCTTTCTACTGTGAAATAAGGACTTTTAGTTAGGTGAAGATATATGCAAAAAATATATATTTTAAAATACACTCTTTGCTTTTATTTGTAACATAATCCAAAAATATCCCAATAGATATTCTGAGTTTTCTCCAAAGTTGTCTGTTCTTCCAGGGGTTTCAGTGTTCTTCAGAATCATTCTTTTAGAATCTGCCCTTGAACAATCCCTTTCGGAAGTGAAATAAACAGTGCTGAGTCTTCCTATAATGCAGTGACCTTGCTTTGTATTGACAAAAATATCTCTTACAGCTGCTTCTTATGTACTGCATGTATTGATGTGTTTCTGAAGGCCCAGATCAGTGAGTAGAAGCTATAACTGTACACTCTCTTTGTAGATGTTAGAAAAAAAAAAAAAATCCTTTAGACCACAGAGATTTTTGGCAATATCATTTCAGATTGAATTTGCACTTGGAAACTTAAACCAGGTAATCCTTGTAGTGTTTAGCTGTTGAAAAGTTTTTTTATTAATGATATATTTATGCTGTTATAGTTTGGTCCTAGCAGTTTTTCTAAGTAAAACCATTACTTTCTTGGAGCTGAATCTTAGCTGCAAAAGGTTTGCTCTGATCTGAAGTTTAGCATAATGGCTGTTGTTTAATATAACAGTTTAAATAAATAGCATACCTTATTTTGATGAACTTTTACTTAATACTCTGAAAGTTACCTTGAAATAATATAGGTATGGCTTCTGCATATTCAGATTCAAATGCATTATTTGATAATACACTGTTACTACAATATGAATAATTACTATCTAAATTATAATTTAGACATTTCCTGACACGTGAAGTAAAACTGACTCTCTAAATGTCCTTTAAACTACCCTTTCTCAGACCCAGAAGCCATGTGTCTCTCCATTGCCTAGCACTATAAACCTGTAGGTTTCTTTTTAATATTTATTAACTATGAGAATCTACATGCTTACATTTTCTTTCAAGATAACTTTCTTTCCCCAGTTAATGTTATATCGTGTATTTTTTATGTCATAAAATAGTCTTTGAAAGTACAATTTTTAGTACTTGCAGAATGTTTGATTGTATGGCTATATCATAATTCACTTAACTATTTTGCCTATTTTTGGGTTTATAAGCTGTTTCTAATTATTATATTGTATTATACATTGGTTTTCAATGCACATCTTTATTTATAAATGCATTATAAATATATCACCACATCTCTGATTCTTTCCCTAGGAGATTAATTTTTAGAATTTTATTCATGAAATAAAAACATTTGTAAGGCTTTTGGATACATACTGCCATTGTACTTTCCAAAAGCATTGGTATAATTTCATTTTTAGAAACAAGTCCCCATTTAGAGAAATATACAAAAATAACCTGAAAGTCTTCATGTACTAACACCTAGTAATTTATATTGTTTCTGCTTTCCACATTGTTCTGTAGGACTGGCGTTTTTGCATGCTAACGTTCTGATTCTTGCAGTGATGCTGAGGCTTTTTTCTAGTCTTGCCAATGCTCAGAATTAGCCCAGCTGTCTGAGTGGTCACTTTTCTCAGTGGAGATAGGCTTTTCCTCAGTAAACTGGGGAACAGCTCATATCCATATAGACTTTCTAGATTCCGTGACTATTTCCTTGACACTCTGAAGAAGTAGAATCTAAGTGTTTTTACTGATTACTTTGTAGAGCAGTAGTCTTTAAAGTGATGTATACATTACAATCCCCTGAGGTTTAAAAGGCAGTATAGGAAATTTTATTTATATCTTTAATTTTAGTTTTTAACAAAATTCTTTGTCCAGATTTTATAAATTCTATACACTAATAGTATAATAGAGTGTGTATATAATTTATAAATAAACATATATTGGGGTTAAATGCTCACAGTTTTAAACTCATGAGTGTGTACTTATGGCAGAGATTGCAAATTGCCTTCCAAAATCCATCTATCCTTCCTTCCTTCCTCCTTACTTAGAAAAACACACTTTTTCGGTTCGGCACTTTGCCACATGTCTAAAAAATTGCACTCCCTGGACTCTCTTTGTAGTTAGCTGGAGCCTCATGACTAAATTTTGGCAAATAAAATTTCAGCAGAACTGTGTACAACTTCCCAGAGGGTGCCTTGAAAGGGAGAAGTCATGCCATTCCTCACCTTCTTCCTCCCTCTTACATCTTAAACGCCAGACGTGATGCCTGGCATCTCAGCAGCTAGTTTGGACTATGAGGTGACTATGAGGGGAATAACACCTAACGTAGTAGAAAATAAGATGGAAGGAGATTAAACCCTGATAACCCTGTAGAGCTGTCATACTAGCACCCACCAGCATAATTACAACTTGTATCTTGTTTAAACCACTGTTTTGGGGGCTGGGGGCTCTGTTTCTTGCATGCAAATCCAACCTTAATTGATAAGGTATCAAAGATTTGGAGTCCATTGTACTTGAGTGTTTCTCCTTTCCATTTAGCAACTCTTATACCAGATGCCTGAGCCATTTATTAGGCAGGCAGAATGTAGGTGCTTGTTCTGCACTTAGGAAATCATTGTCTATCAATAAATTGAAACTGTTGAGATGTTTCTAAAAGTCCATGATTTGGCTTCAGGAACATTAATTTTTCCATGAGTTCCTGGTGTTCATGGACAGAGTATAAAATCTTCATAAAGGCACACTAGTATAAGGCCAAAGGCAAAGGCTCCTTTCTGCTATCTGTCCATTCTTTCTAAGAGAAGGTGAAATCAGTACCAGTTTCCAAGCTCGCAAATCATAATGTACATTGCCAAAAGTAGAGAGATGCAGTTTTTTGTGGCCTCTCCCGTTGCGGAGCACAGGCTCCGGATGCGCAGGCTCAGCGGCCATGGCTCACGGGCCCAGCCGCTCTGCGGCATGTGGGATCTTCCCGGACCGGGGCACGAACCCGTGTACCCTGCATCGGCAGGGAGACTCTCAACCACTGCACCACCAGGGAAGCCCGAGATGTGGTTTTAAAGATCTCTTTATTGTTGATTAGAAAAGGATTTAGAATGGCTTCTTTTAGGTCTTACACTCTTTCTTTTTGATTAAATTTTGAAGTGTAAAAAAAGCAACTAGCTATTGTTAATAATAATAGCAGGCAAGAAAGGAATATGTTTGACGAACAAGGAAATACTTTTATTCAGGATTCTTAAAATGTTTCCTGAGGAGTCATAGCTCCTAAGGCATTTTATAATCTATCCCTGGTTACCTCTTCTGCCTGCCCCTCCCCACTCACACTCGCCCAGGTCGCTGAATTCTTCATTCTGTCCAGCTCCCTGAACATTCGCCATCGTACATGTTCTCCCAGTACCCCGTCCCTCCCCCACCAGCCAAGGCTCAGCTTTGACATCACTTTGCACAGGGACCTCTTCCAAAAAATCCCTCTCATGGGTTCCTATGGCCTTCAGAACTTACGCATTCCCAGCAGATATCATACTCTTTCCTAAGTGCTGGTTGATCGTGTGTGTTCCTAACTAATTGAGAACTCCTCAAAGGGGGCCACTCTTTTATCCAGCACTTAATTTAAGTACCTGGCACATAGTAGATACTTAATAACAATGGAATGATGAATACATTATACATTATTAGTGATGGCACTTTTATCTATCTCATTCTAATGAATAGGTTTCTCCATCTCATACTCAAGACATAAACACCATAATATTTGAGCATGTCAATAATCCTTCACCTAATTATTGCGAGGTATTATTTTTAATGTCACTTTTCATGGTTGTAGTTGTACATTTGCCAATGTGCTCACAGAAGATAAAAGCTACAAAAACAGTAACACGAGTTTGAATTCCAGATTCAGAACCGTTGTATATACTGTGTGTCTTTGTAAGCTTCTGTCTCCTGTGTTTCCTTAAACTACAGAGGCTCTAGGTAGAGTTCATTATCATAATAACAAATGTATGAGGTCACTGTTCACCTCATTTCTGAATGCTAGATGCATTCGTGCCATTAGTAAGGAACTAAGAGCATCTGCATCTATTAATTAACATTTTGAAGCACCTTCTGTATCTCAAGCATTGTATACATTTGGGCAACTAAATATTTATATTTAAATTTTTGATGATATTCTGTATATTAAAATACAGTAGTATCTCATAACAAACAAATGCTAACATTTTACAGCCTTTTACAGCTAAAAAAGTAGTTCTTATATGTATATACATACTTTAATTCCTCTATATGTACATAATACTTTCCTTTTATATGTGTATATATATATACTTTCATTTAACTAATCCCATTTTAAATATCAGGGAGCTGAGGCTAAGAGAAGTTAAAAGAAGGCATGAAGTAAAAACTGACTTGTTAGAAGGGTTTACCTGATTGGATATGGTGCTTTAACTTCATTTAAATTGCTACCTCTTCTTATTCACACCCATTAAAGAGTGAACCGATCAGTTACAATATGTGTTTAATTACTGTTTGGCTTTGTACGTGCTCTAACATGAAAACCTTTCACTTGAAATGAAAGGGCGGTCTGTTTGATTTTGCTTCATCATGTCCAGTCCGTTCTAAAGATACTTCTTTGATATGACTAAAGAAGGATTGCTTCTTCATAAAAGTTGCATTGCTTTATTTTGAGTTACTAGTAGTCTTCAGTGAAATCCCTGTGAACATGTAGCATATTACATATCTGGCCCCCAAAAGAAACTAGTTTTCATTAGCAAAATAATTTTTTGATTACCATAAATTGACAAAAATGTTGACAATAACCATTTATCCTGGATCAACCACACACAGTTGTTACTGTGGACAAGGTTCTTAACCTTTCTAAGTCTTCGTTTCTCAAGAAGAATATGTGATAATAAGAGTAGCCACACCCCCAGGGCTGTGGGAAGGAATGAATGAGAGAATGTGTGCAGAGCCCAGAGTACAATGTGTGGTGATAGCAGGCACGCAATAAACATTAGCAGTTAGTATTCTTAGTTTTGTTTTTTTGTGGCTGGACTTACTACCGTCTTGGTTGGGAGGGGCGGCAGTGGCAGTGTTTGGGTCTGTTGATTCGCAAGTGGTTAGAAGGCTAGATAAAATATGATACTGGTGAGCTTCCTGCTCTGGCTGTTTTTTGCAGGTAAGGTGGGTCCAAAAGAACCTTTTACTGTTAATAATGATAACGACAACTAGCATGGCAGATATCATTTGTGGAGTGCTTACTATGCACTACATTAAATGCTTCCGCTTATTGCTTCATGTAATCCTCCCACCAACACTAAGAAGTATACACTGTTATTACTTCCGTTTTACAGATAAAGAAAGTGAGGCACGCTCAGGCAAATTGGCTCCAGAGCTCAGACCCTGAAGCTTTTTGTCCCACCTTTTACATTGTGAATAGAAGTGAGCAGAATTCCATGTGTACATGTGCTCAGGGCAGAGATTGTCACATATGTAGCTGCCTTGCTGACTAAGCGCAATTTGTTAAATGTAATTATAAAACAGATTTTCTTTAAATCCCCTTACATCCACTCTGTGCAGCAAGTTTTTTCCTTGCCCATTGATACATGTTCAGGCAGGCCTCGTGACTTTTCTGGACACTCTTGGATAATGATATGTGCTATAGTACTTTTTAGGCAAAATCACAGATTCAATTGAATAATTTAAATCTCCAAGCCATGTAATACTTAATATTCTAAACTTTATTTAAAGTTTCTCCCCTTGAGCTCCAAGCTCAGGGCTCCCAGAGACAGGAACTGTCCTTTTCCCTGCCATGGTCTCCTGTCTGTTTCACCACCTGGCTTTCTGTTTCTCCATCCTGTTTGGTAATATTGGGTTCTGACCCCTCTGGGTTTGGAGCACTGGGAAGGATAGGAAAGTTCTTCCTTAATAAATACCATAGTGTTAGTCTAGCATTCCTGTTCTCTGAACTTGGGGACGTGGGACTAAAGCGACTTGATTGTGAAAGCTTCCCTTGGTTCTGTGTAGACTCTCCCTGCTGCAGTTGTTTTAATGGGGCAAAACATCTGTCTTCTGGCTAAGAAAGGCAGTGATCTGTCCAGTTTTTGAGATCTGTTGACCCTATCCAGATGGTCATCTTGGATATGACCCATTCTGATTCCCTCTTCCAAAATGCCCACATCTAGTCCAAAGAAACCACTCACACATTAGGAACCCCAGTGTATGCTGGGAATTGGTAATTCTTAACTGAGCAATCTTCCTTTTGCTCTACCATAAATGGAACTAACCAATCACTTGGCATTTAGGTATCTTGTGCATGAGTCAGACACCAATCCACATGCCCATCAAACTGCAGGAGACAAATATTGAGGTCTCCATGAGGTCCTGTTGAAGTCTCTCCCCAGTCTGAGGTTAGGGGTAGACATCTCCTATCCTCCAGAGTTGAATTCACAGCTTACCAATAACTTTCTCCAAAAAAATTCTCCTACCTAATTTCCAGCTCTAGGAGTTGAATGGGGATGTGGCATTTAAGAATTGCATAATTGGGGGCTTCCCTGGTGGCACAGTTGTTGAGAGTCGGCCTGCCGATGCAGGGGACATGGGTTCGTGCCCTGGTCTGGGAAGATCCCACATGCCGCGGAGCGGCTGGGCCCGTGAGCCATGGCCGCTGAGCCTGCGCGTCCGGAGCCTGTGCTCCGCAACGGGAGAGGCCACAACAGTGAGAGGCCCACGTACTGGAAAAAAAAACAAAAAACATGCGTAGCTCCTTTATTTGATTACTTCAAGGCCATATTTTAAAAAATCAAAAGAGGAATTCAGCATATGGTCTAACTCCTCCTTTGGAATGTGTTAATTATTGTGTTGGTGCTTCAGCCCAAAACTCCTATTTTAATATTCTACTATGTATATAATAATTACTTTCAGATAAACTGGATTTCCATTGTGTGCTTTCTTTTCTTCAACCATTTTCTTCCCTTTCTCTCTCTCTCTCCTCTCAAGAGAACTGAATTGGAGGCATATGGTGGGAAGAATAAGGGAGTGCTGTATATTATCCACATATCCACTCACATGGCGAGGGAGATGTTCAAGCAGCCCAGTGGTTGAAGACAGCACCATCATTTATCTCATAACTCATCCTCTGTTACTATTCCCTGTGTTTAGGTTGGCTTCTTGACTCTCTTCCTTGGTGACTTTTTATAGGAAGAGCAGTTTGCTATACAAGTTGTGAACTACAGACTCTGGGGTTAGATCATCTGGATCAAATCCCAGCCCCACCACTTATTAGTTGTGTGTCCTTGGGCAAGTCATTTAATCTCTTTGAACCTCAGTTTCCTCCTCTGAAGAATAGGGATAATAGTACTTGCTTTATAGCATTATTGTGAGAATTAAATGACATAATATACATAGGGCTCTTAGAGCAGTGCTTGGCCTATAGCAAGAACTATGTAAGGGGTAGTAGCAGTAGTTGTAATTATTGTTATTACCACTACTATTACTATTCATCTTTTAAGATTCAGTTTAAATATCTCCTACTTTCTGAATTCTTGGGGAATCATCCCAATCAGAATAGGCTAGCTTTTAATCTGTGGTCTCACAGCACTGTCTTTGCTTTGCTGACACCCTTGTCACAAGGTACCCAGGTTAGTGCTAGCATATTGCCTTCTCCATTAGCCAGTGTTCATTTCAAGGTCATTGTATCTCTTTCTGGGCACAGTGCTTAAACATAGCAGACATGGTCAACAAACGATAATTTCTTTCCCCTCTCATTTTTGTTGAATAGTTTAATCTTACTCTTAAGATCTAAAAATTAATTTATAATATTTAAAGAATATTATAAAATAGGAATATTCTTTTAAAAATGTGTGTAGAAGGCAAATACCATCTAAGTTAAAAGAAAAGAATTTTCTAATTATTAATAAAGTCTGCCAAATATTTGCAACCGATATTAGACGAAGAAAACATTCTGTTTTGTACATATAGTAACAAAAGCCAACATTTACCAAAATATTGGCTTCTTAAAGAAAGTAGAAAAGCAAAATATTTAGAACAAGAATGTCTTTAGTAACTGAGCACATGTTAATGAAAAATGTGAGCCTGGGTTCAGTTGTTTATACATATTGTCATCTTTGGTTTTCTCTGTATAAAGCAGAGATGGGCAAGTCTGATCTTTGTCTGAAATGCTTTTGTGGCAGCAGTGATAAGGTGAACCCTGGAATAATCAGCATAGTTTCCAGAGAAAACACTTTGAAAACACCACAACTAGTTATAACAAATGTGTTGTTTAAATAGGTTCTGCCTCATTTTTTTTTTCTTTTTTCTTTTTTGCAATACGCGGGCCTCTCACTCTTGTGGCCTCTCCCGCCGCAGAGCACAGGCTCCGGACGCGCAGGTTCAGCGGCCATGGCTCACGGGCCCAGCCGCTCCGCGGCATGTGGGATCTTCCCGGACCGGGGCACGAACCCGTGTCCCCTTCATCGGCTGGCGGACTCTCAACCACTGCGCCACCAGGGAAGCCCCAGGTTCTGCCTCATTTTATCTGTCTACCCCAAGGGGCTTGGAGCTTTACTATTCTCAAACTCCCTCAGTCTCAGCCCTGTCATCCAGTATAATGGTCTACTTAAATGCACTATACTTGGAAAATGCTTTCACTTGAGTCAAGGTCATGAAGGTTTTAACATCTCACAGCCAAGTCACGATAGGCCACTCACAGGTATAGATGCTCTCAATGTTAGTAATTTTGGGGTGAAAAGGGAGGGGTCAGACAATTATTGATTAGGAAGAGGCTTAGTTCTTGTGAACTTGGTAGTCATTAAAAAAGAACCTGAGGCTTCCCAGGTGGCGCAGTGGTTGAGAGTCTGCCTGCCAATGCAGGGGACGCGGGTTCGTGTCCCGGTCCGGGAAGATCCCACATGCCGCGGAGCGGCTGGGCCCGTGAGCCATGGCCGCTGAGCCTGCGCGTCCGGAGCCTGTGCTCCGCAACGGGAGAGGCCGCAACAGTGAGAGGCCTGCATACAGCAAAAAAAAAAAAAAAAGAACCTGAGTGGTAAGAACTCTATTTCTGAAAACACATTTACGAAACTATTGAGATTATTGGAATGCCTTTTTTCTTTTCTGAATCTAATTTTTAAAATACCTCTTTTGACACACACAAAAAAAGGATGAGGACATTTTCCCCTCATCCTTGGCAACCTTGAAGAGTCCGCACCACTATTCCTCAGGGAATCTGCAATATTACTCTAAAAGAAGTTTTACCAGTGTACTATTATACTGTTGTATATCAGTGTCCCTGACGATTGCTTTCCTTCACTGCAACAAACAGACACTTTGTTTCCAGAATATTCCTGAGTGCAACTCAGTAAAATTTTTTGATAGGAATGCTTTGCCAAAGATGTCATTGACAGGAATCAGTTTGGAAGTTACGGGGTTGAGTCTGACAGTAGTTCCTCCCCCAGCCTCCCCATTAAGCTTAGTTTGGGAGAATTGGATATGGGAAGGATCTAGCTAATAGTTCTTCTTAAACTACTGAAGCATAATTCTATTTCACATGGAATAGCGCACCAACAAAAACTTCGAACCAAATAAACAGTGACCGTTTGAAATCTGTTTTATAGTTATAAATCTAAAAATACTATGCATGCTTAACATATGAAAAGATATTTTGACAACCACAAATCAATTCAAATATCATGTGTTCTACAGTATTTTGAGGGTTGTTAATAAGAATTGCATAAGGAACAGAAAATAATTAGAAATGATATTAGTCAAAGATATCAAAATTTAGCATAAACACTTCAGTTACTATTATAATTCTATAAATTATTTATAAGTCCTTTCTACTAAGCATTTGCAAGTGTGTGCGCTAAATATTTGCTAAGTAGTGTTTCCCTCCTAAATTCCTTATTGTTACTAATCCAGAATATCTGTTCCTGGATGTGGGAATCATTCAAGATTGAAGCTGAGGGTTCCATGGTTTATCTCTATGATTACCTCTGTTTGCTAATTCATTTGTCTCCATGGCCATAACCAGAGACTATAAAAAAGGTTCCAGTAAGTGTATCTCAATGCTGTGGGTGTTTTTTAATATGTTTTTGACAGAAAGCATTTTTTTAAAACATACTGTCATACGTATGGGCAGTGTCTTTCTCCATCAGTCATTTTTTTTTTTTTTTTTTTTTTTTTTTTTTTGTGGTATGCGGGCCTGTCACTGCTGTGGCCTCTCCCGCTGCGGAGCAGAGGCTCCAGACACACAGGCCCAGCGGCCATGGCTCACGGGCCCAGCCGCGCCACGGCATGCGGGATCATCCCGGACCAGGGCAGAAACCCGCATCCCCTGCATCGGCAGGCGGACTCTCAACCACTGCGCCACCAGGGAAGCCCAAAATTAAATACTTTTTTTGTATGTTTTGTTTTGTTTTTGCGGTACGCGGGCCCCTCACTATTGTGGCCTCTCCCATTGCGGAGTACAGGCTCCGGACGTGTCCCCTCATAGGCAGGCGGGCCCTCAACCACTGCGCCACCAGGGAAGCCCTCCATCAGTCATTTTTAAGAACTGCTTCAATTGCTAATCAACAGAGATTCATTAAGAGCATAAAAAATAATAATAACCCCAAAGGATGAGTCACTACCTGTTCCTTTTTATTCCCTTTGGTCAGTGAAAATATCAATCTCAAAAAATTGAAAACCGGACACTCATACACATGTGGATTTCAGTTTGCTTGTGAGTAGGATTGTCCTGTGGCAGGTACATACCAACTATAGAATCAAAGTCTTGGGTCAGGGTTTTGCATCAGACTGGTGGTGGCTTATTCCATTAGCTGGTGTGACAGTGACTTCCAGCCATCCTCCCTGCTTGGAGGGGAATGTTTACACACATGCATAACTTGTGTCCCTATTTGTGAATACCTCAAAATCCTCACCGTAATTCAGTTTGGCATCCCCATTTATGGTCCAATGACTAAAGTTTCAGACTATAGTGTATCGGCCATTTTATTATTTATTACTTATAAAAGTGTTTTTTCAGCTTTCAGTTGGCACGTCTATTTTAGAAAAGCACCGCAATATACTACATACCAGGAAATCTTCCTTTTAAGGAGGACTTGGTGAGTAGGACACAGCTAAAGAGAGCTTTGACAGGTTTGCCAAGGTTGTCAGCACCCCAGCTTGAGTATTTTCTGCTCAGGTTGTACCAAGTTCCAGATTTTAATGGCATGAGAAGCACAATAGTGAAGAATGAAAAGCTTTTATTTTCAGAAAATTGTTTTGCCCACACACTTCTGTGCTCCAACGCCCTAACCCAACCTCCTACCATTTATATCTTCAAACCATCCCAGGTGGTAATTTTAGGAAAAACTGGCTGAGTTAGGATCTATTCTCTTCTCATTGTAGCAAGGACCTAGAAGATAGGCCTTTATTTCCTTACCAGAAAGAATGATATATTTTAAGTTTGCCTTTTAAATTTTTAATAACATTTTTTCATAAAAACAAAAGTTGGAATATATTTTCAGACTGATTACAATGTATAGCATTGCAATTTGCAAAAAAAAAAAGAGAAAAAAAATAGTAGATAGAACTATGTGGAGAAGATGGATCATATGATGTCCTAGTTTTCATATCAAAGAGAAAATATTCATGTGAATTAAGTAAATGGGATTTGGAGTCAGTGAGATCTGTTTGAACCCCAACTTACCATGTATTACCTGTATCGCTTCTGGCAAGTTTCTTAACTCCCTTGAACCTGGTTTCTCATTTTAAAAATCAGAGATGGTACCTATCTTGAAGAGTGGTTTTTAAGCAATAACTGAGATCAGGAACATGAAACTCCTATTAAGTGCCTGGCATGTAGTGAGTACTAAATAAGCATTAGCTACTTAACTAGTCCTACTATTCCTGACAAATTTCTGCTGCTGCTCCCACTGCTGTTTCTATTAATATATTTTTTAACATCTTTATTGGAGTATAGTTGTTATACAGCAGAAACTAACAGCATTGTAAAACAAAGTGAATCAGCTATATGTATACATATATCCCCATATCCCCTCCCTCTTGCATCTCCCTCCCAGCCTCCCTATCCCACCCCTCTAGGTGGACACAAAGCACCGAGCTGATCTCCACGTGCTATGCGGCTGCTTCCCACTAGCTATCTGTTTTACATTTGGTAGTGTATATATGTCCATGCCACTCTCTCACTTCGTCCCAGCTTCCCCTTCCCCTTCCCCTTCCCTGTGTCCTCAAGTCCATTCTCTACATCTGCATCTTTATTCCTGTCCTGTCCCTAGGTTCTTCAGAACCATTTTTTTTTCTTTTAGATTCCATATATATGTGTTAGCCTATGGTATTTCTTTTTCTCTTTCTGCCTTACTTCACTCTGTATGACAGACTCTAGGTCCATCCACCTCACTACAAATAACTCAATTTCATTTCTTTTTATGGCTGAGTAATATTCCATTGTATATATGTGCCACATCTTCTTTATCCATTCATCTGTCGATGGACACTTAATTAATTAATTAATCTTTGCTATTGTTTCCTTCATTTCTTTTTCATTTATTTCTGATCTGATCTTTATGATTTCTTTCCTTCTGTTGACTTTGGGTATTTTTGGTTCTTCTTTCTCTGATTGCTTTACATGTAAGGTTAGGTTGTTTATTTGAGATTTTTCTTGTTTCTTCTTTTTTTTTTTTGAATTTGAGAATTTTATTCTTCTTCACAGCAGGTTCTTATTAGTTATCCATTTTATACATATTAGTGTATGTATGTCAGAAGAAGAAAGAGAATTCTGTTGTTTTTGGATGGAATGTCCTATAAATATCAATTAAGTCCATCTTGTTTAATGTGTCATTTAAAGCTCGTGTTTCCTTATTTATTTTCATTTTGGATGATCTGTCCATTGGTGAAAGTGAGGTGTTAAAGTCCGTTACTCTTAGTCTGTTACTGTCGATTTCCCCTTTTATGGCTGTTAGCATTTGCCTTATGTATTGAGGTGCTCCTATTTTGGGTGCATAAATATTTACAATTGTTACATTTTCATCTTGGATTGATCCCTTGATCATTATGTCGTGTCCTTCTTTGTCTCTTGTAATAGTCTTTATTTTAAAGTCTATTTTGTCTGATATGAGAATTGCTACTCCAGGTTTCTTTTGATTTCCATTTGCATGGAATAGCTTTTTCCAGCCCCTCACTTTCAGTCCATATGTGTCCCTAGGTCTGAAGTGGGTCTCTTGTAGACAGCATATGTATGGGTCTTGTTTTTGTATCCATTCAGCCAGTCTATGTCTTTAGGTTGCAGCATTTAATCCTACATTTAGGATGCATTTAAAACTACATTTAAGGTAGTTATAGATATGTATGTCCCTATTACCATTTTCTTAAATGTTTTGGGTTTGTTATTGTAGGTCTTTTCCTTCTCTTGTGTTTCCTGCCTAGAGAAGTTCCTTTAGCATTTGTTGTAAAGCTGGTTTGGTGGTGCTGAATTCTCTTAACTTTTGTTTGTCTGTAAAGGTTTTAATTTCTCCATTGAATCTGAATGAGATCCTTGCTGGGTAGAGTAATCTTAGTTGTAGGTTTTTCCCTTTCATCATTTTATTTTTTATTTTTTATTTTATTTTATTTTTTTCTTGCGTTATGCGGGCCTCTCACTGTTGTGGCCTCTCCCATTTGCGGAGCACAGGCTCCGGACGCGTAGGCTCAGTGGCCATGGCTCACGGGCCCAGCCGCTCCACGGCATGTGGGATCTTCCCGGACCGGGGCACGAACCCGTGTCCCCTGCATCGGCAGGC
>NW_006780282.1:258913-270780 GCF_000442215.2 Lipotes vexillifer
CCACCAGGGAAGCCCCATCATTTTAAATATGTCCTGCCACTCCCTTCTGGCTTACAGAGTTTCTGCTGAAAGATCAGCTGTTAACCTTATGGGGATTCCCTTGTATGTTATTTGTTACTTTTCCCTTGCTGCTTTTAATATTTGTTCTTTGTATTTAATTTTTGATAGTTTGAGTAATATGTATCTTGGGGTGTTTCTCCTTGGATTCATCCTGTATGGGACTCTCTGTGCTTCCTGGACTTGACTATTTCCTTTCCCATGTTAGGGAAGTTTTTGAATATAGTCTCTACAGTTTTTTTCTCAGACCCTTTCTTTTTTCTCTTCTTCTTCTGGGACCCCTATAATTCGAATGTTGGTGTGTTTAATGCTGTCCCAGAGGTCTCTGAGACTGTCCTCAATTCTTTTCATTCTTTTTTCTTCATTCTGCTCTGCGGTAGTTATTTGCACTATTTTATCTTCCAGGTCACTTATCTCTTCTTCTGCCTCAGTAATTCTGCTGTTGATTCCTTCTAGAGAATTTTTAATTTTATTTATTGTGTTGTTCATCATTGTTTGTTTGCTCTTTAGTTCTTCTAGATCCTTGTTAAACCTTTCTTGTATTTTCTCCATTTTATTTCCAAGATTTTGGATCATCTTTACTATCATTTCTCTGAATTCTTTTTCAGGTAGACTGCCTATTTCCTCTTCATTTGTTTTGTCTGGTGGTTTTTTACCTTGCTCCTTCATCTGCTGTGTGCTTCCCTGTCTTCTCATTTTGTTTAACTTACTGTGATTTGGGTCTCCTTTTCGCAGCCTGCAGGTTTGTAGTTCCCGTTGTTTTTGGTGTCTTCCTCCAGTGGGTGAGGTTGGTTCTGTGGCTTGTGTAGGCTTCCTGGTGGAGTGGACCGGTGCCTGTGTTCTGGTGGGTGGGGCTGGATCTTGTCTTTCTGGTAGGCAGGGCTTCATCTGGTGGTGTTTTTGGGGGTGTCTGTGAACTTAGTATGATTTTAGGCAGTCTCTCTGCTAATGGGTGGGGTTGTGTTCCTGGTGCTAGTTGTTTGGCATGGGCTGTGCAGCACTGGATCTTGCTGGCCATTGGGTGGACCTGGCTCTTAGTGTTGAGATGGAGATCTCTGGGAGAGCTCTTGCCGACTGATATTATGTGGGGCCAGGAGGTCTCTGGTGTTCCAATGTCCTGAACTGAGCTCTCTCACCTCAGAGGCTCAGGCCTGACACAACGCCAGAGCACCTAGACCCTGTCAGCCACATGGCTCAGAGTAAAAGGGAGAAAAAAAGAAAAAAAATAAATTAAAAAAAATATGAAAATAAAAAATAATGATAATAATAATAAAGAGAAGAAAGCAACCAAACCAATAAACAAATCCACCGATGATAACAAGCACTAAAAGCTAAACTAAGATAAACATAAAAATCAGAAACAAATCAGTTGCAGACAGCAAACCCCAAGTCTACAGTAGCTCCCAAAGTCTACTGCTTCACTTTTGGGATGATTTGTTGTCTATTCAGGTGTTCCACAGATGCAGGGCACATCAGGTTGATTGTGGGGATTTAATCCAGTGCTTCTGTGGCTGCACAGAAAAATTTCCCTTTCTCTTCTTTGTTCACACAGCTCCTGGGGTTCACCTTTGGTTTTGGCCCCACCTCTGTGTGTAGGTCACCCTCAGGCATCTCTTCCCACCCAGGCAGGATGGGACTAAAGCAGCAGCTGATTAGGGGGCTCTTGCTCATTCAGGCCAGGGGGAGGGAGGGGTATGGTAGTTATAATTGGAATGCGGGGTGAGCCTGCAGTGGCAGAGGCCAGCGTGACATTGCAACAGTCTGAGGTGCACTGTGTGTTGTCCTGGGGAAGTTGTCCCCGGATCACAGGACCCTGGCAGTGGCATGCTGCACAGGCTCCCAAGGGGGTGTAGATAGTGACCTGTGCTTTGCACACAGGATTCTTGATGGCTGCAGCAGCATTAGCGTTTCATGCCGGTCTCTGGTGTCCCTGCTGATAGCTGTGGCTCACGCCTGTCTCTGGAGCTTGTTTAGCTGGTGTTCTGCCTTCTTTGGGCAAACAGGAAAGGAATCCCCTCTCCTCGCACACCCCGAAACAAGGGTCTCTTGCCTCGTAGGTCCAGACTTCTTCCCATACTCCCTCCCGGCTAGCTGTGGCACAGTAGCCCCCTTCACGCTGTGTTCACGCCGTCAACCCCAGTCCTCTCCCTGGGATCCGACCTCCGAAGCCCAAGCCTCACCTCCCAGCCCCCACCTGCCCCAGCGGGTGAGCAGACAAGCCTCTCGGGCTGGTGAGTGCCGGTCGGCACCGATTCTCTGTGCGGGAATCTCTCCGCTTTGCCCTCCGCACCCCTGTTGCTGCGCCCTCCTCCGTGGCTCCGAAGCTTCCCCGCTGCTCACCCCCCATCTCCACCAGTGTGGGGTCTTCCTAGTGTGTAGAAACTTTTCCCCCTTCTCAGCTCCCTCCCAGAGGTGAAGGTCCCATCTCTATTCTTTTGTCTCTGTTTTTTCTCTTTTCTTTTTCCCTACCCAGGTATGTGGGGACTTTCTTGCCTTTTGGGAAGTCTGATGTCTTCTGCCAGTGTTCAGTAGGTGTTCTGTAGGAGTTGTTCCACATGTAGATGTATCTTTGATGTACTTGTGGGGAGGAAGGTGATCTCCACGTCTCACTCCTCCGCCATCTTGAAGGACCCGCCCTCTATTAATATTTGTTATTAGTCCACCATGCTACTCAAAACCCTTCAGGCTTTCCATTGCTCCATCCTCACCCTATTCTATTTATCTGACCTTTGCCCTTACCTATGTTTTCCCAATATCCCAAAATAATTTTATCCTGTTGTTTATCCTTGGAATGCCCTCTTCCTTCTCACCTATTGAAATCCTATCCATCTTTTAAGTACCAGCTGAAATGTGTCTTCTCAACTAAATCATCTGTACTGAGGTAAAAATCAATCCTTCACACAGCTGTGCTTTCACATCCCTAGGTCTTCACATTTATTATAGCATTTTTATTTGCTCTTATCTTATGGTTGTTTACAACTCTCTCTCTCTCTCTCATTATATTGTAAAGTATTTGAATACTTTCTTACTTATCTTTATTCTCTCCCGCTACATACAGTCCTCACCAGTGAGTACAAGGCTTTTCTGTTTGGTTACAACTCAATCAATACTTGTTAAAATAAATTGTCATCCAGAATTCTCTAATAGCAAGGATTTCCATTCTTTGCTGGTAAAATGAAAATTGATGGTCATACAGATAACTCTAAGACAATATAAGAGACTGAAATACTCTCTACAATCAAATGACCTTCAACATGTTTTAGAATTGTGGGGGGATTTTTGTCATACTGTTATTTTACTAGTTGGTTACCCATAGATGGTGTATCAGTTTACTAGGGCTGCTCTAACAAAATACCACTGACTGGGTGGCTTAAACAGAAGTTATTTTCTCATCCTTCTGGAGGCTGGAAGTCCAAGATCAAGGTTCTTGCAGGGTTGGTTTCCTCTGAAGCCTCTCTCCTTGACTCAAAGATGACCGCCCTCTTGCTGCTTCTTCACGTGGCTGTCCCTCTGGGCTCATGTACCCCTGGTATCTCTCTGTCTCTCCTAATCTCTTCTTAAAATGACATCATTCAGATTGATTAGGGCTTATCCTGAGGGCCTCATTTTAAGTAAATCCCTTCTTGAAAGACCCTACATCTAAATATAGTCACATTCTGAGGTACTGGGTGTTAGGACTTCAACATATGCATTTGGGGGGAACACAATTCAGTCCGTAACAGATGACAACTCATTTTCTAATCAGAATTTTTTGTTTTCCAGAAAACCTCATTTCCTAATAATTAGTCCCTCTCATCATAATATAACTTATGGTCCTATGATTCCTCACACGTGAAATTTTCAAAGTGAGTAATAGAAAAAGAGTACCTGTGGGGTACTATGTACTGCTTATTAGTAAGAAAAAACCTTATATCTTCATTTCCTATAATTTTTCATGGTTATTGTTGTCAATTTTTTCATTGGATAAACAATTTGCAGGGGAAAATTGCAAGAAACATGAATAATACTGGTAACAGTAATATTAAAAAATGGCTGGCTTTGACTGAGTACTTCCTACTTGCCCAAGCACTTCACAGAGCATTATTTCATTTAGTCCTTGCAACTACCCTAAACAATCTGAGTCTTAGGGAGGTTAAAAGTTTCCCAAGGTCACACACATATAGAAAGAGATGGTGTCAGTCCCTTTTAGCTTGTCTCTGGTATAGGCCAGAGTCTATCTGATGCCCAGGTCCATGTATTTGACCAGTATACTACAACTGCCACTCAGTGATGACACCAGATATAGGAAGGGTCTAGGATAGTGATTCCATCGGACAGGAAGCAAGAGAACTCTTCCTGAAACTGATTTTGTGTAACAGACACCATTTTTATGTATCGTGTATTAATCTATTTTTTTTGTGTGTGTGGTACGCGGGCCTCTCACTGTTGTGGCCTCTCCCGTTGTGGAGCACAGGCTCCGGACACACAGGTTCAGTGGCCATGGCTCACGGGCCTAGCCGCTCCATGGCATGTGGGATCTTCCCAGACCGGGGCACGAACCCATGTCCCCTGCATCGGCAGGTGGACTCTCAACCACTGCACCACCAGGGAAGGCCCCGTGTATTAATCTTGATTAGTGTTGGGTGTGGGGGGGGGAGTGGGACAGCTGGGAGCAAGAGGGAGGGCTAAGCCCTCCCAAAGCACCAGTTGGTTCTACAGTTGCGGCCAATCCAGAGTCAAAAGTAGAAATCTGGCTTCCTAGGTACTTAACGCAAGTTCACCTTTGGATGCCACCAATTCTGGAAAACCAGGGTGGCATGAATCAGAAAATATTTCTGTGTTGTTTTAAAGTAGTAGTCACAACCACTAAGACAAATGCACTTAAAAGATTTCAGAAATATTCAGCATAAATTTTGAGTTTCCAAGGGTTATGTTCCCATCAGTACAAGACAGCTCACATAAAAACAGAAGGGCCACAAGCCCAGCTCCACACCTCTGGTTGCTGTCAGTATATTTCTCAGCCATTAGTAGTAGAGCAAAGACTACATTACATCTTATTTTCCAGAATTTAAATTGTTTTAGTGCATGTGTGTAAATCATCCTGTGGCTTCATTAAATTATTTTCAGATAATAATACTGACAGAGTCATTTTTACTTACGAAACCTCAAACAATTATAACAGTATTCCCCTGTGGTGCTGAACTGTTTCATTAGTGTTTATATTCTTGCTTTAGCACATCCCTTTTGTCCTCTTTTATTTCTTTTACTAATTGTTACAACAGGCTTAAATAAGAGTGATTACTTTCTACATAAATGTTTTGTTAGTATAATTACCAGACTCACCTGGGACTCTGACTCTTTCACCTTAGCTGACTGTCTAGAATAAACCAATATATCTGTATTTTATCATCCTGTAATAGCCTTCATTCCAGTTTGGGTATCTCTTAAAATTTTGCTTTTTATAATCTCTTACTTTTGGTTTCTTAGTCAATGGCCCCTTAACTATGATTCTCCTGTGGGTTTCATCCAGTAACAATGATCTGCTTATGGCCCTCTTAGCTAGTTTCCCAGACATCATGAGATTTCCAGGATTTCAGTTGGAATGTATCCGGTCATCCAAAATTGTGATTTTTTACACTTCAAACCCTGAAATGTAAAATAACTCTCTGGTTTTACAGCTGTCAGGAGCAAGAACATATTGAATTGGTTTATGCCAAAAATATTTCATCTTCAATTTGATTTACGGGATATTTTGGCCAGAGGTGCCGAAATACCATAAATAGTGGGTAGTGATTTACAGGGTAACTACATAAAAGAGTGCTATAATTCCGAACCACAGGATAGAGCATGTGATGAGCTCCTGTATTGTAATATGGCCAAATTGACAGCTTTTTCTCATTTAAAGCTGTTTGTTTTCTATGAAGATCACAGACCAAGGTCATTTGACAATACAAATACCATTCTGCTTCTTTGATCATTCCTTCAAAGACGTTCAAGCAGAATAAAGCATCTTATATTCTACTGACACACAAAAAAGGTTATTCTTTTTTTTTTCTTGCGGTACGCAGGCCTCTCACTGTTGTGGCCTCTCCCGTTGCGGAGCACAGGCTCCGGACGCACAGGCTCAGCGGCCATGGCTCACGGCCCCAGCCGCTCTGCGGCATGTGGGATCTTCCCGGACCGGGGCACGAACCCGCATCCCCCGCATCTGCAGGCGGACTCCCAACCACTGCGCCACCAGGGAAGCACCCAAAAAAGGTTATTCTTATAAGCATCCCAGACTTAAAAGTACTTTCTGTTAGTTTGTGCAATTGCCAAAGAGAAAAATGTTAGGATATATTCTGAGAAGTGAACTTTTATATTTAAACAATGGGTTGGATTTTTTTTCCAGAGCCCTATTATTTCATTTGTAAAAACTCTACAGCTTTTAAATTACCTATCTTAAAAAAAAAAATTCCTGATTGCCTGTAATACTTGGTTGTGTATTATATGAGTAATTAAAATTAGTAGGAGAAAGCCTTATTTCTTACCACCTTGAAGTAATCATTCCTGAATTCAAGGACTCTAAATGTCACCTTCATGTTGGCCTCACTTCCGTGCTGACTCATTCCTGCACCATGAGGCCCACGTCAGATGGCACACAAGGCCATCAGTACAACAGTCATAGATTCTTACATTATATCCTATCCTTGCTCTTTTCTCCTAGGTCTACTTCAGTGTTTGCTTGGATTTAGACCCTATTATCTTTGTTTTGAACCTCTCATCATTACCTTTCTGAGCTATGTCAGTAGTAATTTGACTTCCCTGATTTTGACCTTCAATGTTTCCTAAGTCAGAGTTTTCCTAAATCAAGTGTGTTCTGTTGCCCAGGCAGTGAATAGATTGGAATGAGTGATAGGTGTCTGGGATGTGTGTCACGGAGTAGGACGCCTTGTCAGCAGTCACTGACACCTTCAGGCAGCCTCGTTCTTTTATTCAGGGGTGCCAGACAAATATTAGCATTTTTAATGTGTGTCCTGACTGCCCTTAGGTACTTACACCCATCGTCCTGTTCTTGCTGCTTCTGCCTTTTTCATGTAAGCCCTGAGCTGACCTACTGTCTGCACTGAAGAGCCCGTCTCAGTCTGGAACCACATCTAGATAAGTCTGCCTTTTGTTCCCGGCCCTTTCTCTCCCTCCCTAAGGGAAGGATTCAGAAACATAATTCTTTCTTACCCTTGAGGCTTCCACACTCCCTTATTCCCTCTAATTCCTCTTGCCCTTCATACTCTTGAAGTCCTTTCATCACTTCCACCCCCTCCTTTTTAACCTAAAATGCTAACACCTTTCTCTCTCACCACGCAGCCTAACTTCCAAGTGTGTCGATTTCAGCACTGTCAACTCCCCAGTTCCTACCCATCCTATCATACTTCTCTGCCAACATCCAGCCTTGGATTGGTCCCTATACCAGGACTGCTGAATGCCAGTGGAGAAAACCAAACTGATGAATCCAATTGGTACTGTCAACCCAAATTTATCGTCTCCTCTTCAGCTGCATAGTGGCAGCCCTTTCCATGTATCCCTGTTAACTTCCCTAATCCGGTCTCAGAGTTTGCCCCAAATATCTTCAAAATCCCTACTTTACCCTTAACCCTTCTAAAAAGATGGCTTCATTGCTGCTTCACTGAGAAATCTGAGGAATAAGTGCCCTCAAACTTCCTATTTTTATACCAATAAACATGCCTGTAGTTGCCCCTATTCTTACCTATTGATGGAGGTTTGAGGTAAGAGGTATAGACCACCACTGTATACCAGAAGCCTGGGAGTGATCTTTGGCTCTTCTTTCCCCTCACTCTTGACTTTTAATTGCTGCATGGATAGAGAGGACGTGCCTCTGGTCTTAGACTGATTCTTCCATCTCTGCTGTAGAATTTATCTCCTCCATGTCCCAGCGACCATACTTTATCAATTATGCCCTTTTGGGCCTTTTCCATTATTCCTCCTTTTGGCTTATTTCCCAGCACGTACACCTTCTCAGATCTCCCCCAACTTACAAAAAACAGTTCTCACTAATGTTTCCTCCTCTGCCTTTTTTTTTTTTTCTTTTTGCGGTACGCGGGCCTCTCACTGCTGTGGCCTCTCCCATTGCAGAGCACAGGCTCCGGACGCGCAGGCTCAGCGGCCATGGCTCACGGGCCCAGCCGCTCCGCGGCATGTGGGATCTTCCTGGACCAGGGCACGAACCCGTGTCCCCTGCATCGGCAGGCGGACTCTCAACCACTGCACCGCCAGGGAAGCCCAGAATAAGGGCTTTAAAATCTCCTCACCTTTCACTGCTACAGTCTATTCAACAGTTTACTGACAGCTGTCAAAGCACTTCACCCTTCATTGCAAATATGTAAGAACAATTACTATGTCATTCATATTTACTTAAAAAAATATGAATTCAAGGTATTTCTCGAAGTAGCTTAGATGGACACAAGGCCACAGACTATCCAGGCACGTGCTGATGTCTTTCCATACTTGGATATTTGTGAAAACCTTCAAATGAATTGCAAACATTATAGCTTTGAATTACGCAGCATCTTACGCCTAGAATGGTGGAGTGAAAAGGTGAGAAGGTGAATACTGGATACATAATGTGTGTATTAGTTGTGGTTAAAGTTAACTGTATATAAGAAAAATCCATTTGGCTTTCTCCCACTCTTAAGAAGTCCAGAACTCCATCTGTCTTCCAGCCCTGCCATCCTTAGAGCACAACTTTTAGTCCTAATGGCAGGTAAGTGAAATTTCTATGTCCATTTCTCTGGCTGCTGAGTTTCTGATGCCAGCCATCACTTCTGAATTCTAGGAAGGATGAAAGAGGAAGGCAATAGAGGGTAAGAGAGACAGTATCCTCTCAGCCCCCTTTTAAAAAGCCTTTGTGGAAATTTTACCCATTAACTTCCATTTTCATCTGCTTGACCAAACTTGGTAATGAAGGAGGCTGGGAAACGCAGTCTTTACTGGTATATTGCCACAGGAAGAAAATCAGTGTTATTGTAACAAGGAGAGGGAGCGTGTTGATTTTGCAAGTAGCAGCCTCTGCCACATACTGTAAACTCTGATCACGTAGTGGTGTCTAAACTGGGGAGAAGATTACTTATCTATCCATCCATTTATCCTTTACAATTCTGGATTCTAAAGGTAGAGTTATAATATAATATGACTCATATATTTAGGGGTAACTACTTTGTAAGTGCCAGTAGTAAGGGATAATGTAACTTATGTTTTATATTGAGACATAACATTAATATCTCAATGACTAAACCTATTTATTCCATCAGGCAGCAGTTATGGATGATGGATTTCTCTTTGCAGAGAACATGTTGTCTTTGTTAGGCACTTTTCTAATACTTTATTTTCAGTGTATTTTGCAAATTATATATTGGCTCTTCCTGCCAGTACATAGCCAGTGACTTTATGGTGGCGAGTTTGGATAGGAACTCAATCTCTGCATCTTCCCTTGTGCTTAATTCCCAGGCCTTGCTGACTTCTCATGGAATTTTACTGATAAATTCTTCAAATGGAAATTGCTGATGATTCTGAGAGGCAGAATAGTGAGAGGCAACATTTTTATAACAAATATTTTGACAAAGATTAACATAGGGGCTTCCCTGGTAGCGCAGTGGTTGAAAGTCTGCCTGCCGATGCAGGGGACACGGGTTCGTGCCCCGGTCCGGGAGGGTCCCGCATGCCGTGGAGCGGCTGGGCCGGTGAGCCATGGCCACTGGGTCTGCGTGTCCAGAGCCTGTACTCCGCAGTGGGAGGGGCTGCAGCGGTGAGGGGCCCCTGTACCGCAGGGAAAGAAAAAAACAAAAAGATTAACATGTAGTGACATGTACATTTAGCCATGGTATTTTAGCAAAAAAAAAAAAAAAAAAAAAAAAAAAACCTTCTGGTAGCAAAGCTTAGGTGAAGAGAAGTGGTTGTATTTGGCATGTATTTTGAAGGACCTTGGTATTTGGTTCCAAGACTTCTAAAAAAAAAGCCTTCCTAATTATTAAACAGGAAAGCTTACATGTATACACTGTACAAAGACAACATGCTGTGTTTAGCAGTTTCCTTCCAAATAATATTCACAAGTAACAAGTATCTTATTCGAGATGATTTCTTAGAAATCTTTCTGTGTTCAGTTTTAGTTAAAATTCCAGACCATGGAACAGCACTTTAAGCCAACAAAATACTTTGGTAGGGTTCTACTGGAGTTTCCTTTCAACCACTAAATGAGATAAATAAGACATTCCTTTAAGGTAATGAACATTTTAGTGTAAAGTTTATGCGTTTTTAGGTTCTCCTGTGTTTGCGGTCATGTCATAATAGATGCGTTTCAGGCACGATTACTCAGTCCACTCTGAATCCATCTGGATCTGCTCCCCTAGTTAACCTTTGCAGTGTCCAGGGTATATGTCACCATCGGAATACATCATTCATCTTTTGTCTCTATATTTTGCATTCTTAATTAGAAAGCATTGTTCTTAATGGTCTGGCTGGCTGGGTTGTCTGTGTCTTCCTTTGATCATCTGGTGGCTTCTGCGTGTCTCTACGCTGTTAGCCTTGTGAAGTACCCCACGTTACGCTGCTACTCTTAGGTCTGGGCTATTCCTATAAGCATATCCCTTTCTATCATGTACCACCTGCCACTCCCTATCCTCCCCTCCCCACCCCTCACTGTCTTTTAAAAAATTTATTTAAGAAATATCTTTCACCTTTGAGACTACTTTTTAATGAGAAAAATTCACATAACTTGAAATTATTTTAAAATGAACAATTGTATGGCATTTAGTACATTTACAATGCTGTGCAATCAGCCCACCTGGCTAATTCCAAAACATTTTCATCACCTTGAAAGGAAACTCACCCATTAAGGAACTAATCCCCATTTTCCCCTCCACCAAGCCCCTGGCAAAATGATCTACTTTCTATCTCTATGGATTTACCTATTCTGGATATTTCATATAAATGGAACCATATAATATACGAACTTTTGTGTCCGGCTTCTTGTACTTAGCACAATGCTTTCTAGGTTCATCCATGTTCATGTATCAGTCCTTCATTCTTTTTTATAACGAATAATCCATTGTATGCATATATCACATTTTGGTTATCCATTCATTCATTGGTGGATTTGTTTCCACTTTGGACTATTGTGAATAGTGCTGATATGAACATTCACGCACAGGAATTTGTTTGAGTACCTGTTTTCCGTTCTTTTGGATATATACCTAGGAGGGGAACTGCCGGGTCATATAGCAATTCTATGTTTAACTTTTTGAGGAACTACCAAACACACACACTCTCTCTCTTAATCAGTGGTGTGTTCAGTCCTGAGTACCTTTCTCATAAAGCCTTAATAATATCTAAGAGATCACATTTACTCCTCTGTGTCAGAATTTATTCTCTGATTCACAGACGGATAAGGACCCAAATACTAGACTTAATTTCCCTTCCCCTTAATATTCCCCTGAGACTTACTAGACTCTCTGCCATGTGGTTCTTTTTTCTGTATCACAGCTATTGTTCTCTTTTGTATCTGATTTTGTCTGGGTTTAGAACATCTTTATCCAGTGGGCAAGGCTGCCAAACACTTTCTTCCTTGTCTTCTTACGATTGTGTTCTGTCCCTGCCAGGAGCCAATCATTCCAAAATTAGAAGTCACCATCCAGAGAAACAAATTCTACTCTATTCCTCTTTTTCAGCCAGCTATTCACTTACATGTGATTTTTTTTATCAAAGGCCAGAGCTTGAACTGGAAAAAGAAAGAAAAAAACTTAATTCTTATGTATCCCAGGGTTTCACAAATCTGTAGGGAA
>NW_006780282.1:270790-292276 GCF_000442215.2 Lipotes vexillifer
TTTTATATATTTTTTTTCTTCCAGGGTTAGACATCAGAAATGGTGATGCCTGCATTCTTCTATATTTAGGATACTCATCCCAGGTAGGAAACATAGCACCTGATTGCGATGATGGTCCACCCACGGTCCCTCAAAAGAGAAGCATCCATAATGAGCACATGACCTCCCACTTGCTAGGGTCTCTATAGCTTCCCTTGCATCATTGCTACTGCTGTCATTCCAGAAGGACTGGTTTGACCTAATACTACAAGAAACTGATTTCTGTCAAAGAGTTCCAGGAGCGCAGAAGTTCTTCCTTTCTCTCCCTTTGGTGTGAGATTCCTCTCCACGTCAAACTCATGACCCTGGTTGGGTTTGCCCAACATCCACAAGACGTCTTCCTTTCTGGTCCTTCTCTGGATTATTTTCCTGTTCTCTCTAGGAATCCCCTATCCTCTCTAATAAGCCAAAAGGAAGAGAGGACTTCCTTAAGCCCATTCATTTATTTATTCAGTAAGTATTTATTGACTCTTGACATATGCCAGGCAGTCTTCTAGGCACTAGGGATACAGCAGTTAACAAAATAAAGTCCTTGTTCTCATAGTTTTATAGTCTAGTGAGTGGATATATATCAATCTCATATGATAATTGATAAATGCTCTGAAGAAAAGTAGCACAGGATAAGGAGAACCAGATGATGCTATTTTAAATATGGAAGTCATAGAAAGCTTTTCTGACAAGGTGACCTTTGAAACCAAAGGGTCAATGAAATAGTCCTAGTAAAAGATGATGGTGTCTCGGACTAGAGTGGTTGGGATAGCTGTAATTTTTCTTCTTTTGTGTTCTCTTCTGCTGGGAGATCACTTTGCATTAGAGCACACAAAACCCCTGCCCTTCCTGAGAAGCAGACCATTTAGTGCATATCCTATAGTTCATAAAATGTACCTTTGCTTTTCATTCTTCTTTGTCTCAAATGGAACTTCAGTTCTTTTTGACATGCCTTGTATTTTCTCACAAAAATTCTTTTACATACTTAACCAATTGATCTCAAGCTTGAATGTGGAGAAGCATCACCAGTAAGAATTGTTTAAAATGGACCTTCAAATATGCACTCTGGGAGAGTTTTATGCAAATGCCTTGGGCTGCACTTTGAGAAACACTGCTTTTAGCCTCAGTCTCTCCTAAGGCCCAGACTGCTATCAATAACAAAAGCAATAAAATAAGTTATTAAGCACCTTCTGCCTTCTGATCATCACAACTTTAAAAGAATGTATTATTAATATTAGGTTAAAAGTTCTGTCTGAATTTACATGGCTAGTAACAGGCAGATATAGGATTCAAACCTACTCTGTCCTATTTCTTGAACTGTGCTGGTTCCTCTGTACTATATTGCTAAACTAATAAATTGTCATACTGCTAGCAACTAATAAATCACTAACTGATTACACTGGCACTTACATTATCTAATGGAATCTCCTGCCTTTCATAGGAATAAGCAATATATATATATTTTTTTTTTGCTGAACACGGGCCTCTCACTGTTGTGGCCCCTCCCATGCGGAGCACAGGCTCCGGACGCGCAGGCTCAGCAGCCATGGCTCACGGGCCCAGCCGCTCCGTGGCACGTGGGATCTTCCTGGACCAGGGCACGAACCCATGTCCCCTGCATCGGCAGGCAGACTCTCAACCACTGCGCCACCGGGAAAGCCCTTAAGCAGTATTTTAATTTCCTGCTTCTAGCTGTTTTCACACTGGTTCAAATTCCTCAGAGTTTTCTTCCTAGAAAGAGCTATTTATACCTCCAGTGATAATCTATACCAAGAAAATTAAAAATTTTAAATATTAAATCGTATATAATCATCAAGTTTTGAGACTTATTTTCTTTAATAAAAGACTATTTTCAGTCCCTAAAATCAACACAATGGTTCTATTTAATAATCTATAGCTTAGAATCAAAGGTACTATATTAAGTGGAGCCCATTTTCAATAACTGAGGTTTTTAAAAATTAATTGCAAGAGCAATATAGTAACAAAATTAAAGAAAATGTGGAGGTTCCATCAATACGGCAGACTGAATGTTAAATTCCCTCCTATAAACACTTAAAAATGCCGAATATAATACAAAGTTGACCTTGAGAAAAAAAACTGTAGAGAAAACAAAGAGAAGTGAACTCAGGATGTGAAGCTGTTGCAGTTTGGGCAGTTACCAAACCAGATACAGGTCCTAGCATCCTGTGACAGGAGATGTGGCTTTGTGTGAGCTGAAGTGTGCATGAGAGTTGAGACAGAAACCTCTGCAGAAGGCCTGGGCTTTAAAGGTCTGACCCCTTCAGGGAAAGTCTAACAAGCAAACTTTAGTTAGTTGTTTCCTTATACTTTGGGTAGTTTGTTTTGTCTCAGGACTCTGAATGACAAACAAAAAACAAAAACAACAACAACAAAAAAGAAAGAAAAGAAAAAGAAAGCCTAGGCTCTCACTGTGGAGAGTGTATAGTCTAAATTTACACTGCATGCATGGTGCATGAAATTCTATACTTAGAAATTAGGGAACAAAGTGGTTTAGACTAGAGAAACTCCTAAGGTACCTGGCAAAAATATATGCAAATCCATGTTGAAACACTTGTACAACCTATCTCTTGAGACATGTACAGATGAAACAATTCTCTAAAGATCAAGTCAAAATCAAGAGTTATAGACCACGTGAATGATCTCAAAGAGACTAATAAAAATGTATGCTTATAAGAATTAAAGACATAAAAGAAGGGATATACCCTGAAAGGAAAATGAGGTCACTATGAGAGAAAGTAGATAGATTTGAAAGAGAACAAAATAGAACCTTTAGAAATGAAAACTACAGCAGTTTGAAATTAAAACTTAATGGACAGGTAAAAGAGGCTGATTTGACAAAGCTAAAAAGAAAATCAGGCTTCCCTGGTGGCGCAGTAGTTGAGAGTCCGCCTGCCGATGCAGGGGACACAGGTTCGTGCCCCAGTCCGGGAAGATCCCACATACCGCGGAGCGGCTGGGCCCGTGAGCCATGGCCGCTGAGCCTGCGCATCCAGAGCCTGTGCTCCGCAACGGGAGAGGCCACAACAGTGAGAGGCCCGCGTACCACAAAAAAAAACCAAACAAACAATCAGTGAGCTGGGAACTAAGTACAGGGAGATGAGTTAAAAATAAATAAGAAAAGCTAAAATTTGTGAAAAGGAGAATAAAAGAAAGAAATAGAATATAGAGGAGAGAAAAACTTAATGTACATACCATCTTTAACTTTCTTTTACTAAGTTTTTAAAAAAAATTTTTATTGGAGTACAGTTGCTTTACAATGTTGTGTTAGTTTCTACTGTACAGCAAAGTGAATCAGCTATACATATACATATATCCCCTCTTTTCTGGATTTTCTTCTCATTTAGGTCACCACAGAGCACTCTGTGCTATACAGTAGGTTCTCATTAGTTATCTGTTTTATACAGAGTATCAAGTGTATATGTGTTAACACTAATATGTATAAAATGGATAACTAATAAGAACCTGCTGTATAAAAAAATAAAATTCTAAAATTCAAAAGAAAAATAGTGTATATATGTCAATCCCAATCTCCCAATTCATCCTACCACCACCACCACCCCCACCCCGCTTCCCTCCCTTGGTATCCATACATCTGTTCTTTATGTCTTTGTCTCTATTTCTGCTTTGTAAATCATCTATACCAACTGTTTCAGATTCCACATATATGCGTTAATATACGATATTTGTTTTTCTCTTTCTGACTTCACTCTGTATGATAGTCTCTAGATCCATCCACATCTCTACAAATGACCAATTTCATTCCTTTTTATGGCTGAGTAATATTCCATTGTATACATGTACCACATCTTTATCCATTCATCTGTCGATGGGCATTTAGGTTGCTTCCATGACCTGGCTGTTGTAAATAGTGCTTCAGTGAACATTGGGGTGCATGTGTCTTTTTGAATTATGGTTGTCTCTGGGTATATGCCCTGTAGTGGGATTGCTGGGTCATATGGTAGTTCTATTTTTAGATTTTTAAGGAACCTCCATACTGTTCTCCATAGTGGCTGTATCAATTTACATTCCCACCAACAATGCAAGAGGGTTCCCTTTTCTCCACACCCTCTCCAGCATTTATTGTTTGTAGATTTTGTTATGATGGCCATTCTGACTGGTGTGAGGTGATATCTCATTGTAGTTTTGATTTGCATTTCTCTAATAATTAGTGATGTTGAGCAGCTTTTCATGTGTTTGTTGGCCATCTGTATGTCTTCTTCGGAGAAATGTCTATCCTACCTAAGGAGGCAAAAGACGCATACGCAGAAAACTGTAAGATGCTGGTGAAAGAAATCGAAGAAGACACAAACAGATGGAGAGATATACCATGTTCTTGGATTGGAAGAATCAGTATTGTGAAAATGACAATACTATCCAAAGCAATCTATAGATTCAGTGCAATCCCTATCAAATTACCAATGGCATTTTTCACAGAACTGGAACAAAAAAATTTTACAAGTTGTATGGAAACACAAAAGACCTTGAATCACAAAAGCAATCTTGAGGAAAAAGAAAACAGAGCTGGAGGATTCAGGCTCCCTGACTTCAGACTATATACTAAAGGGCTACAATAATCAAGACAATATGGTACTGGCACAAAATCAGAAATTTAGATCAATGGAACAGGATAGAAAGCCCAGAGATAAACCCATGCACCTATGGTCACCTAATCTATGATAGAGGAAGCCAGAATATACAGTGGAGCAAAGACAGCCTTTTCAATAAGTGGTGCTGGGAAAACTGGACAGTTACATATAGAAGAATGAAATTAGAACACTCCCTAACACCATACACAAAAATGAATTCAAAATGGATTAAAGACCTAAATGTAAGGTCAGACACTATAAAACTCTTAGAGGAAAACTTAGAACACTCTTTGACAAATCTCAGCAAGATCTTTTTTGACCCACCTCCTAGAATAATGAGAATAAAAACAAAAATAAACAAATGGGACCTAAGTTCTTTTTTTTAAATAGGCCTTTTAAATTTTTTATAAAGGAAACACATTCACTTTTTTAAAATTAGAAAATAGAAGTAAAGCTGTAGTTCCCATGCTTTCACATACATCAGAATTACCAGTAGGGGTATAGAAACACAGAACGCTGAACCCCACACTAGACTTTCTGATTGGTAGCACCAAGGTAGGGGCTACAAATATGCATTTCTGACAAGTTCACAAGTGATACTGATTCTGTGGTTGGGGAGCATAGTTTAAGAATGACTGCCTTAAAATAAGAGAAGGAAATAGGGATGAACTGTAATGTAAACCCCTAAGGATAATGACATTGAGATGCATCTTTCTTTTTTTAATTTTTTATTTGTTTTATTTATTTATTTTTGGCTGCATTGGGTCTTCATGGCTGCGTGCGGGCTTCCTCTAGTTGCGGCAAGCAGGGACTACTCTCTTCGTTGTGGTGTGTGGGCTTCTTGTTGCAAGGGCTTCTCTTGTTGCGGAGCACGGGCCCTAGGCACGCACGCTTCAGTAGTTGCGGCATGTGGGCTCAGTAGTTGTGGCTCATGGGCTCTAGAGCACAGGCTCAGTAGTTGTGGCACACGGGCTTAGTTGCTCTGTGGCATGTGGGATCTTCCTGGACCAGGGCTCGAACCCACGTCCCCTGCATTGGCAGGCAGATTCTTAACCACTGCGCCACCAGGGGAGCCCAGTATGCATCCTTTTTAGTCTTTTTCTCCCCCACAGGAAAAAATATGTGTATGTGTGTTGGGGGTTGAGGGAAGAGGGGACAAATACATAACTTTTTTTTTTTAAATAGCCCCAAATGAGATTGTGCTATTCACAGTTTTGTACTTGGCTTTTTCCATTTAATATATTATGTACATTTTTACTGTTAGTATAGCTATATCATCATTTTTAATGGCTATGTAGAATTTTAGTGTTGGGATACATCATAATTCATATGAACTCATAATGTACTTACCAGAATACATGTTTGCAAACTTTTCCAATGATTTACTTATATCCTATGTTTCTTTGATAGTCTTCAGCTTATTTTTTAACGTACTCTTTAGTGTACCTTCCATAATGGAGGCTTGACTTGGAAAATATTAGAGATATGCAATCCATTTTTCATATTAATTTTTTGCTAAGGACATAATTAAAGGGGAATTCATAAATTGGTCAGTATTAGGTTTTCTGCAGCATTTAGGTTGTATAACATATAAGTTTACTGTTTGTAAGATTAGCTGTCTGCTTTGTCAGCATACCATTTTAATTTTGTATTTGCATGGACACAGTTCTACATGTCCAAAGTGGTGATAGTAGTGTTTATATATTGCTGTGTATCAAACTGCACCAAAATTACTGGTATAAAACGACCATTTTATTTTACCCACAGTTTTATGCATCAGGAATTTGGGAAGGACTCAGCTGGGTGGTTTGTGTTTGACTCACGTGGCATCAACTGTAGTGGGAAGGGCTGGAGGACCCACTTTCAACATCTTCACTGAGATGTTTGGTGCCTCGGTGTTCTTTGTTCTTTCTCTCACTCTCTCTCCATGTGACATTTCATTCTCCGAGGCTTCTCACAGCATGGTGATCTCACAGAGTCACAATTCCCATATGATGGATAGTTTGTAAGAAGCACAAGCTGCCAGACCACTTAAGTGCTATGCCCAGAATTGATCAAAGCAGTCACAGGTACCCACTCCCAACCAGAAGAAGAAATAGACTTTACCTTTTAAAGGGAGCGTGGGGTGGAAAGATTACATTGCAGAAGAGCATTTGAGTTGTGAGGTACGTTTGTGGTCATCTTTGAAAAATACAATGTGCCATAGGTAGTTTGTTTACATAAAGAAATAATTAGCCTCGTTTACGTATACAAGCTTTGACTATTTTGCCAAGAAGCATAAAATCTTAAAAACTTATTTTTAAAGATATAGTTCTTTGCTCAATAAAAGATCTATATTTTGAAGTAATCAATGTTGTGAAATATACTTCATGCTACAATTAATAAACCGGTCCATGTTGTCAGCCACACAGTTAATGGTTCTTTCCTAAACTGGTCTTGTCTAAGGAAATGTGGTTAGTTTTGACATTGTATTATTTGTTTATGAAGAAGGTATTTGTTGAGTGCCCATCATGGATAAAATGTTACACTGAGTAAGGAATAAAAAGACATATTAGACAGGGGTCTGCCTTAGAGGACCATATAGTCAGCTAGGGAAGATAGGGCATAATATGCACTTATAAATAAGGTAAAAAGAGAGAAATCTATAGAATTGAGGATGGAAGAGAGTCGTTTTTAAAAAGCTGTATGGAAAATGTTGCTGGAGGGCTTTCTTGGTGGAGCAGTGGTTAAGAATCCGCCTGCCAATGCAGGGGACACGGGTTAGAGCCCTGGTCCGGGAAGATCCCACATGCCGCAGAGCCGCTAAGCCCACGCACCACAACTACTGAGCCTGTGCTCTAGAGCCCGTGAGCCACAACTACTGAGCCCGTGAGCCACAACTACTGAGCCCGTGAGCCACAACTACTGAGCCCGTGAGCCACAACTACTGAGCCCACGTGCCACAACTACTGAAGCCCATGTGCTTAGGGCCTGTGCTCTGCACCAAGAGAAGCCACCGCAATGAGAAGCCCATGCACTGCAACGAAGAGTAGCCCCCGCTCGCCACAACTAGAGAAAAGCCCTCGCGCAGCAATGAAGACCCAACGCCGCCAAAAATAAATAAATAAATAAAATTTTAAAAAAAGAAAATATTGCTGGAAGTCAAGGGAGGGGTAGAATGAGGATGTGGAGGTGGTGATGAAAGATGCTTAGAGGAGTGGCAAGAGTAAAGCCATAGGTGCAGAGGAGCCAGGAAATTGTTGTGACCATTTCACTTTGGTAGTTTAGGGCATTAGTTCTCAAGCTTTGATGGACACTGAAGTCACCCTGGAGAACTTGTACGGAGCTTGTGTAGGGTACATGATAAGGGAATAGTGAGAGAAAAGACTGGAAAGGTAGGTAAGTGGGCCTCTTACTGTCTTGCATGCTAGGCCATTCCTCTTTTACTTACACAAGTAGGCAGTGAAGAACCACTGAAGTGTGATAATCCTGGGAATTATCTGATTGAAGCCAAGCTTTAGAAAATTCATCTGGTACCAGTATGTATAGCAGCTGGAGCAAAACAAGGTTGGAACTGGGGAGTTTGGAATAGAGGTTACTGTGTTCATTCAGGGAAGAGGAAATCAGAACCTGTCCCTGGATGATGGCAGTGAGAATGGGAAGGAGCAGAGGGATTCAAGCAAGGAAGAATCTGGCAACTAATTTTAATAAGATGGTGGTGAAGCAAAGCCAGAAGTCTAATTATGGCTCTAAGACTGCAGTTAAGACTGGGCAACAGGGAGATCCCCAAATCAAAACACCAGGGTAAGAGGGCTTCCCTGGTGGTGCAGTGGTTGAGAGTCCGCCTGCCGATGCAGGGGACACGGGTTCGTGCCCCGGTCCGGGAAGATCCCACATGCCGCAGAGCGGCTGGGCCCATGAGCCATGGCCGCTGAGCCTGTGCGTCCGGAGCCTGTGCTCCACAACGGGAGAGGCCACAACCGTGAGAGGCCCGCGTACCACAAAATAAATAAACAAACAAACAAAACAAAATAAAACAAAAACCAGGGTAAGACACTCACTTGGGGGGAAGTGCTGATGAGCTGGTGTGTTGTGTACATCATATTTGCATAATAAGGAGGACTCCCTGTTGGGAGTGTCCAACAGGCCACTGAGAATCAAGTCTGGATGTCAGGAAAAAGGGTAAGGCTGGAAATAGGGATTTGAGGGTTATTGGCAAAGTGGTGGGAGTTCAAGATATGGCCGTGGATGAGCTTACCAAGGGAGTGCATATAAAGAGAAAAAATATAACCACAGGGAATACCTAGATTCAGGAAATTGGGATGATGATAAGCCAGCAAAACTGGAGAGTAGGAAGAGAAGTGGAGTAATCACTAGGGGTGACTTTCTAGCAGGGAATGATCAGCAGGGTTGAAAATTACAGAGGAAGATGGAGACTGAAGACAGGCCACTGATGTTTAAGGTCACTATTTAACAGAATCGTGTAAACAGAAGTCAGCAAACGTTAAGGAATGAGTCAGTGGTCAGGAACTGGCACCATTTATAATGCAGAGTTATTCTGTTAAGAAAATTCATACTTCCCGGGGACCTTTTAACTGCTGTTAAAGAGTGGGAGAAAATCAAGAAAATATTGCTCATTTACCTAAAAGCAATTCTTTGTGATCTGTCACACATGTAATTTAAAGCAACAATGGAGTCCTCTGATCCTCTGTTTTTCATTACTGCAAACGCCTTTACCAGAGCTAGAAGTCTCTCAGGGATGTTACCTTAATCCAGAGGATTTTGTTTTTATTGAGCTCATCTCAGTACATAGAAAAGCTCCTTCAACGTTTAGCCTTGTATCAAAAAATGAAACATAACAGCACCCATGTTTTATTGCCATTGTTGATAGAGCTCCTAAGAAGGAACTTTATTGGAACAAGAATTCTTGCAATCATTTTGTACTTATAAACTGACATCATCAGCTAACCAAAAACATTTTTTCTCAAAGGCATAACCCCTAATTGGACAGTATTCATGGTTAACAATGGGATACAATATAATGTAGCTATTTTCAATACCTCATTTTATTCTCTTTTGGTGTTATTTTATTATACTTCAGGCTTCCTCTGCACCTGATTTACTATGGGGTAACATAGTAATTAGTGTGTATCAAGGCTCTGCCCTAGAGCTGTGCACTTTGCACCCTTTCATTCTTGTGGCAACCTTGCAAAGTTGATATTTTTGTTCCCATTTCGACACTGAGAAAAATAAGGCTGAAAGAAGTGGAGTCACTTAACCAAAGGTGGTGCAGCTATTCATTTTTCCAGTATGGATCCCACTGTGATTTCTTGACTCCAAAGCTTATGTTCTCAGCACTCTGCTACTGATGCTTACTTACTCTACTCCTCTACCCTTGGACCATCTGTGCATCATGTTATTTCAGGAACATGGACAGTGTGCTACTGATACTGAATCATCAGGATTTTTGATGATTAGAGAGGATCTCTTTTGACTCTGTCTTTAACAAATTTGTTTGGGTTGAGATATCCCCTCCAACTTCTTGTGTTAAAAAAATTTTTAAGGTCATGAAGCAGTTGTCTTTTCAGGTTTAAGAAGACATGGAAAAGCCAGCCGAGGGGGGTGTGGGGAAGTGCTAAAAGGAAAGGGAAAGCTAATTGGAACTGTTGCTTCAAATGCTGTTAGTACTGACTACAGTGGGCTAAATATGGCCAGGAATCCTCATGAAAAGGCTTCATCCAAAGGCAGGGCAGGTTCTACTCCTGGTGCTTTGTGCACTCCACCCCCACTTTGGTAAGGAAAATGATTGATGACACTTTCTTAATACTGGGAAGCTGGCACGGAGATGAAGACAGAGCACCAGATATGTGGAAACCTTCATCATCAGCCAAGTCTCTGTTCCTCTCCCCAGGGCAGTGAGTGTCTCCAGCAGTGGGGCCACAAGGCTAAGCCCAGTCTCTCTTTGGGCTGAAGTCCTGACAATTTAACATTATCTCTGAATTTATAAAGCACCAAGAGTTTTAACAGTACGTATCAGCCTGTTGTACTCTCAACATTAACCTATATGTTAAACAACATAATTGTTTGGTACAACACTAAGAATTTATAAATTAGAGCCAGCATTCAGTTATCTGAGTCAGTGGAGTAAAGTCATGTATAATCCATAGTGTCAGATCAAAGATAATTTGTAACTTTGCGCTGGAAAAATAAATTTGCCCTTGTTATATTTTGTTATATTTTCCTTAGGCTACTACTGAACTTATCAACCTTTTCCAAGGTGTGTGCGTGTGTGTGCGCACGCGTGTGTGTATACAGCCAATATAGAGAGAAGAGATATGACTTCGAATCATTCAATCTAATTGAGCAAATAGTTTGGAATATAGAAATTTTCTGTAAATAAGCCACACGGTCCATAGTCAGCTCTCAGGAATTCTTTTTGTTTCTTAGTAATCCGACCAGTATTTTTCTTGTTGTTGCTATGCCATCTTTGACATGGATCATCTATCATTACATAAACTTGAACTTTAAACGTCGTCTATAATTTCAGACAATAACTGTGCATATTCAAAGTCAAAAGACTAAATTTACCCTAATTTCAATATACTGCAATTGCTATCTCATACAGAGCATCCCAACTCCTGGCATTGTGCTAGCATGTTTATTGACTGAATGTCGGATAACCCTCGAGAGATTTCTCTGAATTAACTACTGTAATCAAAGTACAAAAGCAAGAAAACTATTATTTGCAGGAGCTCAAAATCTAACCAAAAAAACCATAGAGGCAATTCAGGAACTTAATATCAGTATTAGAATTGACATTGGGCAATATGCTTCCCCCTCCCAACTTTATTGAGGAATAACTGACAGATATAATTGTATATATTTAAAATGTAGAAAGGGATGGTTTGATATGCATGTACACTGTGGGATGATTACCAGGATCCAGATAATTAACACACCCATCACCTCACATAGTTAACTTTTTCTTTGTGTGTGTGCTTTTAACATGATCACAGCACCATTATTTCTTTGTTGCTTCAAACTATACTAACAAGATGACTTCTCAAGAAGGCAACAAGATCATTTACAACTAATAAAAGTAGCAAAAATCTATTCAATAGTTTACATTTCTTTTGTTTTTATTTACTTAGTAGTGAAACTGATTGATTAAAAATAAATAGATCATAATATTTAAACTAAAAGATTTATAATTACCCTCCATAAATAGTATTATTCCTCATAAATAATACAGCCACTTAAGTAGCGTTTTTGGTTCACACAATTTATTTCTGACCAAAATGGTATTAAGAGTGTGAAATTAATTTAAAACTCAGCTAAAAATCTTAGAAAGCATTTTACTTACCCTTCTGAAAGAAAAATGTTTAAAAGTAACAAAACATTTATTTCCATTAGAGGAGATATTTTGATCAATCTGCTGATTTGTTTTTATATTATATATTTAGTCCATGAGTTACATACATATATACAAATGTATAGCCACACTAGGTGAACATCATTTTCAGAATTTTAATAGGTTTTTTCTTGATCTTTACATGTTCTCTAGGCACAGTCAAAAAAAAAAATAGCAACTACAGTTTTAAAGGTGACTTACAACTATTTCCTCCCCTAATCTCTGCTCTATTGTCAATGTTCACCTTTTTACAAGCTGAGAGCAGTACGTCTCTACTTGTGCAAAAGTCTCACAAGCCTTGGAGGTGGGTATGTTACTGCTCAGCAAAATGTATTGATTCTCGCATGTAGCTGACAGCTTCCTAGCATTACCTTTGAAATGCAATGTCACCCCAGGTCTGTGTCCTTAGCACTCTTACTTTCTTCTCTAGGTGAGCACATTAATTCCCGTGGGTACAACTGGGTGATTCCTGAATGTCTAAGTTCTACTTGCCACCATTGCCTGGACTCTTGCACGGAATTTTCAGTTGCATTCGGGATGTCTTCCCGTGACATTCAACAGGATCCTCAGATTGATAATCCAAAACTGAACTCATCATTTCCCATATCTGCTCCTTCTACTGTGATCCCTCTATTATTAATAGCATTACCATCTTTCCAGGCAGGTGAGAAATGAGCCATCTCTACACCTTGTTCTTTTCTCAGCTCCCGGGTCCAATCAGTTGCTGAATTGTATCTAGTCTAAACCCACATCATCTCCTGTTTCATTAATTTAATCAGTCAACATTTTTTGAGCCTCTTTCTATTTTCATTCCCTTGATTTAGAATATGACAGTGCCTGCTTCAAGAAGCTCATACTTAGTAAGATACAAAGAACTAAATAGACCCTCACTGTACAGGGTGGTAATTACTAGTTATCATAAGTAAGCCCAGACTGCAGAGAATGGCAAGAGGGCTTGGAGGCCTTCCAGGAGGAAGAACCATGTAAGCTATGTCTGGAAGGATGAAGGGGACTTATCCAGGTAAACAGTGAAAGAACGCCTTTCAGGAGGCAGAGAAAGCAGTATGTGCAAATGTGCAGAGGTGTGGGAGTGATTCTGGTACAAGTTGAGGAGCACTGAGACATAAAGCAGAGGTCCATTAATGAAGGACCAGACATTCCGTGCCAGGAAATGTGGATTTCATTCCCGAAGCCTCCTTTCGTTTCTTTTCTCTTATACACAATCATATCTCTTGGCAGCACCATTGCAAAAAATCTCCTGACTGTTCTCTTGCTCTCCACTTTCTTGCCTTGCCTTTTCTTTCCTTCGACTGTGGGCAGAGGTGGCGTCCCCTGTTACAGGGTTGGACATATATATCCTCCTAATCCTTCAATGGCCTGTGTTGCTCACCAGATCACTCTCATCTCCTGCAACCTCTGCTTCTGCCAAACACATCCTGTGGATCAAGCTTGTGACAGCCGTCTTCCCATCTGAGTTGTAAGCTCCTCAAGGCCAGAGTCTATGGCTCATACATCTTGGTACATTTAGAACATCATGCCCTGTGCTCTGCACATAGTAGGTTTTTAAAAAAATATTTAAGTCCTTTATTAATTTGAAGAGTAAATATATTAAGAATAATAGTTATGATTAAGTTTTTTTCTTTGTAGGCTTTTATGTATCTATGGTGTTGATTTCCCCACTTCTTCATTTTCCAGGCTCTTTTATGCACATGCACATAACCGCATTGCTGTAGTAAGCACTGCCTTTCTTGTCACCGCCAGCAAGCATTCCTTACAGCCCAGTGACTTGTAATGTGTTCTGCTGCTACAAATCAGCAACAGTTCCCAAAGTGGCAATGATGTGTACAAACCTTAATGTGCAATGTTTGGTTTTTTTCCTGCAGAAAATGAAAGGCCTCACTATCCCCTGGGGAGAAAGCAGGTTTAGAAAGCATCAATGCAGGGCCCCATGCCAAACATTACAATTTCCAGGGCTCTACACTTTGTATCGCTAACAGATATGGTGAAAACGGCTTTGAACTAGGAGCCAGTGCTGAGTCCCAGCCCTAACTGACTGGGCAGCATTTCTGAGCATCGATTTCCTCACCTGTGGGACTTCGGATTAGACCTAATTTCTAAATATCCTTATAAACATTATTCATGTGTAAGGATTTCCATGGCAGTGTATTCATCAGGTATCTTGGTTGCAAATAACACAAACTCACCCTGACTAATTTAAGTAGAAAAGATGTCATTGGAAGGATATCGATATTGGGTATCACTGAATGGATGGGATGAAAACAAGGCTCGGGAATTAGACAGTTAGCAACATAGGACACCCTTATGTCACACATAGGGGCAGGATGATGGGTTTGGCAATTGGTGTCCCTGCACACTTCCTGGCACTCTCGTCTCTGCCAGTAATCTCTGACTATTCCTGTGTCTTTGCATCGCTCCCTCCACATTCATAGCCCTGGATGTGAGTATCCAATTGGTTGAGCCCTGGTCGTGTGCCTACCCTCAGCTATTGGCAGTGGAGAGAAGGAATATCTGGACCATCCAGCTTGGGGTGTTAGGCAGTGGATGAAGGCATTTCTTCTCACCAAGACTTGTACAGACACAAAAAGGTGGTTGAGATGGGCGGTACCCACGCACTCCACACCCATACCTATATTGATCTCAGTGATCCTTAAGATCCTGCTTCACCATGTGTACCTTTATCACTTCAAATACCTGGTGGATATTTCTTCTAGAGAAGCCAGTTTTGCTAGGGTTTAGACCATTCTTTCAATTACCTTTTATTATACTGCATAATTTCTTTTTTCCTTATCAACACAATTCTTTGGATTTTGGTAAGCTTAAATTTAAGAACGGTAGTTATAGCTCTGACCACTAAGATATTGTTCTGGGATGAGGAAAAGGGCTGAGTGCAGTAGATCATCAATTCCAACTCATCCTTCATTTGTAGATACACAGCCAGATTTTTGGATCAGGAATTATCTCCAGCCACAAACAACACAGAACAGATCTTGTATATCAAAAATACAGGTGAAAGAAATATTTAGAAAAGATCATTTAAAGGGCATTCTATCTATCTGTGATGCCAGGTAATCTAAGTACTTATCATTGGAATAAGTTAGGTCTCTAGATTACATACAAGACGACATCGCCTTAATCATTTGGCAGAACAGCTAATTGCCAGTAAGCTGAACTGTCCTACTGTCTTTTAGGTGGAACCCACTTCCATGGACATTGTCCGTTTTGATGCTTCGAGTATCCTGTGACAGAGCCCATGTGAGAAATAGCTTGCAGAAATTTAATCAGATAAAAACTTAGCTTCCCTTAAAAATCGGGACACTTCCCCCTCTCCTATGAGAGCTGTGTAAGCTAGCTATCTGAGAGCCACCATGAAGAAAACATGCTACGTACCAAGTGTGCTCTCCACAGCAACTATCTTGGCTCTCATAGTTGTCACTTTTATTTATCTTCTTTTGTTCCTGGTTGGTTGTTTTGTAAGCCTCCTCGATTTCTTTTTTTTGAAAAAAGAATAAAAGAGGGATGGGAAGTAGGGAGAGATGGTAAGATAGAGACTGGATGCCAGGTAACCACCCAAATGAACAGAGGTAACCATGGTAGGGATGTAGCTGCACCCACCATAGCAGCAGGTCTGGCAACGGCTCCTGGATACCTTGTTGTCCCAAATCCTCTCCTACCAATGGCAGTCTGGTTTGTCTCAGCAGCTGTCTGCCCAGTGGCCTAAATATGGTTTAAAACAATGTCAACAACAATAAAGACTTTTACACCTCTCCTCTCATGTATTTATATGAACTGTTTTATCTCCTACATAAAAATAGCACGTGCGACACGAGCTACTAGAGAGAACAGAAGTAAGCAATGAGACATTATCAGTAATGTCATCCTCCACTGTGGTTTATTGTTGATACTGTGAGTTTCTAACTATCCAAATTATATTCAAGTACTTCATCACCTGCTTAATCAAGCTGCAAAATAAGGAGTTAGAGCACTTCAACTCCAGTGATTTGATTATGTGGTGAAGAGACTGGTGCATAAACATTAATCCTGGGAAATTAATTCATGAAAATTAGCTGGAGATATCCCTAGAGGCCTGTTTTGTATCTATTTCTGCATAAAATGTTGAACTAACTACTTACTGAAGGTGCCGGGGTTGGGGGGGACGGGAATGATTATGCATGATTCTGTAGTTATCTAGAGAGAATCCTGGAGAGGCCATGAAGTGACCTGAAGGTGCATTCTGATTAAAGCTCAGTCTTGAACAGGAAAATTGCTTTGAAATGATTAAAGTTAAAATTGTTGATAATGAAGGAAAACACTTGTCCTAGAATGAGGTCTTTAGAAGAGAGAATCTCATTTTGAATCTTTTGTAAAGCATATGGCTTTCCTTTTCGATGGCAAAGTACTTGGTTGTATCAGCCTATTCACATTGTCTCCATTTTGCAACTCAGTGGGGGGGCAAGGAGGATTAGGAGAATGTTCTAGACAGAAATCTGGCAGGGGATGTCACTGGGTAAAGGTCTACCCTCAGAAGAGGGAAGTCTCCATCATCCCTGGGAGCCAGCTTGGATGCATCGGCTCAGTGGAACCTTCCCAAGGCCTGACTGCAGTCTCTGCTCCCAGGGCACTTGGCTCCTTTATATGTCTGTCATATTGGATCCTCTGTTTAAACATCTGTCTTTCCCGCCAGTTGGTGAGATCCTAGACGGGGTCCCATCCCACCTAGGACTGAGCCCAAAACTCTGGTTACATTTATCCTCTTTGGTAAATATTCATCTCTGCAGATATTTAAAGATAGTAATACTATATCTAAAACTTGGAGGGCAAATGTGTTTCAGAAATCAGACTGTTTGGATGTTGGAAAGGTGGTATCAGTGTCTATACACAGCATCTAAACAATATCTATACCATGTAACATAAGGTTCCCAGCAGAGTCTGGGGCAACTTCGATAATCAAGCACGTTAATACTTCTGCAGCAAAAATTATGAATAGGCACACTGCAGGGGATAAATAAAGGGTATGATTTCCTAACTAGGTCATGTCTGGTTTTGCTACCAGAGAGTTACAAAACAATTGAACTTTCGGAGCTCTTTGGATTTTGGAATTGTAGATAAGGTATTGTGAGCCTGTATTATACATCTTTAGGAAGGAAAGCGTTCTCATCCAAGGGAAATATTCCCAGGTACAAGGACCCTTACTCTTGTCACTTCAGGGAGGAGAAAGAGAACAGCGCTGGGATTTTCTGGATGGTGACGTGTTCTCATAACTGGTGCTGCTACTAGGGTCCCTGTGGGAGGGGGTCAATGGAAGTTGTCCATTCCCCACAAATGGTGTGCCACCACTGCCTCTGTGCCTTTTACCTTACCTGCTGCTGCTTCCCCTCTGTTCTAACTTATTTCTCCATTTTTCTAGAGCTTTCCTTCTCGCCTCCTTTATTCCTATATGTTCTTTTGCTCACCAGCTTAGGTCTGAGGAGTGTTGATACTTTCCTTGTTTGTCTTCTGCATAATTCTTTAGCACATGACCCTCATGCCTCTCATTCACCTCTATAACCAAAGCTTTGCCATTACTAGTTTGTGTTTGAGTAGATGCCAGTCAGTGCTTGCTTAGACTGCAAGCAGTCTCCCTACATGTTTTTGTTTAGAGGACTATGTTTATCTGCTCAACACTGTGTAGATAAGCATCTTGGGAATGTGTGCTGGTTGACAGGCCACTACTATTCTCTTTCTGACCCTTGTCTACTGTATCAAACAATGTTAATGAAAACCTCAAATTTGTATGTTAATCCATGTGTAAAAATAAAGTAGGTGCTATCATTTCTATCCTTCAGACTTACAAAAATATCCTTTTCATATTATTTTAAAACAGTGCCGTTGCTTATTTTTCCATATGGTATGTTTTTGCCTGTCTTTATTTCTAATTCTTTTTGATTCACTTAGACCATGCATCTGCTTTTGTTCATATTTTCAAGAGAGCTCACTTTTATGCTCTCTGATAAAGGAATTATTTTGTTCTCCTCAACCTCTCTCTCTTAGTCTTTTAGGTTGTTTTTAAGTACCTGCCTTGAGTGTTGTTGTTGTGTAACACTGACAGTCCCAGAAAATGGTGACCACAGAGGCAGGGCCAGGAAGGCAAATCTCTGCACTATCAGGGCATCTTTCTCTGTGGAGCAGAGTACCAGCAACACCCACAGTGGAAGCCGATGTTGCTCTGTCTCTTCTCTGTGTGAGCGATGCACTGTTCCATCCAGCACTGGATGGCGTTGTGTTTTCCTTGGTGACTGACACCAAGATGCAGTGGGTGAGATGTTAGATGTCTATTCCTTGTGGCTGGCATTGTGATGATCTGTGCTGTCCTCCATTTAGTTGGGAGTCCCTCCACGGGATTAGTAACTGGTGTACAGTGCTCTGCTCCCTCGGGATTGATCACCAGTACACAGAACCTGCCCTGCACTCTGCACTTGCAGCATCATATTGAATGCACAGTACCAAAGCACGGGCCCTGAGTGAAGTCCCATGTTTCTCTCCAGTGTCCTGCTCTCCAGGTACCACTCGCATCTCTGGTCTTATCAGTAGTTATCAAGACAACATCCTCTTTTGTGGTACTCCAGTCCAGAAAGAGTTTGTCAATACAGCAGTGAGCAGTGTTCCCTGGCTGCCCCTGTGAGCAGACTGATGTGGATGTTGTATTCAGGAAAAGTTTAATGTGTGGAAGAGGACAAGTAGCCAGAATTTTGGTCTGTTACTCAAAAACCAATGGTACTCATCCCAGGAGACTGAGAACCAGTCATTATACATTTCTCTCCTCCCTAATATTGTTCATTTGTTTTGGAGGTAAATGGTGGTCACCAGAGGCAATCCAAACCAATTTTCTTTGCCTGTGTAATATATTTAAAAATTCTTAAGAGGCAGTAAATATAAAAATTTTTAATCTATGTATTTCATGTATATGTTTTAAATTCCATACTGTAACTTTAAAAAATTCTTTTGAGACTGGACCAGAGAACTGTATCAAGAACTGTATCACAGTTTTTTGGTAGCACTAGTTTGTGGTCAATCCACGGTGGCACATCGTCTGTAAAGCTCTTATGTCACTTAATATTGTTTTCCAGCAAACTATGGATGTTTCTCTTAAGATAAGTTAGGGAATTTCCTTGATGCCCAGATCAGAAAATATAGCATTTCCAGATTTTAGCTTTCCTCTTTAATGAACATTCACTCATTCAACAAATATTTGTTGCTGAAAAGTAATTCCTAATCTTGGGTGAAACACTGTCCTTTTCAGAAAACATTTTAATCACATAAACTTTGAAGATTTATGCTTCACCTGATTTTTCATATTGGTCCTCTTCTGACCCTGGCTCTAGTTCTGAACATCTTTTTAAAAAGGAGTTTGCTCACATTAACAGTCATCTTCTTTCTTCCTTAACTTCTTTTCTGTGTTTTCCCCTCTGTCCTATCTCTAGACTCATGTGCTTATGTTTGTCCTTGCTCAGCAATGACCAGTACAAAGTAACTGGTTTTATTTTTATTATTTTACCACAGTACTCACAGACTGTCCTTGCAAGCTCTTCCTTCAACAGAGGGTGCCCTGAAGCCAAGAATCAGAAGAGTGTTCTGTAGACTGTAGCCCTGTGGAAATGGGTGGAGGGAACCAGAGTAACACACACCTGTGCCCCTGGCACCTGAAGCAAAGGCTGGGCCCATGAAGGCTGTGTCTGCCAGATGCCAAAATAACTTCTTAGTGGAGCCAATTCGATCAAAGACAGGTAGTTCACTGTAAATTTAGTCCATGTGGTTCCTTGGCAGCATGTGGACAAAACAAACCAGTTGACTGATAGCACTGATCACTTTCCAGACAGTAATTTTGGTGTTTGCCAGAAAAGGGATTTCTAAAGAGGGAGCAGGAATATATAGGGGGTGTTTATAGTGATCCCTTGGATGCAAAATAAATAAATAAATTAGAACTTTGGATCTGAAAAATAAGAATTTGAGCTTTACTAACATTTGGTTTTATAGAGTGTTAATGCTAATACATATGTATATATAATTTTAATATACTTTTATATAATTATATATTATAATTTTATATTTATATAGTATATATACAATTTTAAATATATAAATACAAAGGTGAATTCTCAAGTATTTTTGCTAGTGGGGTATACAATCAAAATAGTTTGGTGACAAATATTCTAGATCCTTGATTCCCCATCTTTGGGCAAAAGAGTTATTGTAAGAGGCTCATTAATACATGTATATGGACCTATTTTCTCATTCAGTAGATACTAAAAATACAACGATCTGCTAAGGGTTTATAATGTTTAATGTGTTTTTGGTGTTGTGTTTTAAAATTTACTGTAAAAGTGAATTCCTCAAGCCTAAAAATACTGTGAATCCATTGGAGGAGACACATCTACGCAGGGGACACAAACGAGCAAAGAGAGGGGAGCGTTGAGTCCCAATAAAATATTAGGTTGGTTGGTCAGAGTATTTAAGCTATTGAAAAAAATTGTATTCAATACATGTGTAAGCATCTCTCTTTCTCTCTCGCTCTTTAATAACAGATTTTTTTTCCTTTTTTTCCTCATCCTCTTCCTTTGTTCCCCTATTTTGTGTGAATATTGGGACATCTCAGGAACTGGCTTCCAGCACAGTGTTCCTTTTTATTTATGTCTGTATTGGTTTACTAGGGCTGCCATAACAAAATACTACAGACTGCATGGCTTAAACAACAAATTTTCTCACAGTTCTGGAGCCTAGAAGTCCAAGATCACTGTGTTGGTGAGTTTGTTTTCTTCCAAGACCGCTCTCATTGGCGTGCAAGTGACTGTCCTTTCGCTGTGTCCCTACATGGTCTTTCACCTGTCTATGTGCAACCCTGTTACCTCTCTGTGTGCCTTAATCTCCTCTTACAAGCATACCATCAGATTGGGTTAGGGCCTCCCCTAATGACCTCATTTTATCTTAGTCCCTTCTTTAAAGGCCCGATCTCCAAACACAGTCACATTCTGAGGTACTAGGGGTTAGGGCTTCAGTATATGAATTTGGGGGGAACACAGTTCTGCCCATAATGTGCATTTCCTTTTGATAAACCTACTTGTTTCAGGAAAGTATGTGGGACCTATAGGAATATCAAGAAGTAGAGTATGATTAGGGTGAGCGTATCTTAATTTGTCCAGGACAGTCTTGGACAAATTATTATCCTGACTTAATTTAAAAAGTGCCCCCATTGGGCTTCCCTGGTGGCGCAGTGGTTGGGAGTCCGCCTGCCGATGCAGGGGACGCGGGTTCGTGCCCCGGTCCGGGAGGGTCCCGCGTGCCGTGGAGCGGATGGGCCCGTGAGCCGTGGCAGCTGAGCCTGCGCGTCCGCTCCGCAACGGGAGAGGCCACAACAGTGAGAGGCCCGCGTACCGCAAAAAAAAAAAAAAAAAAAAAAAAAAAAAAAAA
>NW_006780282.1:292286-305217 GCF_000442215.2 Lipotes vexillifer
ATTGACTGTCAGAAGTGTCTCATTTGTATAATAAATTATATGGTGATGATCCTCATATAGATATTCGAGAGCCAGAGGGCATGTATTAAAGCCTCAGCTCAAAAAATGTATTGTTATACCCGAGTTTCCTCAACTATGAAGTAGAGACGATAATAGTACCTGCATCAGGGTTATTGTGAGAATTAAATGTCAGTATGTATAAGTAAGTCGTTTGGAACATCACCCCAAATATAGTGAACACTGTGTGTGACATTGAGTAAGCACAGAGGAAATATGTTTGTCAGAGGTGATTATATTTGTAGGTATGATGGTTAATTTTGTGGGTCAACTTGGCTGGGCCAAGGTGCCTAGATATTTGGTCAAACATCATTCAGCAAGAGTGGTTTTGGATGAGATTTACATTTAGATGGGTGGACTCTGAAAGCAGGTTGGATAAGTCACACCCACATACTGCAGATCTGTCAGTTGAAGGCCTGAAAAGAACAAAAGGCTGACATTCCCCCAACCAGGGAGGAATTTACCAGCAGATTGCCTTTGAACTTACTTAAACTACAGCTCTTTCCTGAGTCTCTAGCCTACTGGCCCTCTGCATCAGATTTTTGGACTCACCAAGTCTCCATAATTGTGTGAGCTAATTCCTTAAAATAAATCTCTTCCTATATATACACACATCTTATTGGTTCTGTTTCTCTGGAAGACCATGCCTAACACAGTATGTGTGGACACCAAAACTGTACCTGAAGAGAACTTTTAATTTGTTTAAAGTTTAATATATTTCTGGATTTTTATGCCCTTTTAAATTCACTGTGTTCTTTGCATGTCTATGTACATACCAACCAAAAAAAAAAAAGATCCGTGACAAGATAGCTAAGAGAGTGACTAGGCACTCTATCTTAATCTCAGTCTTTAAAAAACAGTTATATTTTGCATTCCCATACCATATTTTAAAATGATACTGACATTATCCATCTGTGGGAATTTTCACCATTATTTATAATTATGAAGATGAATCATTTTTTTCAGGAAGTTAGAGTAGCATCTCTAATAAATGTTTGGAATAAAATTATAATAGGTTTTGGTAAACTGAACGTTGATTTTAAAAAATTGAATCACTCTGTAAAAACTGATCTCCGAAACTAGGAAATCAGGCAAAAATATTGGCAAGAGTTCAGCCAAGTTAAAAGATTGGCAGATCAACCTTATGAAAAAAGTTAAACAACTTGGAAAAGCAAATAAAGGCTTGAGGAACAACTGAGTAGCAGCTATCAAATCTAAAAAGGGTTATTGTGGAGGGGATGGAGACCAGCTGTTCTCTAGCTCAGCTGAGCCCAGACAAGAACAAAAATAGATTAAAAAAACGGCAGCATGACAGACCATTTAGATCTAGGCTTCTGCAGTTAATATGGTTAGAATGGTTACTTAGGAGTTCCAGATATATTCAAGAGAGTTTTTAAAGTTGGTTAGGTTTACCTTTTTTCTTGGTGTGAAGCCAAGTGGAAAGTCCAGATCTAGATTTCTAGTGGGGTTAATCAGAATCACTTGGATGTGGGATAGGGCTTTTGTAAAAGCCACAGGCTCCATCTTTATGAAGTGATAGGAAGTGGTTTCCAGGATATGCTGTTAAGAATAAAGGTACCATGCAAAAGGGAATATATACCTTCAGTATGAGAAAAAAGGGAAATAAGAATGTAATAGATAAAAACTGATAAAAATATGTATTTGGGTTTCTTTTTTGGAAAAAAAAGGATAAACCAGAAACTAACTAATTAGCCTATTAGAGAGGTAAGGTAGCAGATGGGAGTGGAACTTCTGTGTATTTTTTATTAGTTTATTATTTCCTATTGCTGCTGTAATAAATCACCACAAGTTTAGTGGCTCAAGACAATGTAAGTTTATTATTTTACAGCTCTGGAGGCCAAAAGTCCAAAATGGGCACTAGGCTAAAATTAAGGTATCAGTGGGGCTGCCTTTATTCTGGAAGCTTTAGGAGATAATTTGTTTCCTTGCCAGGTGTCAGAGTCCACCTGCATTCCTTGGCTCATGGCCCTGTTCTACATCAGCATCTTCAAATATCTCTCTGAACCTGACCCTTCTGCCTAGCTGGTCTACATTTAAGACCCTTGTGATTACATTTGTATCCATGGGATCCTACAGGATAGTCTCCTTATCGTAAGACCAACTGATCAGCCACCTTAAATCCATCTGTAACCTTAATTCCCCTTGTGCCCTGGAACATTACATATTCACACCTTCTGGGGATCAGGATATGCACCTTGGGAGTCTGTGTGGGGACATTATTCTGCATGCCATACCTTTTAAGAATAATTTTACTCTTAAACCATTTAAATATTTATTCAAAAGTTAAGTTGAATCAAAAAGGATAACAAAAGCAAACTCTAAAATTGAATACAAATAGAAACAAGTGGTCCTAACTATATATTCGAATGGAAATATAACTGTATATTGGGAAGAAGAAAAGACTGAATTCAACTAAGTTTTGAATACAGGACTCTGCCAATACACCCTTAAAATGAGATCTATTTTAAGGACCAAAGTAAATGCAAAGAAATCTCGATTTTTACTCAGGAAATTTGTTGTTGATAGTATTTATAGTATAGTGATCTCAAAACTATTTTTTGTGTATTTTAGGATAGTGTAAATGTGTTGTTATGGGGAGACAGAGTGCTCACTCTGGAAGAAGGGAGATAGATAGAAATAGGGAATGCAGGAAGGTAAGAGAGAATCCTGTGGTTTGGGGCTTTTTATGTTTATCCCCTGAAATGGCATAGAAGATTGACACCCCCCAGGAGCAATGAGCACATCTAGTACCAGATCTTGATTTCTAAATAGCATTCCTTGATAAAAGAAACCATGGCTCCTTAAAGAGATGTCTAATTTCAGAGGGAACAGGTATAAAGTACAAGGTAAGCCCACAACACCTAATGGTACCAAAAAGTTAGGAAGTGCTCAAAGATTCATGGAGACATATCCAAAAATGAACAAAGGACTCCCACTGGCCCAATGTAGGACATCTGAGTATGATAGTAAGATTTTGAATTTAAAAAGGAATCTTTTATGTTAAAATATAGGCATTTGGGGACTTCCCTGGTGGTTCAGAGGCTAAGACTCCATGGTCCCAATGCAGGGGGCCTGGGTTTGATCCCTATTCAGGGACCTAGATCCCACAAGCCACAACTAAAAGATCCTGTGTGCCACAATTAAAAATAATAATAATAATAATATATATATATATATATATATACACACACACACATATATATAGGCATTTGAGGTTGGAGGGGACAGCACTTCTTAAGAGAAGAAGGGAAGCTAATAAATGTAAAAGAAAGAACAAATTTAGAAAGGATAATTGATTATCCTGTTTCAGGCAGGATAATCAATAGATTTTAAAATTAGATGCTTTAGAAACCAGCTTCCTTCAGAGAGCAGTGAGATGATATGTTGTTGGCATACAGGATATTTACATTTCAAAATATCATCCCCCTGATTACTTATTACAAAAGGAAAATGATTGATTGGTTTGCAAGAGAAACCTGGTCAACATCACCTTAATCGAATGATCAAACTTCATATGACATGGGATGAACTGATATTTTGGGCCTCCTGATGTGATAAAATGGTAAGAATATCAACTATATGGTATTCTTGCCAAGAACACTTGACTCTAATCAGGAGGGGAAAAATATCGGGCAATTACAGATGTAGAACCTCTAGATTAAGCCAAATGTAAACTGAAGCATCATAGTGACAATCATGATGCAATTTGTGATCCTCAGTTGAAAATTAAAAAAAAAAAAATCACTCTGAAACACATTTGGACAATTGAAAACATTTGTATATGGGCTGTATATTAATATTGTATCAATATTAAATGTCTTGCATATAATGTGTTCATGTAGGAAAGTGTCAGGTGATACACGTTGAAGTATTTGGGGATAAATTCAGCATGATGACAACTTTCAAATGTTTCAGGAAAAAGTATATGTGTAGAAATACATATATGCACATATGAGAGGGGAATGAATCCAGCAAAATGTAAATAACTGGTGAATTTTGGTGAATAGGGCTGTTTTTTATACGACATTTTCAAATTTTCTGTAGGTTTGATTTTTACAGTAACAAGTTGAAGAAAAATTCCTCTATTGGGCCCATGGGCTTCTTGGTACCCTTTGGGCTTATTTTGTTTGTATTTCAAGTTGTTGTGAATGTTTACTTTTTTTTTTTTTAATGTTTCTGGTTATCTATCTATTTGGAAGTGTCTCCCTTGACATCCAGCTCTGAGTCTCTGGGCAGTGTGATTTTTCAAATGCATACAAATAGAAGAACTTTAATGAAAGCAGTGTCACATGTTAATTACTATGGAGCTCCAATTTATAGGAAAAACATTTTAAAATAAAATGGACACATAGTATCTGGTTTATAGATGGCACTCAATATGAGTGTGTTTTGTAAGTTTTTGCATACCATTAAAATATTACCTGATAGCACTGACAACAAAAGGCACAGATTACCCTTCACAGGTCTGAGGGAGGGCTTGGAAATCTCTGAGTATAGGGCCTTGATCTGCATTTTAAACCGGTTTGCTACATTCTTTTTTTTCTATGTTCTTTTGAGCACTGCAGTTCATGTCCCTAGGGAGCCCTGACATGTCTTTAAGGGCTCCCTCCCTCTCAGGACTCAGTCTTATATCCTCCAGGAGAAGTTCCCTTCCCTTGCCTCCTCTTCCATCCTGGTATGTCTTTTACCATCTACAGTGATTTTCATATAGATTTTCCTCCACTTATGATAGGGTTACATCCTGATAAACCCACTGAAGGTTGAAAATATCTTAAAAATGCATTTAATAAACTTAACTTACCAAGCATCATGGCTTCATCTAGCCTACCTTAAACATGCTCAGAACATTTAACATTAGCCTATGGTTGGGCAAAATTATCTAACACAAAGCCTATTTTATAATAAAGTACTGAATATCTCATGTAAGGTATTGAATACTGTACTGAAAGTGAAAAACAAAATGGTTGTATCAATTGTTTACCCTTGTAATTGTGCAGCTCAAAGACACTGCCCAGCATCACAAGAAAGTATCAGTATCATACTGTATATTGCTAGCCTGGGAAAAGATCAAAATTGGAAGTATGGTTTCTATTGAGTGCGTCTTGCTTTCACACCATCATAAAGTCAAAAGTCATAAGTTGAACCATCATCAGTAGAAGACCATATACTGGATTTTTTCCCCTTGGTTTCCCACCTCTCTTCGTGAGCAGTAGATCCAAATTGCTCAGTGTACTTTCGGTGGAGGCACCCTACCCAGTCTCACACCTAACTTCTGCTGCTCATCCAGTATGCGGGACAGTATTTTTTACAAAATATAGATATTTTTAAGGTATCTCTGATTTTCCACCAAAAAAAAAAAAAAAAAGAAAAAGAAAAAGTCTCTCTGAGATACTGGGAACACTGGAGGAAATTCTGAGAATGTAAACCAGATTCATGCCTCTGGGGGTTACGCAACCAGTCTACTGAAGATAGAGGTTAAGGGTGCAGCCCCTGAAGTTGGACTACTCAGCCTTGAAGCCAGCCTCTGTGGCTTGAGAGCTATGTGACCTCTGGCTAGTGCTTTAACCTCCCTGAACATAGTTTTCTCTTATGCAAAATGGAGATATCAGTACCTACCTCAAATGGTTGTATTAAAGGAACTTACACGTATAAAGCACCTAGAAAAAATGCCACTAAGGGTTTACTATCTTAATCATCATCGTTATCTTTCCATGGAACATCAGACCTGGATCAAATTCTGTTTTCAAGATATTAATGATGATCCTGTATAAAAGAACATCTTTCTCACTTTGTGTCTCTCATGAGTTCAGGTTTCCCTGGGACTCCTGCATGGTCACGCTACTCATATCCTGTGGCCTCCAGAGCGCTGGCAGAAATTGGAATCTGTTCTTCCTCCAGAGCGCTTGCCCATTCAGAGTGAAGAGGACTGCCTGCATGGATCTCCCTGAGCTGCTGCGATGGGGAGGCACCACCACCAACCCCAGGAAGAGGGATGGAGAAGAGGAACACCATAGGGGCAAAGCTTCCCCCAAGATGATGCTGTGCAAGAAACATTTCTATCACATTAAGATGATCTATGTTAGTAGAGAAAGAGTTTTAAAATATTAAATAGTATTAAATGTCACCTGATTTTGTGTTAAATTGTAATACCCTGTTCAATGCCAAAAAAATGCAGACCTTTGGGAATATGAAAATTTTATTCCCATATGTCTCAAAGGGGATAAATTTTGGATTTTTTTATGCATACATATTCTATTGATTGTTTGTTAGATTTTGATTTTGGAGCTTGCTGCTGGAAGAATATGAAGACTAATATGTGATGGAAGTAAATAACATTGCTCAGTTACTCTTAAGATGGAAGATGAAGAAACATTATACACATAGTGTTAGGAATTATAATTGACAGTATCTACAATACAGTAACTGTCAGGAAGAACAGTAAACTATATGATGTAAAAATAAAACACTGATTTGCTCAGGTACTGTTTTGGGTGTTTATTATTTGACCTGTAATAATCATCCATTAATAACGAATACATTCTCTCTTTGGGAAGGAAGGAAGCAATGGGGAATCAATTCTCTCAATATTTTCATATAGCCAAATCTTTCTTACTGGCCCTTTTTTAATCCAGAACTTCTTAGTGATCTCATGCCTATGCACATTGATGAGTAAACCTATTTGTCAATATTCGGTTACTGTTTGGTAAAATGTTCTGAGTGAAATGGAAAAATCACTCCAGATCAACCAAGTTTGATGTTTTTTCCCCTCCCAGTGATTTTTCAGTGCTCATGTCTATAATTCTGAAATCACCTATTGAAAAGTGGAGTGATATTGGCATAATAGATTTTATAATTGTATAGCTAAGGAGGTAAATTCCCTGCATGCAAGTCTATATGTATGAAGCTTTTCTTTTTTTCCTCCCATTGGTTGGAGGTTTGTGCTTATGGAAACTACATCTCTAGCTCAGTCTCCTCTGTGTGCCTCATGTCATCTTCTTTTGTTTCATCGGCAGATAAGATCCCAAACAAGAATTAGCCATCTTGCAAATGTGGATGCAAACTCATTAGCTGGCAGGAACAGAAAGAGCAACAGCAAAAAACATATGCAAAGTAAGAGTATATGTTACTAATAATAATTCATTAGCATCATAATAGCTAGTTCAACACATATCAATGAGTACTTATATACTAAGGTTGGTCAAAATTATCATTTAAAAAAATATCTGCTTAATGTCTCTCCGTGGGTCTATATTATCCTTATGAGTTCTTCATTTCCATTTCCCTCTCTTCCCCAACTTGAACTTCACACTTTGACATTTAACTGCAGATTACCAAATTCTCGTTGCTATTTCAAGGCTTGAAACTTTTACCCCTTGGTGAAGTGCATCCCCTGGGATTATATGTAAAATATTGCGTGCATAAAAGTATTAAACCTTTAGTTACTAGAACACAGGAAAGTTCGGCGACTATGGAAGACAGGATTGGGGGTGATAATGAGGTGGGATAGAGTAGAGAACAAATAAAGGGGTACCTGGATTAGTTGCTACTTACTCTGGTATGGAAGAATTTGGTATTTTAACAGTTCAGCAAATTGGCTATCAGCCTTACTACCTTATTGACTATTTGTGTCTTCCTATTCAAACTATTGATTCAAGATTGTAAATCTTCAGACAGGAGACAAATGCTTCTTCTATTTAATTTTGTATTCTCAAGCCATCTAGCATATCACCAGCAGAGTTAATTCTTGATGCTTGTTGAACAACTCAGCTCATAAGCTACCTCCTCAAAGATGAAACCCCAGGTAGAGTTTATAACTGTGCTACCTAGTATGTACTTTCATGAGTGCCTCAATCACTCTCACTATTAACCAACCAAGAAAGAGTTGTTAATTGTCAACACTACCAGGGCCAACAAGAGGCAACAGACCCGGGAGCCCAGTCTTTCTGTGAAAAAGGCCTATTAGCTTATATTCATAGTTATGACCTGAGGGACAGGTTTCTAATTAAACACACATATAAGGGCTGACTGTTAATCCTTTCCAGAGACCTCAGAGGGCAGGCACTATCTTTGTACTCTCCCTCTGTCATGTTGCAGAGCACCAGTATCTCTCAGAGAAGAGCCTTATGCATGTCTGGTGCCCCGGTTTTTGTGACTGCCACCCATGGGACACCCTTTGATCACTGGCTCTGGTGGCCAGCAGGGCTGGCATTCATGTGTCCCATGGGACTATAATAATTGGAGAGTCATTTCTTGGCTGGCTACCATCCCCAGGGCACTGCACAGTCAGGAGACTGAAGCCTGCACCCAGTCTTTCTGTGACAGAGGCCTATTTGCTTGACCTGGAACTTTATTCTGAGGGCAGGGATCTGGTTTAGCACACATCTAGGGGCCTACTGAGGTAAGAACAGCACGGACAGAGGTGGGTGGATGCCATATTTGTGCTCTCCCTCTGCCTCATTCCAGGTTACCAGCATGTCCCAGAAGACAGCTTGTCTGGCACCCTGATTTTTGTAACTGCCACCCAGAAGACTCCTCTAGATTTCCTGGCCCTGGTGGCCAGTGAGATTTATGCTTGTGACCCCACAGGACTACATGTATTTACGTACTTTAAAAGCTGCTGCCTGAGGGCCTGCCTTCCAAACCACTTGAATCTAGGTACTGACTGAGATCCTCCCCTCCACTGACAGGTCTTGACACACCCTCAACTACAAGGAGCCACTAAAAATAAAACAGGTTGCATGAACAGTCACAAAGGACTGACAGACAACCAAGAGCTAAGGCAGAGTAGAATAAGGTTCATCTCCTACACAAGGCCACTCCTTTAAGACTGGGAGAGATGGTTGTTTTATTTAGTGCATAGAAACCAACACAGAGAGTCAAGGAAAATGAAGAAATAGGAATATATTCCAAATGAAAGAACAAGAAAAGACCTCAGAAAAAGTCAATAATGAAACACAGATGAGTGATTTACCTGAAAAAAATTTCAAAATAGTGGTAATAAAGATGGTCACCAAACTTGGGAGAAGAATGAACGAACACAGTGAGAACTTCAACAGAGATAGAAAATATACAAAAGTGCCAAAGAGAAGTCACAGAGCTGAAGAATATAATAACTGAACTGAAAAATACACTAGAGGGATTCAACAGCAGACTAGATAAAACAAAAGAAAGGATCAATGGAACTGAAGACAGAGTGGTGGAACTCACACAATAGGAGCAGCAAAAAGAATAAAGAATGAAAAAAAGTAGAGATAGTTGAAGGGGCTTATGGGACAACATCAAGAAGACCAACATTTTCATTATAAGGGTCCCAGAAGGAGAAGAGAGAGGAGAAAACTCATTTGAATAATGCCTGAAAACTTTCCTAACCTGGGGAAGGAAATAGATATCCAGATCCAGAAAACCCAGAAAGTTCCAAAAAAGATGAACTCAAATAGACCCACACCAAGACACATAATAATGAAACTGTCACAAGTTAAAGACAAGAAGAGAATCCAAGCAGCAAGAGACAAATAACTTGTTATGTTATGCACAAGGCAACCCCCATAAGATCATCAGCAGATTTTTCAGCAGAAACTTTGTAGGCTAGAAGGGAGTGACACAGTATACTCAAAATGCTGAAAGAAAAAAAACAAAAAAAAACCTTCCAATCAAGAATACTCTACCTGGCAAAGTTGTTGAAGGAGAGGTAAAGAGTTTTCCAAACAAGCAAAAGATAAAGGAGTTCATTGTCACTAAACCAGCCTTACAAGAAAAGTTAAGGAGACTTCTTTAAGCTGAAATGAAATGGTGCTAATTAGTAACAGGAAAACATATGAAAGTATAAATCTCATGGGAGAAGTTAAATATATAGTAAAATTCAGAATAATGTAAAGGTGGTGGCTGAATCACTTATAAAGCTAGTATGAAGGTTAAAAGGCAATGGTAATAAAAATAACTATAGCTACAACAATTAGTTAGAGGATACACAAGATAAAAAGATGTAAAATGTGACATCAAAACTATAAAACATGGGGGGGAGTAAAAATATAAAAAGCTGTAGATTGCATCCAAACTTAAATTGTTATAAATTGTTTTATGTAAACCTCATGATAACCACAAAGCAAAAACTTATATATATAAAAGGAAAATAGAAAAGAAACTGAGCACACCACTACAGAAAATCAAGTCACAAAGGAAGAGAGCAAGAGAAGAAGGAAACAGAGGAAATATGAAACATCCAGAAAACAATTAACAAAATGGGAATAAGTACAAATCTATCAATAATTATTTTAAATGTAAATGTCTTTTGATTGGAGAATTTAGTCCATAGAGTGGCTGAATGGATTAAAAAAAAAAAAAAAAAAGACCCATCTATAGGCTTCCTACAAGATACTAACTTGAGATGTAAGACACACTGAAAATTATAATACATTGATGGGAAAAACTGATGAAGACACAAATAAATGGAAAGATATCCAGTGCTTATGGATTGGAAACATTAATATTGTTAAAATCTATAGATTTAATGCAATCCCTATCAAAAGATGCATGGCATTTTTCACAGAACTAGAACAAATACTCCTAAATTTCATATGGAACCATGAAAGAGCCTGAATTGCCAAAGCAACCTTGAGAACAAAGGACAAAGCTGGAGGTTTCACACTTCCTGACTTCACATTATACTCAAAACTACAGTCATCAAAACAGTACACTACTGGCACAAAAAGAGACACATAGATCAGTGGAACATAATAGAAATCCCAGAAATAAACCTATTCACTTATGGTCAATTAATCAATGGAGAAAAGACAGTCTCTTCAATAGGTGGTACTGGAAAAACTGGACAGTTACATGTAAAAAAAATGAGATTAGAACATTTCTTCCATCAAACTTTCAATGGCATTTTTCACAGAAATAGATCAAAAAATCCTAAAATTTATAAAGAACCACAAAAGACCCTGAATATTCAAAAGCAATCTTGAGAAAGTACAAAGCTTGAGCCATCATCCTTCTTGACTTCAAACTATATATCAAAGCAATAGTAATCAAAATAGTATTGTACTAGCATAAAAAAGACACATAGATCAATGGAACAGAATAGACAGCCCAAAAATAAACCCATACATATATGGTCAATTAGTTTATGACTAAAGGAGCTAAGAATATACAATAGTTTCCAGGACAGTTTTTCAATAAATGGTGTTGGGAAAACTGGACAGCCACATGCCAAAGAATGAAACTGGACCACCATCTTACACCATACACAAAAACTGCCTCAACATGGATTAAAAACTTAAATGTAATATCTGAAACCATTAAAAGAAAACATAGGTGTTAAGTTCCTTGACATTGGTCTTGGTGATGATTTTTTGGATTTGACACCAAAAGCAAAGGCAACCAAAGCAAAAATAAACAAGTAGGACTACATCAAACTAAAAGCTCTGCACAGCAAAGGAAACCATCAACAAAAGAGAAAGTCAACCTACCGAATGGGAGAAAATATTTGGAAATCATATATCTGATAAGGGCTTAATATCCAGAATATATTTTTTTAAAAACTCATAAAACACCCAAAAAAAATCCAATTAAAAAATGGGCAAAGGCTCTGAATAGACATTTTTCCAAAGAAGACATACAGATGAACAACAGGTACAAGCACATATAAAGGGGCTCAACATCACAATCGTCAGGGAAATGAAAATCAAAACCACAATGAGATATCACCTACCACCAGTTAAAATGTCTACCAAAAAGAAAAGAAATAAATGTTGGCAAGGATGCAGAAGAAAGGGAACTCTTATGCACTGTTGGTGGGAATTTAAATTGGTGCAGCCACTATGGAAAACAATATGTACAGTCCTCAGAAAATTAGAACTACCATATGATCCAGCAATTCCGCTTCTGGGTATTTAATCTGAAGGAAACAAAAATACTAACTCAAAAAGATAGGCACCCCTATTTTTATTGCAGTATTATTACAATAGCCAAGACTTGGATACAACCTAAGTATCCACTGACAGATGAACAGATAGAGAAAATGTGGTATATATATCCAATGGAATATTATTCAACCATTTAAAAAAGGAAATCTTGTCATTTATGGCAGCATAAACCTTGAGGACATTATACTAAGTGAAATAATTCAGACAGAAAAAGACAAATATTGTATGATTTCACTTATATGTGAAAAACAAAAATAAAAAAAAGACAGAAAAAAAGGAAAAAACAAGCTCATAGATACAGAGAACAGATTGGCGTTTGCCAGAGGTGGGGGCAGGCAGGCAGGCAGTGGTGAGGTGTGAAATGGATACAGGGTGTCAAAAGTACAAACTTTCAGTTATAAGTCATGGGGATGCAGTGTACAGCATGGTGACTACAGCTAATGATACTGTATGGCATATATGAAAGTTGTTTCAGAGAATAGATCTTAAAAGTTCTTATCACAAGAAAAAAATTATAACTATGTATGGTAGTGGATGTTAACTTATTGTGTTGATCATTTCATAATACATGGAAATATTGAGTCATCATGTTGCATACCTGATACCAATATAATGCTAAATGTAAATTATACCTCAATTAAAAAAAAATTTGGAGACACGCATTTCTCCAATTTGGGTTTTGATTTCTTGTTATCTTTTAAATTCTCTCCTCTCCTGCTAAATTTAAGAAGTGAAAGTGATCCAAACTATAAATTTCTCACCAAGAGCTGCCTTCCTACACTACCAGTTTTCCTTCTTAAACAGATGAGAATAAAGCTCTTAAAAATTTATATTTTAAAAGTCAGAAGTCTCTCAAGCATCTCTCTTACAACCGACTTCCAATAAACAAAATCCTCAGCAATGTCCTTATTTTGCCACAGTCACTCTTT
>NW_006780282.1:305227-307083 GCF_000442215.2 Lipotes vexillifer
GGCAGAGGCTTTAAGCAGTTCACCAAAATCATTTACCTCTTTTTCCTAGAAATACCACTAAGTTATGTTCTCCAGGTTCCCCTGCAGTTAGTGATGACCATGTTTCTGAGTTCTTGCCAACTCAGATTATGATTAAAAATGATTAATGTATCTGGCGCATAAAACCTTTCATGGGCTCCTCCAGCCTCTTCCCATGTCTTCCGGTGGGAGGCTTATGATTATAAGACCTTAAGGGTAACAGAAGCACATGATGGAAAATGTGTGGGTCCCTGAGTGACTATCTGAAAAAAGGCCAACACAACTGAAACATTTTCCCTGGACTATTAAGTGAGCAAAAAACACATTTCTATTCTGTAAAGTCATTGGGATGTTGAAGTCTGTTAACACAACCACGTCTCCCTTAACTAACATAGGCTAATTAATAGAGATTCCTATAGTGAAGGATTCCTAGTGTAGCTTAAAGGACTGTCTCTGAGTTAGCTCTTCTTTGAGTCAAGACTATCATGCCTCTCTTTCAAAGGTTAAGGTCTCTATCTCCAAAATTTGATAACAAATTTCATATGTATTTCAGTCTCAAAATCAGCTGATTACTTAATTTTTGATCTTCAAATAGGAAAGACAACATTATGAACCATTCTAGTATATTGACAGTTGGAAAGATTATAGAATGGAAACTTTCACCTGGCAGAGGGCAAAATGGGAAGGGTCTCAAATTCACCTCGGAAAACATATCAAATTCAGGAGGAATTTGTTATGTTAAATAGTTTACACGATGACAGAGATTCAATTTGGGCTTTTACATTAGTTTGATCTTATTGACATTCAATTGAAGCTGCAGTAATTTTTTCCTTACTTTATATATTTTAAATCACAAGATAAGCAAGTCTTCAATCAGTCCTACTAACAGGGTGGTATCCAATCCTCAGCTGCGAAGAGTCCAGATCCACCCACTAGAGAGATGGGAGTACATACAAAGAACCTGAGCACCCTAATAAGAGGTTTCATATCCAAACACAGCATCCAAGGGCTGACAAGAAGTGAGGTCCCACTGACATTCTCCAATGCAGGTCTCTAGTTCTACTCTTTCCAGTCTTCTCACAAAACATATATCCTCTATTTTGGGTGAAACATTACTTCTTCAAGGAGAATGGGAGCCCTAAGCATACATATTTTCCCCTCAGATCATCCTAACCCCATTCCTCCTTTTTGAAAGAACAAAATACTTCTCACCAATTTTCTCATATTGTTGCAGTTTCTGTGGTCTTTATACAGAGCTTTACTCTCTCTGGGCGATGTCATAGATAAAAACGCTGCCCAGACTCAAAACCATAAGCATGTCTCTCGCCCTCTCCCAGTATATTTATCTAATTCATCCATTCACCTTCTTCGAAGATTACTTCATACCCTCTCCACTTTTACACCTTCTCCTAATGCTCTCCCTGAACTAATGATTTTGCTTCCAATTTAATGAGAATATATAAGGATTAAGAAGAGGACTTCATCAGTCTGCCATAACCATGTCTAACAGCCTATGTGTACCTGTATCCATGTATTCTGCTTCCTGACTGTCTGATAGATAAACTAATTAAAATGCAGCTTTCCATTTCAGAAAATTGAATCCATGACTAGGAAGATAAATCTGAAAATATATTCAGACTACAGTACAAATTACTTTAAAAATGTATATATAAGAATTCTCTTATGTCCACTTTGTATTAGATCCAAGCCCTTCTACCTAGTCAAGGAAATTACTCTAGTAATTGACCCCCCTCTCTACATTACCAATTTTTCCTTTCTCCGCAGCATTCTCATCAGCATATAAATATGCTGTAATTTCTCCCACCTGACAACTCTTT
>NW_006780282.1:307179-339771 GCF_000442215.2 Lipotes vexillifer
CCTGACAACTCTTTCCCTTGACACATGCCCCCTTGTACTCTACTCACTCTCTTCAATCCCTTCTCCTTTTATAAAACAACTCCTCAAAAGGGTTGCCCACACTCTCTGTCTCTATTTCTTCCTTTTTGATTCCCTTTGAAACCAAATCCATTCAAGCTTTGACCCCTATCACTCAACTAGAACTTTTTCTGTTAAGGTCACCACAGACCTCCAATATGCCAAAGTCAATTCCCAGCCTTCATTTAACTTGACCTTTCAACATCTGATATTGCTTTCCACTCCCTCCCTTATATATTTTATTCACTTGCCTCCTGGGGATTGACTATCTCTTGGTATCCCTATAGCTCACTAACAATTCCTACTCAGTAGCCTTGGTAGGTTCCTTCTCAGCTTGTCAACTTCTAACTATTAGCATCCTCTAGGGATCTTTCAACCTCTTCTGTCTATGATCATTCTATTGACGATCCCTGAGCCTTGGAGAGAGGAAGCTTTCTGCCCAGGCTGCTCTGAGCCCTGGAGCCATCTGAGAATCACAACTAGAAAAATATTGCATTGCAAGTATTTTCTCCCATTCCACTGATTACTTTTTCATTTTGTTGATTGCTTCCTTTGCTCTGCAGAAACTTTTTTTTTTTTTTGAGGTACGTGGGCCTCTCACTGTTGTGGCCTCTCCATTGTGGAGCACAGGCTCTGGACACACAGGCTCAGAGGCCATGGCTCATGGGCCCAGCCGCTCCACGGCAACTGGGATCTTCCCAGACCGGGGCACGAAACCGCGTCCCCTGCATTGGCAGGCGGACTCTCAACCACCGCGCCACCAGGAAAGCCCCAGAAACTTTTTAGTTTGATGTAGTCCTACATGTTTTTAGCTTAATTATGGTAATCATTTCACAATGTATATCAAATCATCACATTGTGCACCTTAAATATATACAATTTTAATTTGTCAATCATACCTTAATGAAGCCAGAAAAAAATGAAGAGGAAAATACAGTTTTCACTTTTCAAAACTAAATATGAGTATCAAAATCACCTGGAAAAATCTTCTTGAATCTTATGTCCAGAGAAAAGATCACTCCAAAATATTCACTGAGTGAAGAAACCTGAATTTCCTATTATATTTTTTATTTTAATTAAATGTAAAGCACCAAGCACCACTTATTTCTTTAGTGAGGCATCTTTTTCGTAGACTAGAAAAATGAGGCTAATTCTACACCCACTCCCACAACCATCAATATAATGACAATGGTGATAGACATATTCTGGCTATGTAGGAGGATGTAATTATTTTTAGGAAATATATGTGGAAGTATATCAGGTTAAAGTATTCTACAAAAATGTTTAAATTCTTGAATATAAATGCGGGGCGTATACGGACCCATTGCATTGTTCTTGCAATTTTTCTACAGGTTTGAAAGTTTTCAACATTTTAAAAATGAGAGATGAAAAGGCTGAGTCAAGACGGCATACTAGGAGGACGTGGAATTTGCATCTCCTCCCAACAATGGCACCTACCAGGCACCGGTGGGGGACCACGGACACCTAAGGGGACAGGAGGAACCCCCAGCGATGGGGTAGGACGAGGGGCATGGGGGGGGTGAAGGGGGAGGAGAAGTGGAGGTGGGACGGGACTGGTGCCCCTGAGGGGAAGCTGGGGGAAGGGAAGGGACCCCACGCCTGAAAGGGGAAATTGGGGAGCCATTGGGAGGGCAGAGGATCAAAAGGGACCATGGCCAGGTGTCCCCTGCCCACTTGGAATCCCAGGAACCTGCAGAGATCCCAGGCCTGATCCTCTGCCCATCTAGGCCCCCTCCAGCCACGGGGGTCCTGAGGGAGTGGGAGGGAGGGAAGGGGGAGCAAAAGTAAAGGCCGGACCTCTGGGACCAGGACCCCTGAGGAATGACTGCGGGAGGGAAGAAGTTCCCACACTCAGAGGGACCCACCTACGGTTGGGGGTCCAGCGGCAATGGGGAAGACCCTGGGGTATACAGTGGGGGAGGGGCACAAAGGAATGGAAGGGAACTGGGCCAGTGCTTTCCCTGTCCACTTAGGCACAGGGAAGCCTGTTGGGCTCCCGGGCCTAATCCTCTGCCCTCGGAGCCTCCCTCCTGCAGCTTAGAGCCCAAGCACCTCCCCTACATCCCCACCCAGGGCCCTACCTCTACATTCGGAGACCCCCTCCAACACGCTGGGCCTAAACCCACCACCCACACACCCTCACTCATGGTCCTACCTCCAAACTCTGGAACCCCACACTACAGAGGCCCTCCTTTCAACGTGCTGCCTCTCCCATTCTGTGCAAGTCCTAAGAAAAGGCCCCGCACCATGCTCAAATGTCACCACCCCACCTGCCTAGGTCCCACCCCACCATAAACCCCACCCCTGCCTAAGTTCCACCCCCACCTAAACTCCACCCCCATAGCCAAGGTTTTTTTTTTTCTTTTTCTTTTCCTTTTTCCTCTTTCAGATTGGGGTTCTGTTTTACCTTGTTGATTCATCGTTGTTGATACTTTTATATTCTTATTTTTCCTAATAAATCTTTTATTTTTCTAATTTTATTTTATTCTTTAAACTTTGTTAGTGATCTGTCTTTTGGCTTGTTCCCTCTTTCCTTTTTTTTTTTCATTTTTCAGTTGTGGTTTTATTTTACTTTGTTGCACTTTTTGCAATCACAGTTTTATTTTTCCAATATATATATATATATATATATATATATATATATATATATATATATATATATATTTTATATGTGGGCCTCTCACTGTCGTGGCCTTTCCCGCTGCCGGACGCGCAAGCTCAGCGGCCATGGCTCACGGGCCCAGCCACTCCGCAGCATGTGGGATCCTCCCGGACCGGGGCACGAACCCGTATCCCCTGCATCGGCAGGCGGACTCTCAACCACTGCGCCACCAGGGAGGCCCTCCAATATATTTTTTATCTTTCTAATTTTATTTTGTTTTTTATTCTTCGATATTGTACTGCTCCGTTTTGTTTTCTTTCCTCCTTTTTTTTTTTAACCACAAAACGAAGCTTGCAGGATGTTGGTTCCTAAGGGGGAGGTTGGGCCCAAGCTCCTGTGGTGGGAGCTCCGAGTCCAAACCGCTGGGCTAACAGAGAACCTCAGAACCCAGGGAATGTCAATTGGAGTGAGGGCCCCCAGAAGTCCTCATCTCAGCACCAAGACCCAGCTGTATCCAACTGCCTGCAAACATCAGGGCTGGACCTCTCAGGCCAAACAACAAGTAAAACAGGAATCCAGCACCACCCATCAAAAAAAAAAGAAAAAAGAAATGACAAAAAACTATGTTACAATTGAAGGAGAAAGGTAAAAACCTACAAGACCAAATAAATGAAGTCAAAATAGGCAATATACCTGAAAAAGAATTCAGAGTAATGATAGTAAAGATGATCCAAAATCTTGGAAACAGAATGGAGAAAATACAAGAAACGTTTAACAAGAATCTAGAAGAATTAAAGAGTGAACAAACAGTGATGAACAACAAAATTACTGAAATTAAAAAGACTCTAGAAGGAATCAATAGCAGAATAACTGAGGCAAAAGAACAGATAAGTGACCTGGAAGATAAAATCGTGGAAATAACTACCACATAGCAGAATAAAGAAAAAAGAATGAAAAGAATTAAGGACAGTCTCAGATACCACTGGGACTACATTAAACACACCAACATTCGAATGATAGGGGTCCCAGAAGAAGAAGAGAAAAGGAAAGGGTCTGAGAAAATATTTGAGGACATTATAGTTGAAAGCTTCCCTAACGTGGGAAAGGATATAGTCAATCCAGTCCAGGAAGCACAGAGAGTACCATAAAGGATAAACACAAAGAGAAACACACTGAGACACATAGTAATAAAACTATGAAAAATTAAATACAAAGAAAAAATATTAAAAGTAGCAAGGGAAGAGCAACAAATAACATATAAGGAAGTCCCCATGAGGTGAACAGCTGATTTTTCAGCAGAAACTCTGCAAGCCAGAAGGGAAGGACAGGACATATTTAAAGTGATGAAGGAGAAAAACCTACAACCAAGATTACTCTACCCAGCAAGGATCTCATTCAGATTTGATGGAGAAATTAAAACCTTTACAGATAAGCAAAACTTAAGACAAATCAGCACCATTAAACCAGCTTTACAGCAAATGCTAAAGGAACTTCTCTAGGCAGGAAACACAAGAGAAGGAAAAGACCTACAAAAATAAACCCAGGACAATTTAAAAAATGGTAATAGGAACATACATATCAATAATTACCTTAAATGTAAATGGATTAAATGTTCCAAACAAAAGACATAGACTGGCTGAATGGATACAAAAACAAGACCCATCTATAGGCTGTCTACAAGAGACCCACTTCAGACCTAGGGAAACATACAGACTGAAAGTGAGGGGATGGATAAAGATATTCCATGCAAATGGAAATCAAAAGAAAGCTGGAGTAGCAATTCTCATATCAGACAAAATAGACTTTAAAATAAAGACTATTATGAGAGACAAAGAAGGACAGTAAATAATGATCTAGAGATCAATCCAAGAAGAAGATATAACAAATGTAAATATTTATGCACCCAATGTAGGAGCACTGCAATACATAAGGCAAATGATAACATCCATAAAAGGGGAAATTGAAAGCAAATACAATAATAAGAGTAGCAGATTTTAAAACCCACTTTCAACCAATGGACACATCATCCAAAATGAAAATAAATAAGGAAACACAAGCTGTAAATGACACATTAAACAGGATAGACTTAACTGATATCTATAGGACATTCCATCCAAAAACAACAGAATACACATTCTAGTCAAGTGCTCATGAAACATTCTCCAGGATAGATCATATCTTGGGTCACAAATCAAGCCTTGATAAATTTAATAAAATTGAAATCATGTAAGGTAACTTTTCCAACTACAATGCTATGAGACTAGATATCAATTACAGGAAAAAAACTGTAAAAACTGCAAACACATGGAGGCTAAACAATACATTACTAAATAACCAAGAGATCACTGAAGAAATCAAAGAGGAAATCAAAAAATACCTAGAAACAAATGACAATGAAAACACGATGACCCAAAAACTATGGGATGCAGCAAAAGCAATTCTAAGAGGGAATTTTATAGCAATACAATCCTACCTTTAGAAACAAGAAACATCTCAAATAAACAACATAATCTTACACCTAAAGCAATTAGAGAAAGAAGAACAAAAACCCCCAAAGTTAGGAGAAGGAAAGAAATCATAAAGATCAGATCAGAAATAAATGAAAAAGAAATGAAGGAAACAATAGCAAAGATGAATAAAACTAAAAGCTGGTTCTTTGAGAAAATAAACAAAATTGATAAATCATTAGCCAGACTCATCAAGAAAAAAAGAGAGAAGACTCAAATCAACAGAATTAGAAATGAAAGACGAGAAGTAACAACTGACAGTGCAGAAATAACAAAGGATCATGAGAGATTACTACAAGCAACTATATGCCAATAAAATGGACAACCTGCAAGAAGTGGACAAATTCTTTGAAAAGCACAACCTTCTGACACTGAACCAGTAAGAAATAGAAAATATGAACAGACCAATCACAGCACTGAAATTGAGACTGTGATTAAAAAATCTTCCAACAAACAAAAGCCCAGGACCAGATGGCTTCACAGGTGAACTCTATCAAACATTTAGGGAAGAGCTAACACCTACCCTTCTCAAACTCTTACAAAATATAGCAGAGAGAGGAACACTCCGCAACTCATTCTACGAGGCCACCATCACCCTGATACCAAAATCAGAAAGAGATGTCACAAAAAAAGAAAACTACAGGCCAATATCTCTGATAAACCTAGATGCAAATATCCTCAACAAAATACTAGCAAACAAAATCCAACAGCACATTAAAAGGATCATACACCATGATCAAGTCAGGTTTATCCAAGGAATGCAAGGATTCTTCAATATACGCAAATCTCTCAATGTGATACACCGTATTAACACCATATTAACATATGGTGTATTAACATATTAATACACCATATTAACAACGTATGGTCATCTCAATAGATGCATAAAAAGGTTTTGACAAAATTCAACACCCATTTATGATAAAAACTCTCCAGAAAGTAGGCAGAGAGGGAACTTATCTCAACATAATAAAGGCCGTATATGACAAACCCACAGCCAACATCATTCTCAATGGTGAAAATCTAAAACCATTTCCTCTAAGTTCAGGAATAAGACAAGGTTGTCCACTCACCACTATTATCCAACGTAATTTTGGAAGTTTTAGCCACAGCAATCAGAAAAGAAAAAGACATAAAAGGAATCCAAATTGGAAAAGAAGAAGTAAAAGTGTCACTGTTTGCAGATGACATGATATTATACACAGAGAATCCGAAAGATGCCACCAGAAAACCATGAGGGCTAATCAATGAATTAGGTAGAGTAGCAGGATACATAATTAATGCCCAGAAATCTCTTGCATTCCTATACACGGATGATGAAAAATCTGAAAGAGAAATTAAGAAAACACTCTCATTTACCATTGCAACAAAAAGAATAAAGTACCCAGGAATAAACCTACCTAAGGAGACAAAAGACCTGTATGCAGAAAATTACAAGACACTGATGAAAAAAATTAAAGATGATACCAACAGATGGAGAGATATACCATGTTCTTCGATTGGAAGAATCAACATTGTGAAAATGACTATACTACCCAAAGCAATTTACAGATTCAATGCAATCCCTATCGAATTACCAATGGCATTTTTCACAGAATTACAACAAAAAAATTCACAATTTGTATGGAAAAACAAAAGACCCCGAATAGCGAAAGCCATCTTGAGAAAGAAAAATGGAGCTGGAGGAATCAGGCTCCCTGACTTCAGACTATACTAAAAATCTACAGTAATCAAGACAGCATAGTACTTGCACAAAAACAGAAATATAGATCAATGGAACAGGACAGAAACCCCACATATAAACCCACGCACATATGGTTGTCTTATCTTTGTTAAAGGAGGCAAAAATATACAATGGAGAAAAGACAGCCTCTTCAATAAGTGGTGCAGGGAAAACTGGACAGCTGCATGTAAAAGAATGAAATTAGAACACTCCCTAACACCATCCACAAAAATAAACGCAAAATGGATTAAAGACCTAAATGTAAGGCCATTTACTATAAAACTCTTAGCAGAAAACAAAGGCAGAACACTCTATGACAAAAATCACAGCAAGATATTTTTTGACCTACCTCCTAGAGAAATGGAAATAAAAACAAAAATGAACAAATGGGACCTAATGAAACTTCAAGGATTTTGCATAGCAAAGGAAACCATAAACAAGACGAAAAGACAACCTTCAGAATGGGAGAAAATATTTGCAAACGAACCAACAGACAAGGATTAATGTCCAAAATATACAAGCAGCTCATGCAGCTCAATATCAAAAAAACAAACAACGCAATCCAAAAATGGGCAGAAGATCTAAATAGACATTTGTCCAAAGAAGATATACACATTGCCAACAAACACATGAAAAGATGCTCAACATCACTGATAATTAGAGAAATACAAATCAAACTACAAATGAGGTATTACCTCACACTGGTCAGAATGGCCACCGTCAAAAAAATCTACAAACAATAAATGCTGGAGAGGGTGTGGAGAAAAGGGAACCCTCTTGCACTGTTGGTGGGAATGTAAATTGATACAGCCACTGTGGAGAACAGTATGGAGGTTCCTTAAAAAACTAAAAATAGAACTACCATACGACCCAGCAATCCCACTACTGGGCATATTCCCTGAGAAAACCATAATTCAAAAGGAGTCATGTACCACAATGTTCATTGCAGCACTATTTATAATAGCCAGGACATGGAAGCAGCCTAAGTGTCCATCGACAAATGAATGGATAAAGATGTGGCACATATATACAATGGAATATTATTCAGCCATAAAAAGAAATGAAATTGAGTTATTTGTAGTGAGGTGGCTGGACCTAGAGTCTGTCATACCAAGTGAAGTAAGTCAGAAAGAGAAAACAAATACCCTATGCTAACACATATGTATGTAATCTAAAATATATGTATATATTTGTGATGAACCTAGGGCCAGGACAGGAATAAAGACACAGACATAGAGAATGGACTTGAGGACATGGGGAGGAGGAAGGGCAAGCTGGGATGAAGTGAGGGAGTAGCACTGACATATATACACTACCAAATGTAAAACAGATAGCTATTGGGAAGCAGCTGCAAGGCAAAGGGAGATCAGCTCAGTGCTTTGTGACCATGTAGAGGGGTGGGATAGGGAGGGTGGGAGGTATATGCAAGAGGGAGGGGATTTGGGGATATACATATGCATATAGCTGATTCACTTTGTTATACAGCAGAAACTAACACAACTCTGTAAAACAATTATACTGCAATAAAGATGTTAAAAAAAGAAACAAATAGGGAAGCTTCAAGATGGCAGAAGAGTAAGATGCGATCACCTTCCAGAACACCCACTGAACGCTGGCAGAAGACCTAAGACTTCCTAAAAGGCAAGAAACTCCCCACGTATCTGGGTAGGGCAAAAGAAAAAAGAAAAAACAGAGACAAAAATCAGGGGCGGGACTTCCACCTCGGGGAGGGAGCTGTGAAGGAGGAAAGGTTTCTACACATTAGGAAGCCCCTTCACGAGCTGAGACTGCGGGTGGCGGAGGGGGAAAGCTTCGGGGCGCGGAGGAGAGCGCAGCCACACGGGTGCAGAAGGAAAGGCAGAGAGATTCCCGCACAGAGGATCAGTGCCGACGAGCACTCACCAGCCCGAGAGGCTTGTGTGCTCACCCGCAGGGTCGGGTGGGGGCTGGAAGCTGAGGCTCTGGCTTCAGAGCTTAGATCCCAGGGAGAGGACTGGGGTTGGCTGCATGAACACAGCCTGAAGGGGGCTAGTGCACCACTGTTGGCCGGGAGGGTGTCGGGGGAGAGAGTCTGGAGCTTCTGAAGAGGCAAGAGACTTTTTCTTGCCTCTGTTTCCTGGTGCGCAAGGAGAGGGGATTAAGAGCGCCACTTAAAGGAGCTTCAGAGACAGGTGCGAGCCACGGCTATCAGCACAGACCCCAGAGACGGGCATGAGACACTAAGGCTGCTGCTGCCGCCACCAAGAAGCCTGTGTGCAACCACAGGGCACTATCCACACTTCCCGTCCCAGGAGCCTGTGCAGCCCGCCACTGCCAGGGTCCCATGATCCAGGGACAACTTCCCCGAGAGAACACACAGCACGCCTCAGGCTGGTGCAACGTCACGCAGGCCTCTGCCACCGCAGGCTCGCCCTGCATCAGTACCCCTCCCTTGCCCCGGCCTGAGTGAGCCAGAACCCTGAAGCAGCTGCTTCTTTAACACTGTCCTTTCTGAGCGAAGAACAGATGCCCTCAGGCGACCTACACGCGGAGGCAGGGTCAAATCCAAAGCTGAACCCCAGGAGCTGTGCAACAAAGAAAAGAAAGGGAAATCTCTCCCAGCAGCCTCAGGAGCAGTGGATTAAATCTCCATAATCAACTGGATGTACCCTGCATCTGTGGAATACCTGAATAGACAACGAATCATCCCATATTGAGGAGGTGGACTTTGGGAGCAATGATATATATATATATATTTTTTTGTTTCCCCTTTTTCTCTTTTTGTGAGTGTGTATGTGTATGCTTCTGTGTGTGATTTTGTCTGTATACCTTTGCTTTTACCATATGTCCTAGGGTTCTGTCTGTCCGTTTGTTTGTCTTTTTACTTAAGAAAATTTTTTTCTTAATAATTAATTTTTATTTTAATAACTTTGTTTTATTTTATCTTCTTTCTTTCTTTCTTTCTTTTTATCCTCCCTTTTATTCTGAGACGTGTGGAGGACAGGCTCTTGGTGCTTCAGCCAGGTGTCAGGGATGTGCCACTGAGGTAGGAGAGCCAAGTTTAGGACACTTATCCACAAGAGACCTCCCAGTTCCACATAAAATCAAATGACGAAAATCTGCCAGAGTTCTCCATCTCAACACCAAGAACCAGCTCTACTCAAAAACCAGCAAGATACACTGCTGGACACCCTATGCCAAACAACTAGCAAGACAGGAACAAAACCCCATCCATTTGCACAGAGGCTCCCTAAAATCATAATAAGGCCACAGACACCCCAACACACACCACAAGACGTGGACCTGCCCAACAGAAAGACAAGACCCAGACACATCCACCAGAACACAGGCACTGGTCCCCTCCACCAGTAAGCCTACACAATCCACTGTACCAACTTTAGCCACTGGGGACAGACACCAAAAACAATGGGAACTATGAACCTGCAGCCTGCGAAAAGGAGACCCCAAACACAGTAAGTTACGCAACATGAGAATACAGAGAAACACACAGCAGATAAAGAAGCAAGGCAAAAACCCACTAGCCCTAACAAATGAAGAAGAAATAGGCAGTCTACATGAAAAAGAATTCAGAATAATGATAGTAAAGATGATCCAAAATCTTGGAAACAGAATGGAGAAAATATAAGAAACGTTTAACAAGTACGTAGAAGAACTAAAGAGCAAACAAACAGAGATGAACAACACAATAAATGAAATTAAAAATTCTCTAGAAGAGATCAATAGCAGAATAACTGAGGTAGAAGAACGGATAAGTGACCTGGAAGATAAAATAGTGGAAATTACTACTGCAGAGCAGAATAAAGAAAAAAGAATGAAAAGAATTGAAGACAGTCTCAGAGACCTCTGGGACAACATTAAATGCACTAACATTCGAATTATAGGGGTCCCAGAAGAAGAAGAGAAAATGAAAGGGACTGAGAAAGTATTTGAAGAGATTATAGTTGAAAACTTCCCTAATACAGAAAAGGAAATAGTTAATCAAATCCAGGAAGCACAGAGTTCCATACAGGGTAAATCCAAGGAGAAACACGCCAAGACACATATTAAACAAACTATCAAAAATTAAATACAAAGAAAAAATATTAAAAACAGTAAGAAAAACAACAAATAACACACAAGGGAATCCCCATAAGCTTAACAGCTGAACTTTCAGCAGAAACACTGCAAGCCAAAAGGGAAGGACAGGACATATTTAAAGTGATGAAGGAGAAAAACCTACAGCCAAGACCAAGGGACACATACATATTGAAAGTGAGGGGATAGAAAAAATATTCCATACAAATGGAAATCAAAAGAAAGCTGGGGGGCTTCCCTGGTGGCACAGTGGTTGAGAGTCTGCCTGCCGATGCAGGGGACACAGGTTTGTGCCCCGGACTGGGAAGATCCCGCGTGCCGAGGAGTGGCTGGGCCTGTGAGCCATGGGTGCTTAGCCTGCGCGTCCGGAGCCTGTGCTCCACAATGGGAGAGGCCACAACAGTGAGAGGCCCACGTACCGCCAAAAAAAAAAAAGAAAGAAAAGGAAGCTGGAGTAGCAATTCTCATATCAGACAAAATTGGCTTTAAAATAAAGATTATGACAAGAGACAAAGAAAGACATGACATTATTATCAAGGAATCAATCCAAGAAGAAGATACAAAAATTATAAATATTTATGCACCCAACATAGGAGTACCTCAATACATAAGGCAAACACTAACAACCATAAAAGGGGAAATGGACAGTAACACAATCATAGTAGGGGACTTTAACACCCCACTTTCACCAATGGACAGATCATCCAAAATGAAAATAAATAAGGAAACACAAGCTTTAAATGATAAACAAAATGGACTTAATTGACATTTACAGGACATTCCCTCCAGAAACAACAGAATACACATTCTTCTCAAGTGCTCATGGAACATTCTCCAGGATAAATCATATCTTGGGTCACAAATCAAGCCTTGGTTAATTTAAGAAAACTGAAATTGTATCAAGTATCTTTTCTGACCACAATGCTATGAGACTAGATGTCAATTACAGGAAAAAAATCTGTAAGAAATACAAACACATGGAGGCTAAACAACCCACTAATTAATAACCAAGAGATCACTTAGGAAATCAAAGAGGAAATTAAAAAATACCTAGAAACAAATGACAATAAAAATAGCACAACCCAAAACCTATGGGATGTGGCAAAAGCAGTTCTAAGAGGGAAGTTTATAGCAATACAATCCTACCTTTAGAAACAAGAAACATCTCAAATAAATAACATAATCTTACACCTAAAGCAATTAGAGAAAGAAGAACAAAAACCCCCAAAGTTAGGAGAAGGAAAGAAATCATAAAGATCAGATCAGAAATAAATGAAAAAGAAATGAAGGAAACAGTAGCAAAGATGAATAAAACTAAAAGCTGGTTCTTTGAGAAGATAAACAAAATTGATAAATCATTAGCCAGACTCATCAAGAAAATAAGGGAGAAGACTCAAATCAATAGAATTATAAATGAGAAAGGAGAAGTAACAACTGACACTGCAGAAATACAAAGGATCATGAGAGATTACTACAAGCATCTGTATACCAATAAAATAGACAACCTGGAAGAAATGGACAAATTCTTAGAAATGCACAACCTTCCGAGACTGAACCAGGAAGAAATAGAAAATATGAACAGACCAATCACAAGCACTGAAATTGAAACTGTGATTAAAAATCTTCCAACAAACAAAAGCCCAGGACCAGATGGCTTCACAGGCGAATTCTATCAAACATTTAGAGAAGAGCTAACATGTATCCTTCAAAAACCCTTCCAAAATATAGCAGAGGGAGGAACACTCCACAACTCATTCTACTAGGCCACCATCACTCTGATACCAAAACCAGACAAAGATGTCACAAAGAAGGGAAACTACAGGCCAATATCAATGATGAACATAGATGCAAAAATCCTCAACAAAATACTAGCAAACAAAATCCAACAGCACATTAAAAGGATCATACACTATGATCAAGTGGGGTTTATCCCAGGAATGCAAGGATTCTTCAATATATGCAAATCAATCAACGTGATACACCATATTAACAAATTGAAGGAGAAAAACCATAGGTTCATCTCAATAGGTGCAGAGAAAGCTTTTGTCAAAATCGAACACCCATTTATGATAATAACCCTCCAGAAAGTAGGCATAGAGGGAACTTTCCTCAACATAAAGAAGGACATATATGACAAACCCACAGCCAACATTGTCCTCAATGGTGAAAAACTGAAACCATTTCCACTAAGATCAGGAACAAGACAAGGTTGTCCACTCTCACCACTATTATTCAACATTGTTTTGGAAGTGTTAGACACAGCAGTCAGAGGAGAAAAAGAAATAAAAGGAATCCAAATCAGAAAAGAAGAAATAAAGCTGTCACTGTTTGCAGATGACATGATACTATACACAGGGAATCCTAAAGATGCGACCAGAAAACCACTAGAGCTAATCAATGAATCTGGTAAAGTAGCAGGATACAAAATTAATGCATAGAAATCTCTTGCATTCCTATACACTAATGATTAAAAATCTGAAAGAGAAATTAAGAAAACACTCTCATTTACCATTGCAACAAAAAGAATAAAGTATCTAGGAATAAACCTACCTAAGGAGACAAAAGACCTGTATGCAGAAAATTATAAGACACTGATGAAAGAAATTAAAGATGATACAAACAGATGGAGAGATATACCATGTTCTTGGATTGGAAGAATCAACATTGTGAAAATGACTCTACTACCCAAAGCAATCTACAGATTCAATGTAATCCCTATCAAACTACCACTGGCATTTTACACACAACTAGAACAAAAAATTTCACAATTTGTATGGAAACACAAAAGACCCCGAAAGCCAAAGCAATCTTGAGAAAGAAAAACGGAACTTGAGGAATCAGGCTCCCTGAATTGAGACTATACTACAAAGCTACCGTAATCAAGACAGTATGGTACTGGCACAGAAACAGAAATATAGATCACTGGAACAGGATAGAAAGCCCAGAGAGAAACCCACGCACATATGGTCACCTTATCTTTGACAAAGGAGGCAAGAATATACAATGGAGGAAACATAGCCTCTTCAATAAGTGGTGCTGGGAAAACTGGACAGCTACATGTAAAAGAATAAAATTAGAACACTCCCTAACACCATACACGAAAATAAGCTCAAAATGGATTAAAGCCCTAAATGGAAGGCCAAACACCATCTAACTGTTCGATGAAAACACAGGCAGAACACTCTATGACAAAGATCACAGCAAGATCCTTTTTGACCCAGGTCCTAGAGAAATGGAAATGAAAACAAAAATAAACAAATGGGACCTAATGAAACTTAGAAGCTTTTGCACAGCAAAGGAAACCATAAACAAGAAAAAAAGACAACCTTCAGAATGGGAGAAAATATTTGCAAATGAAACAACTGACAGGATTAATCTCCAAAATTTACAAGCAGCTCATGCAGCTCAACATTAAAAAAACAAACAGCCCAATCCAAAAATGGGCAGAAGACCTAAATAGACATTTCTCCACAGAAGATATACAGATTGCCAACAAACACATGAAAGAATGTTTAACATCATTAATCATTAGAGAAATGCAAATCAAAAGTACAATGAGATATCATCTGATACTGGTCAGAATGGCCATCATCAAAAAATCTACAAACAATAAATGCTTGAGAGGGTGTGGAGAAAAGGGAACCCTCTTGCACTGTTGGTGGGAATGTAAATTGATACAGTCACTATGGAGAACAGTATGGAGTTTCCTTAAAAAACTAAAAATAGAACTACCTTATGACCCAGCCATCCCACTACTGGCCATATACCCTGAGAAAACCATAATTCAAAAAGGGTCATGTACCTAAATGTTCACTGCAGCTCTATTTACAATAGCCAGGACATGGAAGCAAGCCTACTGTCCATCGTCAGGTGAAATGATAAAGAAGATGTGGCACATATATACAATGGAATATTACTCAGCCAGGAAAAGGAATGAAACTGAGTTATTTGTAGTGAGGTGGATGGACCTAGATACTGTCACACAGAGTGAAGTGAGTCTTAAAGAGGAAAAGAAATACTGTATGCTAACACATATATATGGAATCTGAAAAAAAAAATGGTCATGAAGATCCTAGGGGCAAGTCGGGAATAAACATGCAGACCTGCTAGAGAATGGTCTTGAGGATATGGGGAGGGGGAAGGGTAAGCTGGGACAAACTGAGAGAGTGGCATGGACATATATATACACTACCAAACGTAAAACAGATAGCAAGTGGGAAGCAGCCACATAGCACAGGGAGATCAGCTTGGTGCTTTGTGACCACCCACCTAGAGGGGTGGGATAGGGAGGGATGTGCAAGAGGGAAGAGATATGGGGGCATATGTATAACTGATTCACTTTGTTATAAAGCAGAAACTAACATACCATTGTAAAGCAATTATATTCCAATAAAGATGTTTAAAAAAATAAAAAATAAAATTATAGGACGGTAAAAAAAAAAAAGAAAGAGAAACAAACAAAAATATACCCAACTACATGCTGCCTCCATGACATTCACTCTCATAATGGAGATATGGAAAAAAGCCATTCCATGCAAATGGAAATCAAAAGAGAGAGCAGAGGTTATCTATACTTATATCAGACAAAATCGACTAAGTTGATTAAGTAGGAAACTATAACAAGAGACAAAAAAGGTCATTAATAGTGATAAAGTGGTCAATTCATCAAAAGGATATAATAATTGTAAATAAATATGCACCTAACATCAGAGCACATAAATATATTAAACAAACTAACAGATCTGAAGGGACTAATAAACAATATTACAGTAATCACTTTCATCAATGGATAGATCATCCAGAAAGAAAACCAATGAGGAAACATTGAACTTAAACTATACTTTACATCCAATGTACCTAACAGATATATACAGAACATTTCAACCAAGGGCAGCAGAATATACATTCTTCTCAAGCACATATGGAACATTCTCCAGGATAGATCAGATATTAGGTTCAAAACAAGTATAAGCAAATTTTAAAAGACTGGGGCTTCCCTGGTGGCGCAGTGGTTGAGAGTCCGCCTGCCGATGCAGGGGACGCGGGTTCATGCCCCGGTCCGGGAGGATCCCACATACCGCGAAGCGGCTGGGCCCGTGAGCCATGGCCGCTGAGCCTGCACATCCGGAGCCTGTGCTCCGTAACAGGAGAGGCCACAACAGTAAGAGGCCCGCGTACCGCAAAAAAAAAAAAAATTTAAAAGACTGAAATCATATGAAGTATCTTTTCCAACGACAATGGTCAAATATGTGGAAGTTAACACACTCCTGGAAACGAATGGGTCAAAGATGAAATTAATGGCAAATTCAAAAATATCTTGGGCTTCCCTGGTGGCGCAGTGCTTGAGAGTCCGCCTGCCGATGCAGGAGACGCGGGTTCGTGCCCCGTTTCGGGAAGATCCCACATGCCGCGGAGCGGCTGGGCCCGTGAGCCATGGCCACTGAGCCTGCGCGTCCGGAGCCTGTGCTCCGCAAATGGGAGAGGCCACAACAGTGAGAGGCCCGCATAACGCAAGAAAAAAAAAAAAAAAAAAAAATATCTTGAAAGAAGTGAAAATGAAAACACAACATATCAAAACTTATGAGTTGAAGCATAAGCAGTGCTACGAGGGAAGTTTATAGCGATAAATGACTACATCAAGAAAAAATGACCTCACTTACGTGGAATCTAACAAACAAATTCATAGATACAGAGAACAAGGTGGTAGTTGCCAGATGCAAGGCATGAAGGGTGGGTGATATGGGTGAAGGTGGTCAAAAGGGACAAACTGACAGTTATAAAATAAATAAGTCCTGGTGACGTAATGTGCAGCATGGTGACTATAGTTAATAATGCTGTATTATATATTTGAAAGTTGCTAGAGAATAGAGTTTTCATTAGAAGAAAGTTGCTAAAGAATAAAGTTCTCATTAGGAGAAAAAAAATTTTGTAACTATGCATAGTGATGAACGTTAAGTAGATTTACTGCGGTGATCATTTCACAATATATACAAATATTGAATCATTAGGTTGTGCACCTGAAACTAATAGTATTGTATGTCAATTATACTTTTTTAATTAAATTAAATTTAAAAATAAAAAATAAATGAGAGAAGCATGTAAGAATAGTAAGGATAAAGCAATGGCTCTCCACTTTACTGCTTTCCCTCTACACCTACCTGGAAAAATGCATGAATAAAACCAGGACAATGATATTGTAATCTGTTTCAGTATAACCTCAGTGCTATTCTTTCAGGGATTAGTTTATATTTTGGCCTTTCCTTCTCCTTTTATAACAAGAAGTCTTTCCAAGTACTTTCATATATCACCTCCAAGAAAAACCAAAAGATAAAACAGGGAAATGGCTATTCATCTTTAAAAAAAAATAAAAATAAGAGTTTTCAAAAAAAGCTTTCAGGATGTTTACTATTCATGACTCTATTTGGAATCAATATTTTATGTTCTCCTCCTGCCTGGTTGCCAACCATTTGTCTGTGGGTGGTTTGGGGCAGGTGGGGTGTTGGAATTTACATACAAAGAACACAGTAGTGAGTAGAAGCAGGGGGGAAAAAAAATAAGAACGTGAGAGAAGAGTAACAGATTAAGAAGTGTAGTCAGAAGGAAAGTGAATGATTTTGGCAATTTGTGGGACTATTTTTGCAATTTCTGAGACTAGAAATAGTGCCCTCACTCATAAGACCTCTTTCTGTCCTAAATTGTTTTAGTGTTCCTGAGGGCAAGGGGACATTAAAGGTGGTGTAGAGAAAGAGGAGTTGAAAAGATCTTGAGAGCAAAGGAAGATGAGAGGTTCTTAGAGAAAAAAAGGCGATGAAGGTAATAGAAAGAAAGTTGGTGGTGGCTTTTAATTTTATTTAATTATTTACTTTTTAATTTATTTTTTTGGCTGTGCCACACTTGCAGGATCTTAGTTCCCCAAGCAGGGATTGAACCCAGGCCACAGTAGTGAAAGCACTAACTTCTAACCACTAAACCTCCAGGGAATTCCCTGTGGTGGCATTTTAAATAGGGAGTGGTGAGGACTGAAACCAGCATAATACCCTATTTCTGGGTTAAACAATACTAGGGCCGGAGGCATACTTTTCCATTCCTGTGTTAAATAGTACTGAGACTAAGCAAAGTAACCTATATGAAACGCTGTTCTGGAAGTTAAGACTGTGACCCAACCAGACAGCTTTTTCACCAAGACTAATTTTGAGACTCTCATTTTATCCACCAATCCAAAGCTATTATATCATACACTTTGTCTAGTCCAGAGAAGTCTCCCTCCTTGTCAGATCCATCTTACATGGACACATCCCAGGTGCTGAATCCCAACAGATACCTTTTCCTAATTTCCCATTTTCAGACGTTATTACCAAAATTTTGACAAAGTGATAGTTTCCCTTACTACAGTACATCTTTGTGTAATTAGGTTTTTCTGGTGGTCTTTTGAGAAACTGGCAATGAACACATGGAAGAGAATATTATAATTGTAGGAGATGAGAAGGTTTGGGGTTCTAGAAAGAAAAGGCATTTGAGTAGTTGTGAGATACAAAAAAAAGTGGGGAAATTATAGGGAAGAAAATTGGGAGTTTCTAAAAATATATATAGTCCTAATAGTGAAGAAAGCTTGAGATAATGTGAGGAGAGAACTGTGATAGAAAATGTTAATTTTCTTGCTGTAAAAATTTGACACAATATGATTTTTTTTAAAGATTTTCCATTAAAATTCCATCAGAAGATACCTCAAGAGCAGACTTTTGGCCCAATTCCTTTTATTACCTCATGAGGCCTATCACTTTTGGAATATACTAAAGAGTCAACCTAGCAAAGCAATACTTTTGTGGGACTCTCCGTGGTCTTTGTCCTACCTGCCTGTTCTGCCAGCTCTCAGGGACATTGTGTGCACAGTAATTACTCCACTTAATTAATACCAACACCTCCCAGATCATCATCTTTATACAAGGTACAAGTCAGGATTCCAAAATATTAAACGATTTACAGCTGTTTTATATTAATAGAAGGCATGCCCTAATGGACATCTAATAGTCTACATCTTCAATTGCCAAGAAATGGAATACTGAAATACATAAAAATAAAAAAATATTTTTAAATATGCAAATCATAGGCCAAACACTGATCCCTACCAGTGAAGAACAAAAGTTATTTTCAAATGTCCAAGAAGTATTTTTAAAAGTTAGTCACACCACAGATTAAAAAGAAAACATCGACAAATTCCCTAATTGGAAATTATGATAATCACATTTTCTGACAATAATTTAATACATCAGGCAATTAACAGAATTGCACATAAACACATACACATCAGGCAAATTGGAAACCTAAAAATCTAACCTTAAAGAAAAAAAAAATCCCTAAACTCTTGGGTTGGTGAACTAAACTTGGGTTGGTGAACTCTTGGGTTGTCTGTTGGTGGCAAATACAGACAATTTAGAATATAATTAAAATAATATAATATATAATACATAAAAATTAATGAATATGGCCAGGGCATGCTTAGAGAAAAAAATTTTAAATTCTGTTTATATTATTTAAAATAAAAGGTATGGAGGAAATTTACTAAGAATTTAATTCAAAACAAGAAGAAAAGTAAAATAAAGGTATAGGCTTAAATTAATGTACTGACAAGTAAAAAAGCAATACAATGGATAAATAAACACACTAGTTCTTTGAAGAGATTGACACAAGACAGACCTTTGACAAACGTGATCACAGTCATGACTGAATCCCCAGGCCTTGGTCCCGGTTCAGAGCCCTGAAGTAACTAAAAATACAGGAAGAGGGAGAGAGAAAAATTTCAAGGGATGTTTCTTTCAAGCCTTCCCTGAAGGAGAGGCTTTCATGTAACTTTTAGTCCCTAAGTATAGCTTCCCAAGTTTCTCTTCCAGTACTGAGAGAAAAAAAATGAGGAAAAGAAGGTATAGTCCCTAACTCAATTTGGTTCAATGCCAAATTTGTCCTTGTATTTTTAAGCAGCAAATTACCTAAATCTTTTACCTCATTTGGAAGGGGATTCTATTTCTGATTATTGAACCATACTACAGGTGGAACCTAGAAACGCCTTGGAGAAATAGATGAAGAAGCAAGTTTTCTAACTGAATTTTAAAATTCCCTCTAAATACTATCAGGATTATACATGATGATTAATAGTATACTTTGTAATGAGAAAAAACATAATGAGAAAGGGACATAACCATGAGTATGAGATTATGACACATAACTCTATCTTGGTCATTTTAAAAAACAAGTAAGAAAAAAAATCTGACAAAAAGAAACAAAAATAACTCAAGAAAAGTGCTCATACTTTTGGTTAACCAAATAAAACTGCAACTTGAAATAAAACTCTTCACAACAGTCTTATTTTCCCAACTCTTAAATTACTTTATTCTTTCCCAATCCTTATCCTTATTGCTATCTCCATCACAAATAATGAGTATAACATTATATTTTAACTTAAAATTGCCCAGTACACTAACCCTAACCCATACACTAACCCTATCACGTACCCTAACCCTCTCCCGTACACTAACCCAAACCCTTACCCTAACCCTAACTCATAGCTGTACCCTAACCTGTACCCTAAACTCTACCCATTCCCTAACCCCAACCCTAACCCTTACCCTAAACCGTACCATAATCCTAACCCGTACGATAACACTAACTTGTACCCTAACAGGTACCCTAACCCTAACCCCTAGCCATACCCTAAACTGTACCCTAACCCTATCCCATACCCTAACCCTAACCCTAAACCGTACCCTAACCCATACCCTAATCCTAACCCATACCCTAACACTAACCCATACTCTAACCCATACTAAAAGAAAAAAGAAAAAAAAATTGCCCAAGTAAGGAGAGGAGCTGCTTATATATCACTATGGAAGCACAAACTATTACATTTCTAGAGGAGTATCAACCCCCTAAAATGTCAGCATGACCTTCGGCCTACAACATTAATTCTGTTAATTTATGCTACAAAAATAATCAAAATGTATACAAAGTTCTGTGCACATAAATTTCAGTGTCTAGAAGAGTACTTAGCTAACAGTATGTCTAGCACATTTTAATTAATAAATGATCATCAAAGTATTTTTGAATACTGTGAAAAATTGGAAACTACTTAAATGTCTAAATAAACGATGGCACATCTATGAGGTACACCAATGTGCATTCATTAGGATTCTTTTTATCTTTTAAAAATATTCAGTGGCTTTGGAAAAAGATCACAGTAAAGCTTTTAGCAGAAAAAGTGAAAGTAGTACATCACATACACAGCATGATGACAGGAGTCTATGTGAGAGTCCTCACATAAAAATTTGGTTAGATATGTATCTATATGTAAATAGTATCATCTCTGTTATACAATTATTGGTGGTTTTTTATTTACTTCTTTTTTCTTTCTATATTTTCAACATCTTTTGGCATAAAAATCCATTAGTTATAATCATATGTTAACAATACATAGTATAAAAAATAAATTTAAAATTTTTTCTGATATTTACAATTGTGAGTAATTACTATTATATTTTATAGTGTACATAGTATTTTTTAGTATCTAGTTTAGTATCTCATCCCTGGCCTGAAAGACTCACCATCTAATGAGGAAGAGAAATGTATAAATAGGTAACTATAGTAAAATACTTTATATTCTGTAATAGAGAAATATGTAGGATACTATAAGAACATAAAGGAAGATGAAACTACTCCATTAAAGATATTTCTAAAGCAGAGAGGGTAACACTGGGGCAGCAGTTTCAAGAGTTTATTTGCTGAGAGCCAGAGAGAAGGAATAAAACAGTGGGCTTAAGTAATACCCAGTTGTTTGCCCTGAGGTCGAATGATTTAAGTGTTAATGAGTAGTTGAGTCAAGATCAAACCTATAATTAAAGAGTGATAATTGTGTGGCACAATACACATTGAACATCAAACAGTAGATGGAAAAAATATTTAGGGGCAAGAAGCTGTTTCCCCACCCCAGCCCTAGATCATATAGGATCTATTTCTATACCATTATCTCCCCATGTAGGTGTTCACTCTCACTTGTCTAAGCACCCATAGTGCTTTATCTATTCCTTTCACATGGCATTTATTTTTAAGCCTGAAATATGTAGGATACCATACCTACATACCTAGCTAAGCTTTTTGAAATTTTATGTCTCATTTTTGTATCTTCTAAAACACCTTCCCCAGCCTTGCATATAGATGTGCTCAATAAATACTGATAGAATGAATCACTAATATAGAATACTGGAATTTGTAAAAAAAAAAAATGTTATTCATTTAGATTTATGGTCTTTCTTTTCAGAGTTGAGAGGCTGACTGAAGAAGTAATGACAGAGTGGAAAATGAGACAAGCAGGAGGTAAGGTGAAAACAGATGCTAACACGGAAGGGAGGTGACCATGCTGAAAATGTTGACAGTCACAAGGAGAAAGATTCCATTTCATTTCCATGATTCCCTTGGAGCAACTCCAAGATTTCTGTTCTAAATATATTATTATCTTAAGTCTCACTCAAAATGTATTGTGTATGTACATATGCACAGTTACTGCAAGGATCTTTAGAGAGCAGGGCTTTTGTCACTAGCCCTCAGGCACCGCGACAGAGAGAATATTAAAAGACTCAAACTGGCCCAAATCCAGGGGAAAGTAGACAGACTGAAAAGATAAGGCAGGTAGTTAATCTTCTGGAAGGTACCACTAGTCAAGACAGGTTTGTTCACCCAGCTTGCTGTCTCAAGTCTACTTTTGTTTGATTTGTTATCTTACCCACTGGGAAATCTGTGTCTTGACATTGAATCACAAAGCAAGGATGGCCTGAGTCACTAAATAAGGCTAGTTAGTGAAAGGAAAAAGTCTTTAGTCAAACTTTGTGCCTGAACTGAAGTCTATGCAAAATTTGGCCCCATGTCTTTAAGCACATTTCTTATGACCTGAAGAAAAGAGAAACCAATAAGGCAATGAGCCTTATTATTACAAAGCAATCTTTTTTTATCATCAGTCAATAATGACTCTAGATGGATAGCTCAGCCAGAAAACTGTACATACTGCAAAAATATATTATACATATTACCATAAAGATGATATCTCAATTGTCAAAAACATTAAGTGCTACCTGGTGGATAGCACAGATATTACAAAATTCACAAATGGGTGAACGTTTCACATTTGTTCTCTGATGCGACTTTTCTTGGCTTGATATAAGCAAATGTAGTATTTTAATAGAATATCAGCTTGTAGGGCAAGGTTAAATATTTTTGTCATCTTCTAAAATATAGTTTACATGATTGATATAATGGCTTTGCTTCCTCTAAAAATGTGCACAAGAAAAGATTTACATGTTGTACAACTGACATTGTGGTTTTCTTATCTACATCCTTATCAAATTTGCCCACCATTAGTAAATATGCAGCTTGAGGAATTGACTCCCAGGTCCAGAGGTAAGCTCCGATTCACGGATGGCCGTCAGATAAAGTGTTTGGTTTAAGGATGTACAGACTTGGAAATTTCCTGTGCAAAGGCACTGATTGAGAAACGGATATGTGACTCGTTCTAGAACATTAAGACCCAAGGCTAGGTTTCCTGGGTTCTTCTAGAAAGGGTACTTTCTCACTCTTAAGGGGGTTTATCTAAGCAACTCTGTTTCTTCCTCTCGGCACCATGGGGTATGCTGATAAAACCATAGGGAAACCTAATGGACAACCAAAGGACCACAGAGAAATGGAGCTAAAGCCATTGAATTTTTGCTGATACTAATAGCTGTCTGCCATTTAGACTTATGTTTACATGAGTAAATAATTCTGTTACTTGAAGCCAACCTCTTTTTGATACATGCTGAATATACGCCTATTTAAAAGAACTTAAGTATGTATTAGAGTTACTTAATAACTATCTGCCCAAGACAGAGTAACCAAGACTGATGGATGAATCTTGACTAGAAAGGAAGGGAGAAGAGAGTAGAGGAGAGGAAAGAAAGGGAGGATGGGGAAGGAAAGGAGGGAGGGAGGGAAGGAAAAGAGGTAGGAAGTGGGAGGGGAGGAGGGAGGAAAGTGCTAGGTCATATGGTAAGTTTTTAGGAAACTACCTTACTCTTTTCCAGAGCAGCTGTACTATTTTTTGTTTTCACCAGCAAAGTATGAGAGATACAGTTTTCCTGTGCCTTTGCCAGCATTTGGCACTATCGGTATTTTTTATCTTACCTGTTCTTAAAGGTGTGTAGTGACAGCTCACAGTGATTCTAATTTTTGTTTCCCTAAAGGCAAGCAGTGTTGAACATCTTTTCACGTGTTTATCTGCCATCCATATATCTTTTTTGATGAAGTGTCTGTTCAGTTACTTCATCCATTTTCTAATTGAATTGTCTTCTTACTATTGTGCTTGTAGACCTCATTATATATTCCATATGCAAGCAATTTGCCTGATAGGTGATTTGCAGATTTCTTTTTCCCCAGTTGCTGATGAACTTTTCATCCTCTTTGCCTTTTCATACTCTTAACAGGATCTTTTGCAGACCAATCGTTTTATTTGTTTGTTTTAATTTCTATGGAGTTCAATTTATTCTTTTAATTTCATGGATCATGCATTTGGTGTCATGTCAGAGAAATCTTTGCCTAATCCTATGTCATGAATAATTAATTATTATTCATTTCCTCTTATTCCATAATATATTGAGCATTTCAATTTCTTCTTGCCTATTTTCCCTTTCCCTCCTCCATTTCTTAACCACCTGGTCCTATCTCAGCCCTTGTATCAGACTATAGAGGCAGTATATCAACCCTGGGCAAAGTACTTGTCTTCATTTGGGTCCACTATAGCTCCTAATCTGTGCTTCAGAGTTTTCATTTAGGTGACGTATCTAGACCTACTTCTTGGTCAGGCTTACCTCCCTTAGGTGGAAGACCAGGTGAAAGGTAGGCCTGTCTGAATACCCAGGGGTAGGATAATGGAGTGTAAGGCCAGGTGCCTCGTACACATATTTACCAGAGTGAGTATATAACAGATGTAACATTCAAAGGGCAACCAAAGTCCAACAAAGAATAGCTCAAAAGAAAGTCTCCAATTTTGAAAAGTTAGACTGAAAAGGAGAGCCAAAGAAAGAGGCTAAAATAGAGAAACCAGGGAGGCAAAGGAAACAGAATTGATACAAGCAGGGGGCACTGAAAATGTGGACTGATAGAAGCTAAGGTACTTTTATTAGCTTTAGAAATAAAGTTAATAATAATAGCTAATTCTTACAATTAGATTCACTCTGTGACAGGCACTGTTTTAAATGCTCTCTATCAGTAGTTCTCAAACTGTGTTCAAGGGAACCTTCATGTATCCCCAAGACCCTTTTAGGGATCTGCAAGTTCCAATCAATTTCCATAATAATCGTAATATATTATTTGGTGTTTTCAGTCTTTATTCTCTCGTGAGTGTTCAGTGGAGTTTTCCAGAGGCCACATGTTGTATGATATTGCAACAGATTGAAAGCAGAAGTAGACATGAGAATCCAGCTGCCTTCTATTAAAGCAGACAACAGAAAATATTTGAGAAAAATGTAAAATAATGCTACTCTCTCACATTTTTTTCTTGTTTTGACACAGAGAGCTAGGTAGGTAGGGAGCTAGTTATAACTGGGGAGGGAGAAACACAAGGGCTCTGCGGAGGGAACCCTTTCATGGATTTAATTTATTTTAGCCAGATGAAAAGTTATAGTTAGTATCCAATATAAAGAGTGCTCTTGGGCTTCCCTGGTGGCGCAGTGGTTGAGAGTCTGCCTGCCGATGCAGGGGACACGGGTTTGTGCCCCGGTCCGGGAGGATCCCACATGCCGCGGAGCGGCTGGGCCCGTGAGCCATGGCCGCTGAGCCAAGAGTGCTCTTTTAACTACATTGTAATTTCTCCCAAGATTTCTACATTTTCATCATAATCTGTTACACTCTCTATACCTCTGTGTTAGTTGTACTGTGGTTATACTGCAGTAAATGAGAGAGCAATCTAGACAGCATCCGCCAAGGGCATCATGATGGTACAAGATGATAGACGGCTAGCCTAGAGTTCCCGGGGCTAATTAGCAACAAAGCAGTGAAGTTCAGAGTTGCTCATAGAGACTAGACAAGAACAGAAACACTAGCTATGGCCGAAAATAGAAGGGGCAGATGTATGACAAAAAAAAATTCCTCCACCAAATATATTAAAGGAAACAGACCCTGGAAAGTGGGATGGCAGGCAGTTAAATTATAAATGCAACTTTGATGAAGCCCATGGGAAAAGAGTAGGCTATTGTCAAAGAATCCCTGAGGAACGTGAGCGGGAAAGGAAAGCCAGGCCATGTAGTCCTAAGAAATAGACTCGTTAAAAAATTATTTAGTAGACCAATATTAAGCATGTGAAACAACTGTTCTTGATGCTAGTTCTATTTATATATTTCTCAAACTGGAAAGTACCTAGAGTGATCTGGGATAAAAAAACACAGCATAATATGACATACTTTTGGACTGTTAATTCTATCTGATGGAAAGTAAAGTGTGTATTTATATTGAAACAGTCATAGCTATGTTATAAAGAGAACACAGAATTCAAATATATATTTTAAGATGGACAATTTGGCAGAGTCTTATCTTCTGTTACTCTTTCAGGAATTGGATAAGTCCCCAACTGGCTCATGCCATGCCCCCATCTCTATGACCAAAATTGCATTTCATTTATTATTACTGCCATTTTACTCAGTTTTCCATCTCAAAATGGAAATATACACTGAAATTTCAATGATATGGAAAAAGTATCAAGGGGAGATAGTTTTAAAAGATAGAAAATTATCAAAAGTGTCCATTATGTCCAAAGTTTGACCATTGATTTAATGTGTCCCTTTTTATAAAGTTTAATATTCAATATACAGTATATTGCTGACCCTTCATCTTGGGGGAAAATATAAATGATTTTATATTTGGAAGTTAAGTAGAAACAAGAAAAATTATTTTATAGCTATATTCATGCAATAAATACAGCCTATAAAAAGCGTGATACATTTTGACTATGTATCATGTGTTTCATCAGGAAAAAGAAATCCTACTGTGGTGATGTTGTGCTTTTCAAGGGGCTATTCAGTCCCATAGCATCAAGCTTAGTCTATAGCAATGTTTAAACAGTAACTATTTCTTAACCACAGTAAGTAGTGAATCAGAGCTACACACTGTTAGAACTGAAAGAGGATTCAGAGATCATCAATACTTTAGTACTGTGCTGGTTGAGCAGTGAAGCAAACCAAAGTGTCAGAAGCCATGTTCTTGAAGTAGTAAATAGTTAAGTGCGTGGAGTAGTTAAGACCATACAATTTAGAGGGAGATAGGCTTTGGTTTTTATTCTTCTCCACCACTTACCTATGTAACACCAGAAAGTTATTTAACATTTCTAAATTTCAACTTCTACATTTCTAAATTGAGATAATAACTATATTGATGCTTGAAACAAGCTGTAATATAGTTTATGGGGATAACAACGCTGTAGAGTAAAGGTAGCATTTCTCTATTAAAAAATCTATTAATTTGATTTTAAGTTCTAGATTTAAACTACAGAATGTATTTAGTTATAGCATAGGTTTTGTTATAGTCATAAAATAGACTGGTAATGTCATCTATCTGAACAATGTTAAAATATTATCATGGCTAAAAGAAACAATGAGGTGTAGGATAAAAAGAAGAGGTGAAACATATGAGGGGTGTGAATCTCCTAATTTTACATATAGGGAACCAACATACATTGTAAAGTTTAGACTGTAACTTAAATAGTTTATGGTCCATATTCAATTTAAAGTTAAAAAAGATAACATATATGAATTATATATTCATATAGAAATAAGTCCTCAACCCTCATGGTTAAATTGAACCATATGAAATTCCAAATATTAAATCAGGAATAAAATAGTAATATAAAAAAATGACAAAGTTTGGAAGAAGGGAAGGAGAGGTAATGTAAATATAATAAATTCCTCATTCTTGATTTTGATAAATAATCAATGGAGATACAAATATATTATTTAGTGTTAGAGAAGTGTAACCTTCAAAAACTGGAGAATAAAATTGGGAATAGGAATTAATGTGAAGGTAGAGGAGGCTTTTAGTTTTCAAAGTATACTTTCTACATTTTTATAACTTTTTTCCAAGTACATCTATCACTGTTATAATAATAATTTTCAAAAATAAATTACTCTCATAATTCATAATACCCTGAATGCATACTTACTGCTGTAAGTATGAAGCTCTTAACTTTTAGAATATGCATTTTCAGAAATATGAAAGTATTTCCAAATTGTTCCCATAGTCATGTTTTCTACATATGCTTTTACACAACAAAGTAATCTCCTTTTCAACTTTAACTGAAATTTTATTTATTTTATTTGCCTTAATTTTCATAATGTTTTGAGGGAAGGTAGTCTTAGAAAAGGACAGTTATACAAATCTCTTCTTGTTTTATATATAAAACAAGATATTCAGTAGATATTAAGCTAAGAATAATAATTCTAATCTACAGCAAAATTTGAATGTTGCTCTTTAAATTGTCTGAATTTATTGCCTTCCTAAGAAAGCCACGTTCTTTGAACTTGTCTCTTCCTCTTCACTTCCATTATCTGATTAGCATTTGACTTTTATTAATTTTTTTTATATTTTGGAGTGGGGGAGAGATGGAAAAATGGGTTTTAATTTTAAAAATTTAATAAGTGGACTATTTTTTAGAGCAGTTTTAGGGTTACAGAAAAATTGAGTGGAAAGTACAGAGATTTTCCATATAGTCTCTCACCCTGCCACACACACATTTTCCCCTATTATTAACATCTTGCATTAGCACGATACATTTGTTACAATTTATGAACCCATGAACTGGAATTACTTATTTTTTCATTTACATGTCTATACTTGGCTTCTATACCTCTACTGACTCACAGAAGTCAGTTTCTGCAGAAAGAAACTGTCTTTGATATTCTATGTGGCAGATACAACATTTATATCACACTCACGCTACATGCCTAGTGTAAGGCTCTACTCCACACAGTCATTCAGGGACCCTGGCTGGGGAAGGTTCTATTATCTTGAAGGTGTTTTATGTACAGTCTTGCTGCTCAAATTGAGCTCTGCAGACCTGTATCACTGATATCATTAGGAACTTTATAGAAATTCAGAGTCTTAGCCTTTACCTTGGACCCAAGTGATAATCTGCCTTTTGACAAGATGCCCAAGTGATCTGTATGCACATTAAAGTTTGAGAAGAGTGGGACCAGAAGACATGCTTGGATCCCTATGCCAGGGGAAGAGAAATGCAAAACCTAACATAGGCATTTTATTGCCTCAGCCCAGAAGTGACAAAATCACTTCCCTTCCAAGAACACTGACCAGAACCAGATATACTTGGTCTCATCTAAGTGTAAGGAGGCTGGAGAATACAGGTGATATATTTGATAAGCATCACTATGTTCACATAGTTTTAATATCCTAGACAGGTTTTTTAAATGATTATGGCTGAAAATCTCAGAATTCTGAATGTGAAGGCTATTCAATTAAACATATCAATTACAAATTTATCTTTTCCATTTTTGTTAATATGATTAAGTAATATAACTGCTTCATACTAAATAATGCAGTAAATTTGATTAATCCGTGTGCTCAGTTTAGATATTCTAGGAAAAATTCCAATTCTACTTTGTTCCTTCTTTATCATAAATATTGATGTTCATCATCAAAATTGACATATATGTGACACAATATTTACATTCCCTAAGAAGTTCCTGGATTGTTTATACACTTCACATTCTTTGAACAAACTGTAATAAAATCAGTTACAGTCCTTAGGCAATAAACTTGACACTGATGATCACTTTTTATTCAAAGCTAATCTTATAGCTCAATATTTTTACCTGAGGTTAACAGAGTCCTTATGTGTCACAAAGTGTCCACAACACAGTACCAGAGATGAAAAGGTAAACTTTAAATAACATACAGGGTCAAGAGCAGAGCCTAAGAATGAAAGAAGGTCAATTACTGTATATAAGAATGTAGGAATCTAAAAACCTTCATAATCTGGGTCAAGGTCAGAAACCAAAGTGAAGGACAAGATAGTGGCATAGCAAGGGATGGAGATCTGAGCAAAAATTATAGGCCAGTTTGAATTTGTTTGGAATATGAAACCATAAGAATTATTTGGGGATATTTTTAAAGAGCTAGGACAAAATATCAAAGTCACTCATTCACTCAACAATATTTATTCTCAATTCTGCTATGAGGAATTTTGACGCCTCTGTCTAGTTTCCCTTATATTGTCCTTAGGTGTTGAATTTTTCTTATTCTTTGCATCTTTTGAAATAAAGCAAGTTAATATTAACCATACTGTGTCAACTATTTAAAATTTCTTATAACAGATGAACAAATATAAAATGCTCATATCTCACCTCAAAAACTGGTCTTAATTACACAGGGCATATAGAATCAGTGCCCTATTAAGGCACTGATTATTAAGTTGGGAAGCAGCACAGCATAACTGAAGTTCTACTGACATGAATTCAAATGCTGGCTCTGATACTTATCACTTTGGGCTAGTTACTTAACCTCTCTAGGCTTCATTTTCCTCATCTACTTACTGAGGATAAAAATATCTATTCCTTAGGTAGAAAGTGGGTGTAAATTTAATGCAGGGCCTAACACGTAGTTAATATTCAAGAAATAATACCTATTATTATTTTGGAAAATAACTATCTGTTTATCTCATCCCATATCCCACACACTGTAGGTGCCACTGCTGTTATGTTTCTGATTGAGATTTATCCAATCTCCATTAGAACATTTCCACTGACAGGGAGCTCATTATCTTACAAGGCTGTCCAATCCATTCATGAACAACTCTAATTTTTAAAATATTTTTTTCTTACATAAATCCCTTCTTATGTGGATCTGCCTTTTTACTATATGTATATATATACACACACACATACATTTATACACAAATATATACATACATATGTAGGTAATATAACCATACATATATTTAGTCTTATTAATGCCATCTGTAGTAATCCATTATTAAATGTAAGTATTTTAATTTGATGTCAAAACTAATGGTGTCAGGAAAGTTCTTTGTAAAAGGTTAGTTTATTAATACTATATGTCCCATATTACAAAGTCATCCTTTAAAGTATTTTTCCAAGGCTTAGCCCACAAGGTGTTCAAACAAATGCTTAAGCCATTGACTGCTGCATAGAAAAGTGGCAGTAGGTCATGTACACAACAAATTTCAAGCACTTAAGAGACCTTCAAGATGGCGGAGGAGTAAGACGTGGAGATCACCTTCCTCCCCACAAATACATCAGAAATACATCTACATGTGAAACAACTCCAACGGAACACCTACTGAATGCTGGCAGAAGACCTCAGACTTCCCCAAAGGCAGGAAACTCCCCACGTACCTGGGTAGGGAAAAAGGAAAAAGGAAAAACAGAGACAAAAGAATAGGGATGGGATTTACACCTCTGGGAAGGAGCCGTGAAGGGGGAAAGGTTTCCACACACTAGGAAGACCCTTTGCGGCGGAGACTGCGGGTGGCGGAGACTGCGGGTGGCAGGGGGGAAGCTTCGGAGCCACGGAGGAGAGCGCAGCCACAGGGGTGCGGAGGGCAAAGCAGAGAGATTCCCACACAGACGATGGGTGCCGACCAGCACTCACCAGCCCGAGAGGCTTCTCTGCTCACCCGCTGGGGCAGGCGGGGGCTGGGAGCTGAGGCTCGGGCTTCAGAGGTCGGATCCCAGGGAGAGGACTGCGGTTGGCTGCATAAAGACAGCCTGAAGGGGACTAGTGCTCCACAACTAGGTGGGAGAGAGTCCAGGAAAAAGTCTGGACCTGCCTAAGAGTCAAGAGACTACTGTTTTGGGTGAGCAAGGAGAGGAGATTCAAAGCACCACGTGAATGAGCTCCAGAGACGGGCGCGAGCCGCCGCTATCGGCACAGACCCCAGAAACGAGCGTGAAATGCTAAGGCTGGTACTGCAGCCACCAAGAAGCCTGTGTGCAAGCACAGGTCACTATCCACACCTCCCCTCCCAGGATCCTGTACAGCCCGCCACTGCCAGGGTCCCGTGATCCAGGGACAACTTCTCCGAGAGAACAGATGGCGCGCCTCAGGCTGTTGCAACGTCATGCTGGCCTTTGCTGCAGCAGGCTCGCCCTGCATTCCATATCCACACCCCCGCCCCTGGCCTGAGTGAGCTAGAGCCCCCTAATCAGTTGCTCCTTTAACCCTGTCCTGTCTGAGCAAAGAACAGACAACCTCAGGGGACCTACATGCAGAGGCGGGGCCAAATCCAAAGCTGAACCCCAGGAGCTGTGTGAACAAAGAAGAGAAAGGGAAATTTCTCCCAGCAGCCTCAGGAGAAACAGATTAAATCTCCACAATCAACTTGATGTACCCTGAGTCTGTGGAACACCTGAATAGACAATGAATCAACCCAAAATTGAGGTGGTAGACTTTGTGTGATTTTTGTCTGCATAGGTTGGCTTTTTTTTTTTTTTTTTTCGGTACGTGGGCCTCTCACTGTTGTGGCCTCTCCCGTTGCGGAGCACAGGCTCCAGACGCGCAGGCTCAGCGGCCAT
>NW_006780282.1:339781-357987 GCF_000442215.2 Lipotes vexillifer
TTTTTGCGGTGTGCAGGCCTCTCACTGTTGTGGCCTCTCCCGTTGCGGAGCACAGGCTCTGGACACGCAGGCTCAGTGGGCATGGCTCATGGGCCCCGCTGCTCCGTGGCATGTGGGATCTTCCCAGACCCGGGCACGAACCCATGTCCTCTGCATCAGCAGGCGGACTCTCAACCACTGCGCCACCAGGGAAGCCCCCATAGCTTGGCTTTTACCATTTGTCCTAGGGTTCTATCTGTCTGTTTTTTTTTCTCTTTCTTCAGTATAGTTTTTAGTGCTTGTTATCATTGGTGGACTTGTTTTTTGGTTTGGTTGCTCTCTTCTTTCTTTCATTCTTTTTTTTTTATTACTTTCTAATACATTTTTATTTTTAATAATTTTTAAACTTTTTATTTTAGTAACTATAATTTCTTTTCTTTCCTTCTGTCTTCCCTTCTCCTTTTCTTCTGAGCCATGTGGCTGACAGGGTCTTGGTGCTCTGGCTGGGTGTCAGGCTTGTGCCTCTGAGGTGGGAAAGCCAAGTTAAGATCATTGGTGCACCAGAGACCTGCTGGCTCCATGTAATATCAAACAGGGAAAGCTCTCTCAGAGATCACCATCTCAAGGCTAAGACCCAGCTCTACTCAATGACCAGCAAGTTACAGTGCTGAACACCCTATGCCAAACAACTAGCAAGACAGGAACACACCCATTAGCAGAGAGGCTGCCTAAAATCATAATAAGATCACAGACACTCCAAAACATACCACTGGACTCAGTACTGCCCATCAGAAAGACAAGATTCAGCCTCATCCACCAGAACACAGGCACCAGTCCCCTCCACCAGGAAGCCTACACAACCCACTGAACCAACATTAGCCACTGGGGGCAGACACCAAAACAATGGGAACAACGAACCTGCAGCCTGTGAAAAGGAGACCCCAAACACAGTAAGTTAAGCAAAATGAGAAGACAGAGAAACACACAGCAGATGAAGGAGCAAGGTAAAAACCCACCAGACCAAACAAATGAAGAGGAAATAGGCAGTCTACCTGAAAAAGAATTCAGAGTAATGATAGTAAAGATGATACAAAATATTGGAAATAGAATGGAGAAAATACAAGAAACATTTAAAAAGGACCTAGAAGAACTACAGAGCAAACAAACAATGATGAACACAATAAATGAAGTTAAAAATTCTCTAGAAGGAATCAATAGCAGATTAAGTGAGGTAGAAGAACGGATAAGTGACCTGGAAGATAAAATAGTGGAAATAAGTACTGCAGAGCAGAATAAAGAAAAAAGAATGAAAAGAATTGAGGACAGACTCAGAAACCTCTGGGACAACATTAAATGCACCAGCATTCAAATTACAGTGGTCCGAGAAGAAGAAGAGAAAAAGAAAGGGACTGAGAAAATATTTCAAGAGATAATAGTTGAAAACATCCATAATATGGGAAAGGAAATAGTCAATTAAGTCCAGGAAGCACAGAGAGTCCCATACAGGATAAATCCAAGGAGAAACATGGCAAGATACATTAATCAAACTATTAAAAATTAAATACAAAGAAAAAACATTAAAAGCAGCAAGGGAAAAACAACAAATAACATACAAGGGAATTCCAATAAGGTTAACAGCTGAACTCTCAGCAGAAACTCTTAAAGCCAGAAGGCAGTGGCAGGACATATTGAAAATGATGAAACGGAAAAACCTACAACCAAGATTACTCTACCAAGCAAGCATCTCATTCAGATTTGACGGAGAAATTCAAACCTTTACAGACAAGCAAAAACTAAGAGAATTCAGCACCACCAAATCAGCTTTACAACAAATGCTAAAGAAACTTCTCTAGGCAGGAAACACAAGAGAAGGAAAAGACCTACAATAACAAACCCAAAACAATTAAGAAAATGGTAATAGGAACACACATTTCGATAATTACCTTAAATGAAAATGGATTAAATGCTCTAACCAAAAGACACAGATGGGCTGAATGGATACAAAAACAAGACCCATATATATGCTAACTACAGGAGACCCACTTCAGACCTAGGGACAAATACGGACTGAAAGTGAGGGGATGGAAAAAATATTCCATGCAAATGGAAATCAAAAGAAACCTAGAGTAGCAATTCTCATATCAGACAAAATTGACTTTAAAATAAAGACTATTACAAGAGACAAAGAAGGACACGACCTAATGATCAAGGGATCAATCCAAGAAGAAGATATAACAACTGTAAGTATTTATGCACCCAACATAGGAGCACCTCAATACACAAAGCAAACGCTAACAAGCATAAAAGGGGAAATGTACATTAACACAATAATAGTAGGGGACTTTAACACCCCACTTTCACCAATGGACAGATCATCCAAAATGAAAATAAATGAGGAAACACAAGTTTTAAATGATACTTTAAACAAAATAGACTTAATTGATATTTATAGGACATTCCATCCAAAAACAACAGAATACACTTTCTCCTCAAGTGCTCATGGAACATTCTCCATGATAGATCACATCTTGGGTCACAAAGCAAACTTTGGTAAATTTAAGAATACTGAAATCATATCAAGTATCTTTTCCGACCAAAACACTATGAGACTAGATATCAATTACAGGAAAAAATATGTAAAAAATACAAACACATGGAAGCTAAACAATACACTATGAAAAAACCAAGATATCACTGAAGAAATCAAAGAGGAAATCAAAAAATACCTAGAAACAAATGACAATGAAAACACAATGACCCAAAACCTATGGGATGCAGCAAAAACAGTTCTAAGAAGGAAGTTTACAGCAATACGAACCTACCTCAAGAAAGAAGAAAAATCTCAAATAAACAACCTAAACTTACACCTAAAGCAATTAGAGAAAGAAGAACAAGAAAACCCAAAGGTGGCAGAAGGAAAGAAATCATAAAGATCAGATCAGAAGTAAATGAAAAAGAAATGAAGGAAACAATAACAAAGATCAATAAAACTAAAAGCTGTTTCTTTGAGAAGATAAACAAAATTGATAAAACATTAGCCAGACTCATCAAGAAAAAAAGAGAGAAGACTCACATCAATAGGATTAGAAAAGAAAACGGAGAAGTAACAACTAACATTACAGAGATACAAAGGATCATGAGAGATTACTATAAGCAAGTATATGCCAATAAAATGGACAACCTGGAAGAAATGGACAAATTCTTAGAAATGCACAACCTTCCAAGACTGAACCAGGAAGAAATAGAAAATATAAACAGACCAATCACAAGCACTGAAATTGAGACTGTGATTAAAAATCTTCCAACAAAGTAAAGCCCAGGACCAGATGGCTTCACAGGCAAATTCTATCAAGCATTTAGAGAAGAGCTAACACGAATCCTTCTCAAACTCTTCCAAAATAAAGCAGTGAGAGGAACATTCCCAAACTCATTCCACGCGGCCACCATCACCCTGATACCAAAACTAGACAAAGATGTCACAGAGAAAGAAAACTACAGGTCAATATCACTGATGAACATAGATGCAAAAATCCTCAACAAAATACTAGCAAACAGAATCCAGCAGCACATTAAAAGGATCATACACCATGATCAAGTGGCGTTTATCCCAAGAATGTAAGGATTCTTCAATATACACAAGTCAATCAATGTGACACACCATATTAACAAACTGAAGGTGAATAACCATATGATCATCTCAATAGATGCAGAAAAAGCTTTTGACAAAATTCAACACCCGTTTATGATAAAAACCCTCCAGAAAGTAGGCATAGAGGGAACTTTCCTCAACATAATAAAGGCCATATATGACAAACCCACAGCCAACCTCATTCTCAATGGTGAAAAAGTGAAAACATTTCCTCTAAGATCAGGAACAAGACAAGGATGTCTACTCTCACCACTATTATTCAACATCATTTTGGAAGTTCTAGCCACAGCAATCAGAGAAGGAAAAGAAATAAAAGGAATACAAATTGAAAAAGAAGAAGTAAAGCTGTCACTGTTTGCAGATGACATGATACTATACACAGCGAATCCTAAAGATGCTACCAGAAAACTACTAGAGCTAATCAATGAATTTGGTAGAGTAGCAGGATACAAAATTAATGTACAGAAATCTCTTGCATTCCTTTACACTGATATTGAAAACTCTGAAAGAGAAATTAAGGAAACCCCCCCATTTCCCACTGCAACAAAAAGAATAAAATACCTAGGAATGAACCTACCTAAGGAGACCAAAGACCTGTATGAAGAAAACTATAAGACACTGATGAAAGAAATTAAAGATGATAGAAAGAGATGGAGAGACATACAACGTTCTTGGATTGGAAGAATCAACGTTGTGAAAATGACTATACTACCCAAGCAATATATAGATTCAATGCAATCCCTATCAAACTACCAATGGCATTTTTCACAGAACTACAACAAAAAATTTCACAATTTGTATGGAATACAGAAGACCCTGAATAGCCAAAGCCATCTTGAGAAAGAAAAACGGAGCTGGAGGAATCAGGCTCCCTGACTTCGGACTATACTACAAAGCTACAGTAATCAAGACAGTATTATACTGGCACAAAAACAGAAATATAGATCAATGGAACAGGACAGAAAGCCCAGAGATAAACCCACACACATATGGTCACCTTATCTTTGACAAAGGAGGCAATAATATACAATGGAGAAAACATAACCTCTTCAATAAGTGGTGCTGGTAAAACTGGACAGCTACATGTAAAAGAATGAAATTAGAACACTCCCTAACACCATACCCAAAAATAAACACAAAATGGATTAAAGACCTAAATGTAAGGCCAGACACTATAAAACTCTTAGAGGAAAACACAGGCAGAACACTCTATGACAAAGATTGACCCACCTCCTAGAGAAACTGAAATCAAAACAAAACTAAACAAATGAGACCTAATGAAACTTAAAAGCTTTTGCACAGCAAAGGAAACCACAAACAAGACGAAAAGACAACCCTCAAAATGGGAGAAAATATTTACAAATGAAGCAATTGTCAAAGGTTTAATCTCAAAAATTTACAAGCAGCTCATGCAGCTCAATATCAAAAGAACAAACAACCCAATCCAAAAATGGGCAGAAGACCTAAATAGACATTTCTACAAAGAAGATATACAGATTGCCAGCAAACACATGAAGGTATGTTCAACATCACTAATCATTAGAGAAATGCAAATCAAATCTACAATGAGGTATCACCTCACACCAGTCAGAATGGACATCATCAAGAAATCTACAAACAATAAATGCTGGAGAGGGTGTGGAGAAAAGGGAACACTCTTGCACTGTTGGTGGGGATGTAAATTGATATAGCCACTATGGAGAACAGAATGGAGGTTCGTTAAAAAACTAAAAATAGAACTACCATACAACCCAGCAATCCCACTACTGGTCATATACCCTGAGAGAACCATAATTCAAAAAGAGTCATGGACCACAATGTTCATTGAAGCTCTATTTACAATAGCCAGGACATGGAAGCAAGCCTAGTGTCCATCATGAGGTGAATTGATAAAGAAGATGTGGCACATATATACAGTGGAATATTATTCAGCCATAAAAAGAAATGAAATTGAGTTATTTTTAGTGAGGTGGATGGACCCAGAATCTGTCATACAAAGCAAAATAAGCCAGAAAGAGGAAAACAAATACTGTATGCTAACACACATATATGAATCTAAAAAAAAAAAAAAAAAAAAAAGTGGTTCTGAAGAACCTAGGCGCAGGACAGGAATAAAGATGCAGATGTAGAGAATGGACTTGAGGACACAGGGAGGGGGGGAAGGGGAAGCTGGGATGAAGTGAGAGAGCGCCATGGATATATATATACACTACCAAATGTAAAATAGCTAGCTAGTGGGAAGCAGCCACATAGAACAGGGAGATCAGCCCAGTGCTTTGTGACCACCTAGAGAGGTGGGATAGGGAGGGTGGGAGGGAGATGCAAGATGGAGGAGATATGGGAACATATGTATATGTATAGCTGATTCACTTTATTATAAAGCAGAAACTAACACACCATTGTAAAGCAATTATACTGCAATAAAGATGTTAAAAAAATTTTTTTTCATGTACCTACTAGAGAAAGAAAAATGATGCACTTGTGAGAACTGTTCATTCTTTGCTTCAACCTAGTTTCATATAATACAGGCTTGTCTTGGACAATCTCACATTTTTCAAAATTGAGCACTAAAAGTAACAAGACTTGTGGAAAAACAGAACTGGGTCTATACTGGAACTTTGTGACCAGAGCACTAACGTAAACAGTAATACCCCTAATAAAGGATCCTAGTAAAGTTACATCTCTACTAGCATCACTGTCAGAAAACTCTTTGCAATGGTTTACCTGTGCTTCCTTCTTCCAGATATAGATCCTAGAAGGCATACACTTTTGGTAAAGACTTTTCATCAGAATTCTTTTTTTACTACATTATTTTAATTCATGGTGAAATGTCTCCACATCTGTATTTCCCCAGACAGCTGAACATAGTGGAAAGCCTAGCAATTCTTGAAGAAAATAAACAGCCACTTTTTGTTCTACAGGAAGGCACTTTGGAGATTTTCTGCCTTTTTTTTTTTTTTAAGCTCTTTATGTATTGCAAAAGTGGTCTGTTTAATTTTGAGAAGCTTGCCACTGATTGCTTCAAAACAGTAACAGGCTGGACATAATTTGCATGAACCAACATAACCTCCACATCATACTTATAGTATGTTTTAATTTACCAGTAGTGCATGAGGTGAATCAAATCAAAGAAAGACTGAAGAACCAACTATAGTACCAGCTATTACAAACCCTGGGAATCTTATTTCTTCAGGTGCTTTTAAACAGTCAACAGAACAGAGACACAAAGTACAGCAGGGGTTCATGGGCTAATGGGCTCACTCACTCCTCCAAAAAAATAGAATATACTTAAAAAGTCTTTGAGGTGAGTAGAGGACATTTTAAATTTTTATTTATTTAAAATTTACACACCGCTTATTTCCAAAAATGACTTTTGGTAACTGCCAGAGAGGAAGGGACCCATGCCAAAGAGAATTTCATGCTCCTTTTGTTTGTCATAACATTTAAATCAGACATAATGTCTACCTAAGTTTTAGTGGCTCCAAATGGATTGAGAGCTTAGTGATTAAGAACACGAATTTTGGACCCAAGCAAATCTAGGTTTGAATCTTGGCATGTCACTCACTAGCTGTGTGACATTAAATTAGTTCCCTTTTCCAAGCCGTGGTTCCTTTCTCTGTGAAATGAGGCTAATAACATCTGACACATTTTCATGAGAGCTGGGTAAGATAGCATATGTAAAGCAACACAACAAATGATAACTAAAAATCTTTTTTAAAAATTATTATTATTTTGTCTTTTGTCAAGAGTAGATCTTTTTCACTGCAATCGTATATCTAAGCATTATCTATCTACATTTTATATGGTTTCAAAATTGTTAATTTACAGAAGAAATTTATTTTTAAGCTTCTATAGTCCCTATTTATTTTTGAAATGCTAAACTTATAATATACCCTGGCATCCTTTAGTAGTACTGAAGGTCATTGAAATCACGTCACAGTTATTGTGAATCCAGACAAGTAAAAGTGAAATGTCAAGAACTAAAAGTAATGCAGGGAACTCACTTTGTTTAGTCAATAAAAGTGATTGGACCTGGTTATCTTTCCTGCCTCTTTCATTAGCCCAGGAGACATTTGGAGGTTATAACTTAAGCTGTTTCTAAAACAAGATAAAAGAACCTCTTTCTGAGTATTAATATTTTAACAGCCAGTTGATAAACCTAGCTATCTAAGTGCATGTTTGAGAAAAGTAAAAGGAACATGGATGGTGGTCGAACCTTTTTTTTTTTTTTTTTTTTTGACTCTCGATTAGTTTCAAACTAAAGCTTTTAATAATGATCCTGGTTTGTCTGTGAGTCAGGAAAACACATCATAACCTGAAAAAATATATATGCTCCATATACTGGCCTGGTGCTAGATGGTGCCTCTTCAAATTGCTATCTGTCCTTCAGACTCTTGCTACTTAAATTGTCATCCCCAGACCAGCAGCAAGAATCACCTGGAGCTTGTTAGAAAGGCAAGATCTAGGATCCTACTCAGACATAGTGAATCAGAATCTGCATTTTAACAAGATCCTGGGCTGATTCCAATGCATTTAAAATTTGAGAAGGCCTGCTTTATTTGTGTCTCTAACTTCAGTGCCTTTCCCTTCCATTTATTCTCCTCCAAACAACATCCCAGAGTCCCCTACTAACACCTTGGTAATGTTTAATACAATTTCTACTATAGTCCAATATATGTATTTCCCCCCAAATGCATGATTTTCAAAATCATACTAAAGTAACGGGGTTACTGTTACTAAAGTACCAGAAAAATAGTGTTGGGAGATCATTCAAATTTTAATCTATTTGGTAACCAGAGGTTCTAACCAAAACCATAATTGGTACCTCCAGAGATAACTTGGACAGCTAGGTTGGCACTGAGCATGTTTGGAGGCTGCTTCAAGGACATTAAAAATTCACACAAAACAATAAAGTAGAAATGCTGGCTTAGAGGTGCAGAGCCAATGCAAATGCAAGTGGTGCTCTGGACAGGAGGATGAACAAACTACCAAAAGGGGAAAGCTGGTTAAAGTATGGGTTCAGCTTTCTGGAGAGGAATCCCCAGTGTAAGAGCTCATTTTCCATTGTCTTAAAATATAGCCAAAAGAACTCCTATCTGTGTAATATCCAAGCAAATGGATTTTTCTTTTCCTGCAGAAGTTTCTAATTATTGCTGCACCAGCTCTTTGCCTAGAATTGGTCACATATGAACCAACCTAACTTCACTTTTATGTTGACATAATTCCCATGTTTATAAATGACATCAAGATCATAGTCATTCTACAAACAGGTATTCTGACACTATTATAGTCTTTCCTATAAGAGGAAAAACAAAATATCCCCCTGAACTAATTCTCACTAAGGTGTTAAGGACTCATTCTACGTGTATGTGAGAAAACCAATATACAATATTTAGAAACAAATTTTAGTGACGAAATTTCAGATATTTTAGAGAAGATGTATTTTAAAAGCGGTTCTTCTCAAAATCCTTTAAGCTACACAACACAAGCAAACACTTATACCCTCCTGTCACCTTTCTTCCTTCCCTCCTTTATTCTTTTCTGCCTACTTTCCTTCAACTGTCATCTATGGAACATCACTACATGCATGGCATTGTGTTGGATGCTATAGATAAAAGACCTAATGGGAAGACCATTTTTAAGAAAAGTATTTAGAGATCAAGGAGAAAAACCACAAAAAGTGATCAAAAGGATTATTTTTTATGAAATAAATATCTGTACAGAAACATTAGAGGGAAACAAGTTATTTATCCTGAATAGATTACCAAGGGTTCACCTCATGAGCAACTACAAGTATTGGAAATACTATTTGAGCAAGTAGGTTGTCCAGCAATTCTCAGGGATTCTGCAAAGAGAATAAAAAAGTGACTTAAAAACTGAGAAAAGGGGATTTGATTAGGTGTTTAAAGGACTATCCTAAAATGAGAGATAAAAAATGTTGTAATGGGGCATAATGCTTGAAGTGTGGAAAGGTCAAAGCTGGCAAACTTAGAAGGAGGGTTATTACCCAACAAAAAATTTCATCCCATTTCTCCCAAATACATTTGATCTTGCTCTTCCAGGGCATTTGACAATAACTCACTCACGTGAAGGTGGGCAGTTATCATTTAGGCCATACAAAACTTGTACAACAGTTTGGTCCACATGGGAATTCTGTCCTGATAAAGTAGAGGACAGCAATGCAATTCATTAGCACCTTAGTCCCTTGGCTGGTAGAACCTCCCCTTGTGTGTGACAGCATCACTATTATCTTTATCATCACTGTCACCACCCCGTCCATAGCAAACATTTATTACGGAATTCACTATGTGCCTGACATTCATTGCACTTAAGAGTTTAATTTGCATTCTCTGACCTAATCCTCACAAAGTAAGACTATCTTGTGCCAATGCCCACGTGGATTGGGAGGACACTGTGCAAGTGAGATTATAATACCTCAAGTCTCACTAAAATCGGCTAGCTGAAATTCTGTTACCTTTAGGCGTTCCAAATCCTGGCCTTTCGTCAAAGTTTCAGTTATGCAAGATGAAAAAGTCTGGAGATCTAACATACAGAAATGTGACTATAGTTAACAATACAGTACTGTATCATTGAAATTTGCTAAGAGGGTAGATCTTAAGTGTTCTTATCACCACAAAAAAAGAAGGGAGGGAGGGAGGGATGGAGGGAAGGGAGAAAGAAGGAAGAAATTGGTACCTATGTTGGGTGATGAATATGTTAATTAGCTCAATTGTGGTTATTTTACAATGTACATGTAAATCAAAGCATCAAATTGTAACACTCAAATATATATTTTTTATTTTGTCAATTATATCTCACTAAAGCTGGGAATGGGAAGGGGAAAGTAAGTAATTCCTGTTAGCCACAGGCTTTATAAGGATGAATATCAATCCCTGACCTGAATTTCTCTCCTCCTGCCTTATAGTTAAGACTTTCTCTAAAGGGATTGGCAATGTGATTTCCTAAAAGATTTCCAGGTAGAGAAATTTCAGAATCTCTTTTGGTTTTCAATTCTATTCCTCCCTCTAGAGAAGTGGGAAGTTGTCCTAGCTATTTTGCCTCACAAATTTGAGTCATTTAATAAATTCTACTCTACAAAAACAAACAAAAAAACCATTTCTGGACTTGCGTTAATCATTTTAGGTATTTTAAAACCCATCTTATATAGGTAGATTTAAGGATACTTCTACCTTAATTTTGAATATATCATAGATATGTATCAAATTTACAAACTTATATTGCTGACAGAATAGTTTTGCATCTTTATGGGTGAACAGAAGGCTTTCCCTCAAGGCGCTAAACTTGGTTACCCTGCTAAAATAGTGGAAAATACATTATTTTAACTGTTCTAGAGTCACAGGACACAAGATATGCATATTCCTGCTAGAATCCCAAATTCAGGTTGCAGCGTCTCCATCATATGTCTTGTCTCTTTCACAACAAACAACCGCTTCTCCTCCTTCAGCGTGAGTTCACATATTGGGCCCTAGGCAATCTAGCACTTCTATTACCTGGGCTATAAATGCCCTTTACGTAATTCCAAAGCATTGTATGTTTTCTAGATTGCCACTTCAAGCTCTTCTGCCAAAACTGGGAAAATGTAGAAAGTGTATAGCTAACTAGCATATACACACACACAAACACATTTGTGTTCTTCATTTATGTGTGTGTATGTGTGTGTACACACAAAGTATATGTGTTTGTCTATGTGTGTTTGTGGTGTGTTTTATATGTATATAATATAGTGAGGGAGAGAATGAGACTAAGAAAAAAATCAGAATAAGAGAAAGCAATTTCTAAATTCTGTATCCAATATATTATTTAACTCTCTAACCCATATAATGTTCAATAGCTTTGCATTATAGTTACACATGATTTTAATATCTTAACTACCAAGATGAATATCTTTCTAGTTTCACTATCGATCCCTTTGTTTACCCCAACAAAAATTAACTATCTTTAAGTGTTACCCATAATTAGTCATTTTTATTCAGTGGAAGTTCTAATATATCAATGTGTTATACATTGCATTTTTGTATTTAATGAACAATGTTTTTTAGTTTTAAATTTTTTCCAGCTTATATGCGGCCTGAATATTTTAATTAAGTCTTGCCAATGATTTTTTTTCACTTATTAAGAATACAGAGCTGAAAGAGATTAGGTAGATTCACAGACTTTCTAAAAGTATGACTTAATTATAGAATAGGTATCAGTATCATGCTTTCTCTTACGAAAGAAGGTACATATCCTATGCAAATGCTCCTTTAAAACATTAAAACACAAACATTAAAGTAAAAAAAATGAGCTTTGTAAGTTATACATTTTATTTTCTGTAATTTTTATAGCACACTTAATCTAGCAAATAATTCTTAAATCATGTTTGACTTCCTATTGGAGTTCATCGAGAGGATGTGACTGTTGGTTTGACCCGGATGTGAGCTGGACCCCAGCAACTGGAAGCTCCTCACCCCCTCCTCTGTTTTTGGAATGTATGTTCTGCTTGCTTACTGCTCCTAGGAGCTGCCCCCAGGATGCATCCTTGAGCTAGTGATGTGGTGATGAAACTCTCTGGACTGGGTATGTGACTGAACCTGGTTAAGGCCTCAACATAAACTTTTAAGACTGTGGTGAGCTGGTGTGGAGATCTGCTTGTCTTGCAGCCTCATAAGTTCCCTTGCTTGTTAAACCTGCCAGCCACCAATCTGGAGTGGTCTGTCTCCCTCTTTGGTCTCTCCCTGCCTTCTGTGTCCAGGGGCCATTTTCAGATCATACCTGGAAGCTCCTGAGGAGGTCGTGAAGTAACACTTTCAAAAAACCCAAGGTTTTCAGTAAGCCCCCAATTATTGTTTTACAAATGTACTTAATTTAATCAACTTTGAAAATTTTCCAAAGGAATAAAATTCACTAATTTTGAGAAATAAAGCAGGAAAAAATGTACAGTTAAATTTTCTCTAATCATTTGTAAATAAAGTATCAGGACAAGGCTGGGTCTTAATCTACCCATTTTTAATATGTTAGAGTTTTGATATAGAATAAAATGATTACCTTCCTTTCTGTTTTAATTTTTTCAAAGAAATATAGTTAAACAATAGGAAGAATTTAAGAGGTCAATTAATCCAACTTTTACCTAATGCTTAATGAATAACCTCTACAGCATCTCCTCAAGCAACAGATTCTGCTTGAAAATATTCATTGAAAGAAAAATCACTTCTCTCTTGGATCTCTTGAGTTGATAATTTTTGTAAGATTTTTTTTTAAAGAGCAGTATTCAAATTCTATGAAGACTACTCCAAGAACCCAGATCTTTCTCATAAATAGTGAGAGACAAAAATGTTTAAGTTATAGAGCTTAAACTTGAGTAGAAATATTTTCTAGCCATCTAAGTTAGAAAGACGTTGAATCTGATGGAGAGCTTGGTGATGAGTACCTAAACTCTGTATGTTACAGTTCTTTCATCTCTCAAATAGCCTTACTGTCATTTTGGGTTTATACAGACCAGACAAAAAATTTCTCATATCCTTTCTTAGGTATTTAATCTCTATTTCCTTCAAAGCAGTGATCTGTACAACATGCAAACATCTTTCCTTCCATTCTCTAGTTCCAAAGCCTCAGTTCCTCAAATGCCATTTCAGCAAGAAACCACGTTTGTCTTTCCTTAGGTTCTCCTCCTTGCTCGAGCCATAATGTTGTGATTATTCTGGCCACAAGGACTCTTCCTTCTGTCCTCTTAATTCTTTCCATGACTTACTCCTTCCATAGGATAAATGACTGTCACATAGGATAAATGATCAGTTACATCAAATGGTAAGGCTTCTTTGTCCTCCCTCAGTTCTGGTCTTTTCCTGAGCTGTGTCTCCTAACTCTGATGAAGAGAAATGTGTTCAGAAAGATTTATCCTGCATTTCCTTAGAGTCTTTAGGCAAATACTTATGACTTCCTTTTATTTCTATGTTTTCTGTTTAAACTCCCCCAAAGAAAGAAGCAGGTTGGTTCAAATAGTGAACAATCAGGAAAGCATGCCCTAATGAGGGAGATTCCTCATGTTACTACCTCATATGCCAGCCTCAAGACTGATCACTCTCGGCTCAGGGGTCCAGCCCTGGTCATAGCACCTGTAGCCCTCATGGTGAAGCTCATGTCATGGATCACATGCTCTGACTTATAAAGTTAATGAACCCCTCAGAATAAGGGAGAGGCCATGTAACTGGCCAGTGGTTTGTGTGGCTTATTGAATATAAACATAACCACCAATAAAACAAGACAAGGACCTATCAGGCAGTTTGCACATGAATTATTATATGTCATAAGAATATATTGCTTATTAAGCAATAAGCAATATATTCAGTCAAAAAATATTCTTAGGTGGAAAAAATGACAACACAGGAAAGGGCAGTAGGGTGCAGGCAAAGGCATGAAAGCGGGAATGAGCAAGACAAGTGTGGGTGGCTGGAGGGGTTTGGCTGGATTGATTAGTTACTGTAAGGGACTGCTAGGGCCCCAGACATTCAGCTAATGGCTCTTATTCAAGCTTTAGGCCTCAACTAAAATGTACATCCTCACTCAGAATGGCCTTCTATGACTACCCATTTTAAAGGAGACTCATATGTTTTCCTCTCTTATACCATTCTGTTTTTTTCCTTGATAGCATTTATCAAATATTGAAAATTATTGATTTATTTTTTGTACTTATTTGTCTGGCATAGTGGTTAAGTATGTTGCTCTGGAGAGTGGTTGCCTGGATTTGAATACTGATTCTGCCACTCAGAAGCTTTGTGACCTTGGACAACCTTCTCTGTATCTTAGTTTCCTCATCCATATAGTGGAAATAAAAATACTGTTCCCCATTGGGTCATTTTGAAAGAAAAAAAGTGATATACACTTTAAAAATGTTTTATATGTTTATACATTTTTAAATATTTTTTAAAAATATAAACCTGACATCTAATATATTGCTTGTCACATAGTACACACTCAAAATTTGAATGTGCTCAAGCTGGGAATCGCTTATAAGAACTACTGGGACCTGGATAAACAAAACTGACAGAACTTTAGCTAAATGAACTCAGAAAAAACAGAGAGAAGACTCAAATCACTAAAATCAGAAATGAAAGTGGAGACATTACTACCAATTATACAGAAAGAAAAAAGGATTTGAAGCAAGTACTGTGAACAATTTTATTCCAGCAAATTGGATAACTTACAGTAAACAAATTCCTAGAAACAGAACCTATTTAGACTAAATCACAAAGAAATAGAATATCTGAATAGATCTACAACTAATAAGGAGATTGAATCAGTTATCATACATTTCCCAGCAAAGAAAAGCCCTGGACCTGATGGTTTCACTGGTGAATTCTACCAAAGATTTAAAGAAGAATTAAGACCAGTACTTCTCATACTTTTCCAAAAAATTGAAGAGGAAGAAATAGTTTTTAACTCGTTCTTTGAGGCCAGCATTACCCTAATACCAAAACCAGACAAAGATAACTAGTAGAAAAGAAAATTATAGATCAAGATTCCTTTTGAAATTTTATATAAAAATCCTCAACAAAGTACTAGCAAACTGAAATCAGAAGCATATTAAAAGAATGATACACCAAGTGGGATTTATTCCTGGAATGAAAGGATGATTCAATTTACAAAACTCAATCAATGTAATACACCATATTAACAGAATGAAGGGAAAAAAACACAAGATCATCTCAACTGATACAAAGAATTTGACAAAATTCAACATCCTTTCATGATAAAAAAAAAATCAACAAATTAGGAATAGAAAGAAATGACCACATCATAATAAAAACCACATATGAAAACCATGCAACAATCATCATATTCAATGATGAAAGACTGATAGCTTTTGCCCTAAGATTACGAATAAGGCAAGGATGCCCACTTTTGTCATTTCTATTCAAAAAAGTTCTGGAAGTTCCAGCCAGAGAGACAAGAAAAAAAAGTCATTCAAATCAGAAAAGAAGAAGTAAAATTACCTGTATTCACAGATGACATTATCATAAATGTAGAAAACTCTAAATATTCAGCAGAAAAAATGTTCAAACTAATAAATGAATTCATTGAAGTAGAAGGATACAAATACAACACACAGAAACCAGCTGCATTTCTATATACTAACAATGAACAATTGAAAAGGAAATTAAGGAAATTCCATTTACAATGGCCTCGAAAAGAATTAAATACTTAGAAATTAACCAAGTAAGACTTTTACAATGAAAATTACAAAACACTGCTGAAAGTAATTAAAGAAGACATAAATAAATGGAAAGAAATTCCATGTTCATGGATAGGAAGATTTAATATTAATACTACCCAAAGTGATGTCAATACTACACAAAGTAATCTACAGATTCAATGCAATCCCTATCAAAATTCCCATAACATTTTTTGCAGAAAAACTCATCCTAAAATTCATATGTAATCTCAAGGGACCAAGACCATTCTATGGGGAAAGGAAAGCCTTTTCAACAAATGGTGCTGAGAAAAGTTGATATCCACATACAAAAAATGAGTTAGACCCTTACTTAATACCATATACAAAAATTAACTTAAAATGGATCAAAGACTTAAATGTAAGAGTTAAAATGATAAAACTCTTTGAAGAAAACAGGACAAAATCTTTGCAACACTGGATTTGGCAGTGATTTATTGGATATGACACTAAAGAGGTAGGCAACAGAAGAAAAAACAGACAAATTGGACCACAAAAATTTAAAAATTTTGTGCATCAAATGGCACTATCAACAGAGTGCCAGGCAACCTGCAGAATGGAAGAAAATATTTGCAAATCATACACATGGTAAGGGATTAATATCCCTTATCATATATAGAGAGAACTCCTAAAGCTCAATAACAACAACAAAAAAATAACCCAATTCAAAAATGGATAAAAAACTTGAAGAAACATTTCTCCAGCGAAGATATACAAATGTCCAATAAACACATGAAAAGATGCTCAACATCTCTACCCATTAGAGAAATGAAATATCAAAGCTGCAATGAGATACCATCTCAAACCCATTAGGATGGCTACTGTATACTATATGAACAAACAGAAAATAACACATGTGAGCAAGGATGTGGTGAAATTAGAACCCCTGTGCACTGTTGGTGGAAATGTAAAATAGTATAGCCACGGTGGAAAAATAACATGATTGTTCCTCAATGATTAAAAATAGAAATACAGCTTTTCGGATCCGCCATCTGCAGTGGCACCACCGCCAATATGCAGATTTTCGTGAAGACCCTGACGGGGAAGACCATCACTCTCGAGGTCAAACCCTCGGATACAATAGAAAATGTAATGGCCAAGATCCAGGACAAGGAAGGAATTCCTCCTGACCAGCAAAGACTGATCTTTGCTGGCAAGCAACGGGAAGATGGACGTACTCTGTCTGACTACAACATTCAAAAGGAGTCCACTCTTCATCCTGTGTTGAGACTTCGTGGTGGCGCTAAGAAAAGGAAGAAGTCTTACACCACTCCCAAGAAGAACAAGCATAAGAGAAAGAAGGTTAAGCTGGCTGTCCTGAAATACTATAAGGTGGATGAGAATTTTAAAATCAGTCGCCTTTGTCGGGAGTGCCCTTCAGATGAATGTGGTGCTGGAGTTTTTATGGCCAGCCACTTTGACAGACATTATTGTGGCAAATGTTGTCTGACCTACTGTTTCAACAAACCAGAAGACAAGTGATTGTATATTGGTTAATAAAAGACATGAACTAATGAAAAAAATATATATATAGCTAAGAACACCAGGTGACAACTTATTCCCACTTCTGGGTATATGCCCAAAAGAACTAAAATCTGGGTCTCAAAGAGATATTTGTATACCCATGTTCATAGCAGCAATATTCATAATAGCCAAAATGTGGAAGCAAACCAAGTGTTCACCTACAGATGATGGGTAAGTGAAATATGGTATATATATATATATATATATATATATATATATATATATATATATGCAATGGAATATTATTCAACCTCAAGATGGAAGAAACTTCTGATATATGCTACAGGATGGATGAATCTTGTGAACGTTTTGCCAAATGAAATAAACCAGCCACAAAAAGACAAGTATTTTTTGATTCCACTATTATGAGGCACTTAGAGTGATTAAAATCATAGCGACAGAAAGTAGAATGGTAGTTTCAAGGGGCTGGGAGGAGAGGGGAATGGGGAGTTATTATTTACTAGGCATAGAGTTTCAGTTTTTCAGGATAAAATGTGTTCTGAAGATGGATAGTGGTGACGGTAGCACAACATTATTAATGTATTCATATCACTGAAGTGTACACCTAAAAATGGTTAAGATGGTAAATTTTATATGTATTTTACCACACTAAAAGAAAATTATAAAAAAATATGGTTGACCCTTGAACAACATGGATTTGAACTGCATGGATTCAATAGTAAATGTTTTCCAATTGTAAATACTACAGTATAACATGATCTGCAGTTGGTTGAATCTGTGGATGTGGAACTGTGGACACAGAGGAAACTTTGATACCAAGGGCTGGCTGTAAGTTTTATGAGGATTTTCAACTGCACAGTGGGTCGG
>NW_006780282.1:357997-424584 GCF_000442215.2 Lipotes vexillifer
TAACCCTTACATTGTTCAAGGGTCAACTGTAGGTATTAAGTAACCCCAAGAGCAATAAGATATATTTAAATAACTAGGGAAAAAGAGACTACAGGGACCTGAATTTCACTCTGTTGAAATGAAACATGCAAATAACTTTTCTTTATGGCAAGGTACTGAAAATGCCACTATATTGAATGCTAGACAGAGTATCATACTGAGAGCTGCTTCCAGGGACTAAGAGAGTGTGAGAGGAAGGTTAAATACACTAAAATCTTTGTCCCACTCAAATAGTAACACCAAACTCAGCTATTGCTGGGTAATATTTGTCCTAAGTGTTGATGAATAATGACACATTCGCTAGTAGAATATTAATATAATAGTTAAAATAGGGCTTCCCTGGTGGTGCAGTGGTTGAGAGTCCACCTGCCGATGCAGGAGACACGGGTTCGTGCCCCGGTCCGGGAGGATCCCACATGCCGCGGAGCGGCTGGGCCCGTGAGCCACGGCCGCTGAGCCTGCGCGTCCGGAGCCTGTGCTCCGCAACGGGAGAGGCCACAACAGTGAGAGGCCCGCGTAACACAAAAAAAAAAAAAAAAAAAAAAGTTAAAATAACAATACTTATTCTGTCCTCTGTCCACACACAAACTTAAATTTTCTGACAGACTAGTTGCTCGCTTGCTCTCTTCTTCAAATTATAAATACTTAATATTTTAAGTTTAAAATATCTGAGTTATATATATATGATATATTACAGCTATATTACAATCACAGGCTCAATAGTATATTTTTAATTTAGAGGAACCAAAATAGTAAAAATGAGAGATTACAGAATTACTCTTAAAAATCATTAGTTCTTTGATGAATGAAGGTGGTAAAAAATGTAGTAGAGGTGTTAGGGGATTTGTTTTAATGGATAGGAAAGAGTTGTAATTTCTAAACAAATGGTGACATGAAATTGAGTGTAATTTAAGAACTTAAAGTGTACTTTAAAATGTTTTCAATAAATTTTAAAATGTTCTGAAAACATTCAGCTTACACTATTCACTTATTTAGAATATTTTATAGACCGACCATAGAGATACATATCAGCTCAAGCTTCCACCAAAAGAGTACAGATATTTAAACTGTTTGTTTGAGAACTGATGAGACTTCATGGCTGGTGCAGTATGAGCAGATATTATGTTTATTATTGACCAAGAAGGCCCTCAGTTTAATGAAACTTAAACAAGCTTCTTCCTAACTCTAGGCCCCTGGTGATCCTGTTCTTAGAGCATTTGCTTTAGAAGACTTGTCATTGTCAATTCTTTCTCTACCCCTTTAAAAAATCTTCTTACTATAACCCAGGAATGACTTTCCTAAGACCTTGGGGCCAACTCTTTGAAATGTAATCATCTAGAATATAGTGCCCTTATTTCCCAGTTTCTGTGGGAGGATAGAAGCCTAATTTAGATGGGCACCAATTAGTTAACACCAATGATCTAATAATCATAAAGGAACCATTTGCATATTCAATGTGTGGGACACATCCCATGGATCAATCCCCCTCCTTCCTGTCCTCCAGTGCTTAAAGACACTCACATCATTTGTTTCAGGGGAGTTGAGTTCAGCTGCTATGCCCAATTCCAAGAGCCAGAACAGTCTTCCTTGCTTGTTTAACTTTGTCCAGTGAAATTTTTGCATTGACACTGTGAAAGATATGGTCCCAAACAGACCAAACAAATCGTTATCTGAACTGCAGTCATTACTATTGTCTAGTGATGAGCTAGCCTCAGGCATTCTCTTGTCAGTAAAAGTTTGTTTAGAAAGACCAACTTTATACAGCCTCCTCAAAAGTGAAAGGCTTAATTCAATTGAGAGAAGGAAGGTGGAATCTCCATTCCAGTTCCAGATCCCAGTAAGGGGTCCACAGGGGAGAAAGGGAAGCATGGGAAGTAGCTCTCTTCCTGAGTGCAAAGACCAGAAAAGAGAGGAACTCACTATGTCAGAGGCTCTAATTTTCTACTTTAGGTCCAACATATTTCCAGTGAATAACAATCCACAGAATAATGAGTTTGAACTACCTCCTGCAGGGCCAAAAAAAAGAAATCCTTACTACCCAAGAAATAAATAATCTTCACATAAGACCTGAATCTTCAAAGGTAAGCACAATTATACAGAACTAAATATATTTTGAAGCAAAACCCTTTTTGTACTTTCTCATCGCTTTTTCTGTGGTTGATAATTTACTGACATATAATGAGTAAAATGGCTAAAAGAATATCAAGAGAAAATTGGACAGGTTGTTCAGATAACAAAAGACAATTCTGCCTTTCATTTTTTCTTATTCCTCGGTAGGCTATGGATTTACTAAAGCTACAGAATAGCCCTTGTTCTAGGAACTGCCTCTGCAGGTAGAGGGAAGTTGTGAATATATATGAACGTAAAGGTACTGGTAAAATACATGAGGACAGAAGTTGTCAACTATTCCAAGTATCCATGCTTTACGTTAGCCATTATTTTTTAAAACTGCATGAGAAAAAAGGTCTCATTAAAACAGAACTACTGTTGTCCTCTTATTAACTCAAGATAGAAATCACCCAACGGTGAATAATGGAAATTCATTACAAGAAAAGTATTCTGAAAAATTAAGCCGAAACAACTTGATGTGAGTGAGCATGATTCAGTCAAGAATATGGAGTTATATTTAAAATTTCCATGCAGCTGGAGGCAAAATTTTAAGGCAAAACCATTTAGCTTTTATCTAACCTTCCACCCTTTCTACTGAGCCTCTTCTCTTCTCCTGCTGCATCTGGAAAGTCGCAGCCCTGACCCCACTAGCTGGATATCTACACTTCATTTGGTACTTCTTATTGACTGTAGAACTCTCAAAAGCAAAAAATAAAATATCCAAAGTTTCCCTTTCCGGTGTTTGAAGGAGACTGTTTTATTTGGCGGGCACCCTTCCTGTGTACCTTAAATTTCCATAACTAGATCATCTCTGACTTCACCCATTTGTCATTAGATGTTTTATACAAAAATAAACAGCTTACAAGAGTGATTAACCCTAAAACTATTGATTAATCAGAAAACCATAATGATTATTGATAATATACTCTGGAACCCTGAGATGGTTATAACAATTAAAATGAAAGTAACAAATTTTAAAACATGAAACTTCAATACCATGTAAACTTTTAATTGATTCCATTTTGAAGATAAACAAGCTAGTTTTCTCTTATGCTTAATCTACTTTGGGGAAGAAATATATAGGAAATAAAAGAATTTTCCTTGATTTTTAAAGACCTGAAGATTGAAAGAGGTACCAAATAAAATTTCCCCTTGAATTACTCACAGTTTGAGGGACGATGGCAAATGCTCTACTATTTGAAGACAAGGTAGCAATGGAATTCTAAATGTTGATTAGTGCTTCTTGTTAAAAAGGACATCAGGTATAAACCTAAGATTTTGCTCCCAACCTTGCCATTTCTTCAAATTATGCTCGACTTTAATGTTGGGAAAATTATGCTATTTTGGAAAATTCAAATGAAAGAAAAGGTAGGCAAGGTACATATACAATCAAAAACACGTATCAGTTTACTTGGTGTGAAATATAACTAAAGCAAAGATTTATAATTGCATACATAAAAATTAGCTGAGTAGTTATTTGTTAACTGCTTACCAAAAATATCACAGGGAAAGGTTTTTAAAAAATAATTCATCACTACAGAATTGGCTGTCAGTGAATACAATAATCTCTTTCAGCAGAACAATGCACTTATTAAAAAGTATAATTTGCTGTTTCATCATACCTTCTATCTACCTTGGATTTGAATGCTAATCATTCATGGTTTGCTGCTGTTGTTGCAACCCCTTTAAAATTCATTACAAACTATACCGAGATTGTAAACACCTGTATATTTCTGCATACATATGTATAGAAAATCAATATTGCTATGCTAAAGTGTTTGTAAAAGTATTACAACTATCTCAGCAGTTCTACTGATCCTTTACTACTTTGATTTCCCTTTATGGTATTTTTTATGTTTTTGCAATACAAGAAAATATATGGCCCCAGTTTACTAATCCCTCTTGTTGGGAGAAAGATAGTTCACCAAGCCAATTAAAGTTTCTTTTGGAAGGTATCTTCCAAAATGTAAAAAGTCTTTATCCAGATGCTAAAATGAGCAAATGAATATTTAACAAAATTTAACAGGTCCTTTCACAGAATCCCTCCTACACAGTCATTCTCAGGCTACAAAAAAAAAAAAAAAAGAGAAAGAGAGTTTTCTTGGAGACAATACTGAATACACCAACCAACATTCCTAAGTCTTTGAGTATTTTTCAAATGTTTTGGAAAATTATCATAGGAGTCTACGCAGCCTTCTTTCTGAGAGCAAAACATTGGCTAGCTCGCAAAGAATTTTGCCAACTTATGACTCTCTAAATGAGGGGCATTCATTCATTCATTCACTCATTCATGTTAATCTAAGAACTCTTGATTGAAAAGAAATTTTAAGAGGACAGTGTGTACATCAGGTGAAAATAGACCCATTTTGGGATCAGAGCAGGAACCAAACTATTCTGAGGTTCTCCTCCACTTCTTACAGGACACTGACTACAGCTACTTGAATACCAATCTTCTAAAAATATATGGTACAACTCACATTGTAAATTCTTCTGCTTGGTTTAAGAGAAAGAGAATGGGACACTGTATCAAATGACTTCATTTTTCATTCCAGTAAAACTTACTACCAATGTTGACTGTGGGTAAATCTTTTACCTACTGTTCACTGTCTCATCAGCAACATAAAGACAGCTTTGCCTACGCTGGGTGATTCCTGACATAGAGTTCACCCTCACAAATATTATTTTATTCTATATTTAAGGAAAAACAATATCAATGTATAATTCTAAGGCACACTTCCATTTTAACCTCGAAGTCTATTCGGAGTCAGGCAGAGCATCTGTTTCTATTTGGGTTGATCAGGGTTGACCTAGATGTCAGAAACGTAATTTGCACAGTGTCATACAGGATGTATGGTAAATAGCAGCACCTAGACTTGAACCCATTTTCCTGACATAAGCCTGGAACACTGCCATGATTCTGTTACTTAGTTAAATGGCCATATAATGGTGCTAATGGGGTTCTGTAAATCATCCCAAATCTAAATTATCTGCCTAGTTCTTTATTTTTGTGCACATCAAACAAGTGGCCTACTCACTGTTTGGGGGCAGAGCTACTTTTCCTACCTAAGCGACACTGACACTGCTATAGTGACTCTTTCAGTCTCATAATAGTTAGGTAAATATTCACATGTATTCTCAGGAAAGCCCAGACAATTCAAGTCATACAAATGCAAATACTTCTGACTAGGGTATTAAGTATTCTTTCAATAATTGTAAAGCCCTCTAAGAGGGGATGGAACTTGGAGGACATGAGGTGTTGGCAAGCAGGGTGCAAGATGGCCAGGAGCTCACCTTCCCAGAAAAGCCTGCCCAGCATGAGGTAAGGGGACACTGTCAACATCACAGGGAATTTGTGGGGCAGCCTGGAGAGGCCCAACAGTGTGCAAGAATGTAGTGACCTGGGAGCTCATGAAGGACCATGTCTACTGTTAATCTTCCTTACATTATCCCGCTAATTTCTGCCATAACACTTATTACTATCTTTTCTTTAACGTCACACATCCCTTTTCCAGCTGCCAACTATAAGTCAAAAAAGGCGAGTATTATGTCTGTGGTTTTCTACCACTGACTCCTCGGTACCTGTGACAGTGGCTAGGTACAGAATAGGCACTAAAATATGTATTTATTGAATGAATGAATGGTGCCCAAAGCAATATTAGGAGCAACGTACACCAGTCAGAATGAGAGCCCTGTTAGAGGATTCACAGCTATAACTAGAGGATGCTGAATGAGAAGCTGTGGTCCCTTATTTTGTTGATGGGAAATGTATATCCAAAAATAGCCAGTTGAGAAACATAGAAAATGAAAAGGATTTTTTAAATTGCAAATGAGATTTTCATTGTGCCATAGGAACTATATTAGGTTAAAATTTCCTTGACCTGACTTTATAGATGGGATAGCAGGATTAAACTATCCTAACCCTTTCATGCTTTTTTCATGAATGTTCTGTCATTTGACACATACAAACATTCTATTTCATCAGAAAAATAGAAGGTTACCAGTTATCTTTATACCTGTTCAGTTAAATGTTTGGAAGACATAAACAAGCTTAATTAATTCATATATTAAAATCTCATTATACTCAGTTTACCAGGTATTGTCATCAGCAGATACAACTACCAAATTTTCCTTTGTATTACATTTTTCTCTTTCCCCTGTGACAACAGTGTTAGTATAAAAAATTACAATCATTACCTAAATCACCTGTAGAAGTTCTAGGAATGAAAAATCCTTTTATCAGTGTGCTACAATTCTAAAATGTCTATAATCTGAATCTAACATTTTAAGAAACTCTTCCAACCACCTGAGCCCATGTTCTGTTTCTCCTTTGGTCCTAATTGAACAAACAAGACAAGATTTGTAAATCCTACTTTGTAAAAGCTACTAAAGAAACAAGCCTTCTTCATCATTTTACCTTACCTATGCCATTTTCAAACATTTGGTAGTAAAGTGTTCACCTCATCCCCAAACAGAGCCTGGCAGCAAGGCCCCTTTTCAGTTAAGCTAATGGGCTCTTATCAGAAAAGAAAGAATTAGGGAATTCAATGGTGCTTCATGGGCCTGATATTCATGAAAGTTCTGTATGAGAGTGGATTAGATTACTACTTCATTTGAATTACAGAGTGGTTAGACTCCTCCTTTTGGAAATATTTTCACATGTGTGTTTAGAAATAGTTATTTTAATGGAAAGACCAAATTGCCATTTTAAGGCCCTCACTGGCACTCAGATGTCCATTTACTCATTATTTCATTCATTAATACATTGAGTGCCTACTATGTGCCAGATACCATACTTGGGGCTAGGGTTTCATAGCTAAAACAAAAGTGAAAACAGAGTTTCTGTCCACAAGGCTCTTACTACATGGTGAAGAACTAGACAAATAAACCAGAAGTATAGTGGAGTGTGGCAGTAAGTTGGAGATAAATAAGGTATAAAAGAGAATATGTGGATGGGTGACCTAACAGCCAGGACAGCAGGATGTGAGGGTGGGGGATGTTAAGAAAATATTCCATGATAAGCTGATACACTGACTGAGTCTGGAAAGCCAAGTTTATGTGATTCAGGCAGAGAAAGAAAAAGCCTTCTAGATGCAGAGGACAGCATGCTCAAAGACACAGGAGAATGCAAAAACAGGTTGCTGCTGCTTCAGGTGAAGGTGGTTGGTGAAGAATCAGCAAGGTGTTGCCCAGTGTTGACTCAAAAGAAGCCACACCATTAGAAAGATGCCAGATTAGGACGCTACCACCTGCTGAGTCAGGAAGCTACCTCTGCAGCTACTGGCTCCAGAACCATGCTGCTTCTGCTACAATCTGCTCCCTGCCCCCAAAATGGATGCCCCTTAACTCCAGGTTATTCAGTTATGAATCCAAGTCTTATTCAAGTGCATCTAATTTATACATAGAACTGTAGCTGCAAGGGAGTCTGGAAAATGTAGGTTTTAGCTTTCTATTTTTTATACTGTAGAATATATTTAGAATGAGTAGTGAATGACCCAAACCCAATTTGTGCCATAGATTTCAACTTAAAATCACAAGTCAAAATAACTATTTATGCATTTTGAATAGCAATTTTAAGACTGGCCTAAAATTATCTATGAAAAAATTTTAGAAATAGTATAAGTAATATAAAATACGAAATATTACAGACTCTCTAACATAAAAACAATTATATATTGCTTTTGAACTTCTTAAACATTCCTATTCTTAAGTCTATATATTTCTTGGGTTGAAAAAGACTTGCTATTAGAGAGACATTTATCATCTCAACTCACCAAGCTGAGGACATACTCTGGACAATATTTAATAGCTGTTATGTCATGAATTCCAGAATTTAAGGGGATGAGGATCCAATGGTCCAAATCACTGACTGTCAAGTATTTTATTATTTTTACATCATGTTAGGGCCTATAACCCACACTCTGTCCACACCACATGCTGAGCTTCCTCTGATCTAGTTATTGCTTTATTACCTTCTCAATTATTTTTATGTTTGTCCTATTACAACCAAAGTTCTAGATATATTAAAATGCTAGTCAAGTAAAGTTTTAGCTCTCATGTCTTTGACCTGCAGTCAGTACTTCTAAGGTAGCTCTTCTGACAAGTCAGGAAGAATTCTGAGAAATATCACTATTAAAGGAAAGGCAGTATTAGGGGACCCTGAAAATAATGGAGGAGTAAACATGGGAAGAAAACTAAGAGTATAATGTCATGAGAGCAAAGGGAAGAAGAGTTTGGTTAGATGTGCTTGGAACAACAGAATTAAATGCCCAGGTTGAAAGAGAGAAAAGGATAAGAGAGTCCTCCCTGGATTTGGCAATTCAGAGATCAGTGGTGAGGAAAGCAGTTTCAGCAGAGCGTGCAGGGAGAGAGTTTGACTTTGAAGGGGAAAAAGAGAGTGACAGCTGGACTCAAAACATAATTTTGACAGTTTTTTTTGTTTGGTTTGGTTTGATTTGATTTTAATGGGAGATCACGCAACATAATTAAATGACACAGAACACATTTTAAGAACCAATCCCAATATCTAGTCCAGTCTTGGAATGACCACATTATTTGGCATTTATATGTTGGGCTGACAAAAATAGCTGAAGATTTCAGGCTTTAGGCTTGAAAGAACCAATATGTCTCATTGTACTGGGTGTTGTGAGTACTTAGCAGAGTCAAAGATTTGCTGACTGTCCAGTCATTCTGTAGAGAACCCATCAGGGTCACACATACATCAGGTGTGTCTGAGAATCTGTGGGGGTAATGCTGAATTATTACAAATAAAATCTGAAATTGATTGTTTTTGCTGGTAATTATAGTAAATTAAGGAAGTCTTAAGTTTGTAAGAAAATTCAGAAAATTCATAGAAAGTGAAAGTTTTTAAGAGACATAATAGGATTCACAGCTCATTATGGACCAGAGAGACAGAGAGAAAGCTCTCCAGAGGGACCACTTAGAACAGTCAAAGGATGATAAAAATTCATCTATTTTAGATTTTAGCATATAATGAACAATTCATACATTCACTCTCGTTTGCAAGGGAACTTCGATTCCAATATTATTCACATTAGCTTCATTGTCCTGGAGAGTTAAAGAAGATAATGGAATAAAAATGTTTAAGAGATTATTTAAGAGTTCCATGTGTAGTTACTTTTTATGCATAGTTCAGTTTTGTAGTTATCACTATTTTGTATACTTCATTTTATTTATAAAAATTAATGAGTTGAGAAGAAAAAGTTTTTAATCCCATGTAAAGCTATTCCTTATTAAACATTCTTAAAAATCATATGTAAGCCATACCATGATGGTATAACAGAAATATTTACCCTAAACATTTTGAAAATGAATAGCATGTTCTACATAAAAAATTTAATAGATTAAGCTTCACATACTTGAGTCAAACTTACAAAAAATTGGTCATCTTTGAATTAGTAGTTAACTCCATTATTAATAAAGTTGTTAAAGTAATATATTACAAGTTGATAGGATTTTAATGCTTTGAGGGATCTTAGATACTAAGTTCCTCACTCTTATTTACTCCTGAAGAAGCCAAGCTCATGATAGGTTTTTTTTCGCTCCCATTTTTTCATATCTTAATTAATTGATCGAAATTGCCAGTAGGACTTCTTAAATTATTTTTTGACAAAAGATGTGTGTGTGTGGGGGTGGGTATGGAATATAGAGAAGGAGGGAGGGAAGAAGAGATAGGGATGAAGCTCAGAGGAAGAAAGAGGGGAAGGTGGCCTTTGCACTTGCTCTTGCCTCAGCCTCAGTGCTTGTGCTCAGGTCTGTTCAGGACTCTCCCTCTCACTTCCCTCTAGGTCTCTGCCCAAATGTTACCTTTGACCAAGATGGCTTTAATATTCCCCTTAGTTTGACTAAATTTTACATGGGATTCTTCCTGACTATAGACCCCTGACCTCCCTTTTCTTTGAGCATTTACTTTAGAAAACTTCCAGCGTTAAATTCTTTCTCAGTCCCATTTGAGGTGTAAATCTTCCAACCTCTAGCCAGTCTTACAACTGAGGAATGTGTTTCTCAAGGACCTGGGAGCCACCCCTTTGATACGTAATCATCATGGAAGGTGGCGCCACTATCGCCACTATCTTCCAGTCTCTATGGGTGGACAGGAGCCTAATTTTTATAAGGGAAAATTAGCAAACACAGATGGCCAAATCACTTGACCACCTACCCATAATATCCTCCAGTACTTTCCACTAGCTCACCCCAGTGCTTAAAAATTCTACTGCCTTTTGGGTCAGCAGAATTCACTCTGTTTCCTCTATTGCAATAGTCCTGACCCCACTGAAATAGTCTTGAATAAAGTCTCTCTTGCCTGTTTAATTCTGTCCAGTGCAATTTTTCTTTGACATCTTCTCAGAGATTCTGCTCTGACCCCTACATCTAGAATAGCCTATTCTCACCATCCTCCCCACACCTAAATCTAGTCACTCTTTATGCCTCACTGTTTTATTTTTCTTCGGAGGACTTATCACTACCTGACATTGTATTACACATTTATTTACTTATTACTGTCTCCACTGAAATATGAGCTCCATGAGTCTGTTGATTTTGTTTTTACTTCATTACCATTGTATCCTCAACACCTAGAAGTATACGTGGCATGCTGTAGGCTCACAATAACTGTGTGGTCAGGGAGGGAGGGAGGGAGGGAGGGAAGGAAGCAAGGAAGAAAGGCTGGTCGGCAGGTCAGCCAACCGGTCAGAATTCGGGATATTAAAAGACTGAGCATGGAAGAGGAAATGTAGAAGATTATGTTTTCAATTCTGCCAACCCTGTATTCTCTTAGGCTTCCTGAAAGCTTGGGACTTTTTTCTGAACTACTTATACATCCTAATTGTATAGAGTTCTCTGCTTACATCAGGCTGTAATTAAAGTTCCTACCCCATGTTCACCTCTTTCCGCAATCTGAAGCTTTGAGAGCAAAGCCTGGAAGGGGGTAATGTTCCCCAAAGGAGCTCAGTCTTCTCTGTGGACAAGCAGTCCCATCTATTTTTTCTCTTTGAGGGATACACAAAGACATTCCCTCATTGTGTTTCGTCCTGTCAACGACTCCTTCAATTTCCTGGTAGGCTAGGAGAAGAAAACCCACTTCTCAGCTGACCATTCACGGTCCTGGATCTCAGAGGGTGTGGAAAAGTTAATTCATCCTTTCATTCAGCAAACATTATGGAGTCATGGGCATATGATAGTAAACAAAAGCTGTGCTACCTCCTCTGCCCTCAGAGCCATCATGGAACATCCATTCTCATGGTGAAGATATACTTACAGTTATCACGAGAAAGTAAAACGAAGATTATGAGAGAGGAACTAAAGGGGCAGTAGTAGAAGACTAATCAAGGAAGACTGAAACGTAAAAGATAAGTGGGAGCAAGCCAGTCAGGCAAGAATATGTTACAAGAAAAGGGGACCATATGTCCAAACATAAGGGTAGAGGACGGGAGAGTCAGGGGGCATTTAATTCAGTACAGAGAAAGGGGGACTGATGAGAGATAAGGATGTTAGGGAGTCTGGGCTTTTGAGGACAATAGCAACATTGAAAATTACAAGGATTTCTGCTGTTCAGAAAGATCATTCTGATTTGCAGTGAAGTATACATCAGAAGGGACCAAAACTGAAGCCAGGAATTTTATTTCCTAAAAACTAAGGAGAGTTTTAGGATTCCAGGCAAGATACGTTTGTGGCATGAGTTCGAAAATGGGATGTAGAGAAGTAAATGAATGAGTTAATTATATAAGATTTGGAATTTGGATGTGAGAAAAACGGGGAGAGGGAAGAGTTACAGTTGGTTTCCAGGTTACTCTTGGGCCTCCATTCACTGTTAGGAGTAACAATGGAAGAAGAGTAATGTTCGGAAAAAGGTGTGAGGCCCACTTGTCCTGTTCAGGGCATTTAACCACGACCCGTGTCCTCTTGCTCCCCAGCACAGGTAGGCAACCACTCATAAACTTCAGGGTTACACAGGTTTGCAAACTACTGTGTTCAACTTTAGCTCAGGCTGTCAATTATATTTTATAAGCTACCTCCCAGTCATCTGTTATTGAGATCAGAGAAAAGGCTACAGTTGTTGTTGTTTTTTTTAACTTCTTTATCGGAGTATAATTGCTTTACAATGGTGTGTTAGTTTCTGCTGTGTAACAAAGTGAATCAGCTATACATATTCGTATATCCCCATATCCCCTCCCCTCTTGCATCTCCCTCCACCCTCCATATCCCACCCCTCTAGGTGGTCACATAGCACTGAGCTCAACTCCCTGTGCTATGCCGCTGCTTCCCACTAGCTATCTATTTTACATTTGGTAGTGTATATATGTCCATGCCACTCTAGGACGAAGTGAGGGCTACAGTTTTGATGCTTGAAATTGATGGGTAGGATCTTAACGGTTACGGCAAAAGTCTAAGGCATATCCGGTCACCTTTTGAAACTGAACCTTGATAGGAGGCCATAGAACCTCTGCCTTGTTAGCCTCTTGCTAGTAATGCGTGGATTTCAAGATGTGGCTTATAATTGCATTTCACATTTGTCTTTTTTCTACTCCTTTCCTTTGTCTTTGGATGCGGATCTTAGAAATGCTATGGATGGAGAAAAAGGAAATAAGCTCCCATGGAGAAAAGACTAAAAGATGTCAGCAACTCTTTTCTCAGATAAGAGTGCACAGCAGGGAGTTGTTCTTTTCTATGCCTATAGCTGGTCAGGCAGCTACATTACACTTGATGGATACATTTCAGACTGATTATTTCCTTTTTGGAACACTGGACCTTTTTTCACATGGACTCACAATGGGCAAAAGTTTCGAAAATAGGAAGGGTACTAGTAATTGAATGTTCCTTTTAGAACATAGACAGGTCACAGGGGCTGAATGGCAGAAACAGGTTTTCATGCTGAGTCAACTTCTACAACCCAGGTTAAGTTGCTACTAAGGGATTTCTGATCAAATGAAAGTACTGGAGCTTTAGATTTTAAAAAAGATGCTTATTTACATTACAGTGATGAATGTCTGAGAGAATGATGTCTACATAATCAGTAAAAGCAAATAACAACAAAAGTCATCAAGTCACTGTGGGTACTTTATGGCACAGGCAGAGTTGCTGTGCTGGGAAGTTCCAAATCCAACACAAACACTGAGCAAGCAAGGAACATCCAGTAAAATTCACTTAGTGCCTCATCATTTTTACACACAAATATATTATAAGTTCATTTCCAGGATGAACAGAAGATAGACAAAGGAACAGAAATATTAGTATATATAGGATCTCTGGAATTGAGCATATATATATTTCTGGGTTTTTATAATTTTCAGTCCATCGACAGAGGAATGGATAAAGAAGATGGGATACATATATACAATGGAATATTACTCATCCATTAAAGAGAATGAAATAATGCCATTTGCAGCAACATGGATGGACCTAGAGATTGCCATACTCTAGGTGAAGTAAGTCCAACAGAGTGAAGTAAGTCAAACAGACAAAGAGAAATATCATAGGATATTGCTTACATGCAGGATCTAAAAAAGAGAAGATACAAATGAACTTATTTACAAAACAGAAACACACTCATACACTTAGGCAATGAACTTATGGTTATGGGGGAGAGGGTGGGGGAAAGGGATAGTTAGGAAGTTTGGGATTGACATGTACCCACTGCTATATTTAAAATGGATAACCACCAAGGACCTACTGTATAGCACAGAATACTCTGCTCGATATTATATAACAACCTAAATGGGAAAAGAATTTGAAAAAGAATAGTTAAATGTGTATGTATAACTGAATCACTTTGCTGTATACCTGAAACTATAACAACATTGTTAATCAGCTATACTTGAATATAAAATAAAAAGTTAAAAAATAAAATAAAAATTTCAAATATCTTTTTCTACTGGCCTTGGATTTAAACCACAGTAACTAATGTGGCTACTTTAGTCATGCTAAATTAAGGAACTTGCAAATTTCAAGAAAATAAAATCGTTCTACTTATGGTAATGCAACAGTTCAAAAGTCCTAATAAAAACAAATTTTGCTCGTCCCATGCCAGCTTATAATGATTTCTTGTGCTAGTTGTTTTCAAATAAAAATACATTAGTGAAAGAAAAATTCTGGAACTAAAATTGAATGCACTTCTATACATGTTTAATCTTTATTTGTAAACTGACCTTGAATAACATTAAGCAATAATCTAGAGTAGTCCAAAACTGAAACTGAGGTTATTGAACAAATCCAGAAAATCTAGGTACTATTCAGAAAAATTGTGCATAAATGGCTTTATGTTATCTGCCAATTATGTTTCCCTAATGAACCATCACAAGCATGTCCCACATAAGCCCTCCATTGAGGCCCACCATAGCTGTTGGTGAGTTTCTCTCATATCATCACCCCAGTAATTAAAGAAATATATATGTAGTCACCATCATCACTGAAGCCTTAGAACCCCAGCACTTTCTCCTCTCCTTTGAATTTGCTGATTTCATACCAAATTCAGTTTGTATATAGCAAACAGAAATCTGCTTTATTTTCCAGGTAAGAAATCTTGCGGCAGGCAAGACAGAATAAGAAGTCTGAATTTCGTGCACCTCTAGAGTAAACTGGCGGTTTCACCTCATATTCGGCTTGTAGAAATTTACCTGCTTTTCCAGGTGAGGAATCTGGGGGCAGGCCAGTTAGAGAGAGAAGTCTAAATTCTCATCGTAGTGACCACAGCTAGGTCACCTGAGTTAATTCTGTTTACATGAATCTCTAATTCTTAAGGAAACCCAGTCTATCCTGACTGTTTAGTACAGACTGAGGCTGAAACTATTCTCAACAACTGACATTTCTCCTCTGTGCTTTCCTGATGTACACACAGAGTGTGTGTGTATCTATCTATACTCTAGGTCCCCCAGGTCAAACTACTTGAATATTTTCTCCAGCCCTTGCTGTTGAATAAACAATATCCACCCTCAACAATGGTCTCTTAATTCAGACTTACTCCTTTCTATTCCAGAGTATACCTAGTCACTTCTTTGAGCACACTTCTCCATATGCATCCACAATATCTGCTTCTTTAATGTTTACTAATTGCCCCCCAGCTTTACTGAAGTATAATTGACAAATAAAAATTATATGCACTTATGATGTACAACATGATGATTTGGTATACCCTTACACTGTGAAATGATTACCACAGCCAAGCTAATTGGCACATTCATATCTCACATAGTTGTGGGTGTGTGTGGTGAGAACAGTAAAGATCTACTCTCTTAACAAACTTTAAGCATACAATACAGTGTTACTAACTATAGCCACAATGTTGTACATTAGGTCTGCAAAACATATTCATGTTATATCTGAATTATGTACCCTCTTACCAAAGTCTTCCCTAATTAATTGCTATCAGTTATAAAACAACTTTATACAACCCATATTTAGACTCCTATAGCAATAGCTCCTCTATTAATAAAAACAGATGACGAAAATAGATATGCCTCTGAAAATGGGGAAATTCACCATAGTGACTATTTTATAAAATTAAGCAAATAATAATTTGCCAAGGAAGGAATTTTCAGCAAATGAACACTATCAGTGTTTAGCATCATTTAGCTACCATGGGCTAAATTACATAACCTGTAATTTTGAGTAAATTATGTTGCTATCTCGAGTTTACTGGAACACAGAAAAGATACTCCATGTATATAGTTTTGGGAATGTTGCAAATGAGAATTTAGTTTTGTGGAAAACATCTTGGTACAAAAAGGCCCTAACCTAGGATGAATGAACTGATTAAGGAAGAGCTAATGGAAAAAAGGGAGGTAGGGAAGGAGAGAGAGAGAAAGACAGGAGAGGAAGAAAGAGACAGGAAAGGAGGAAAGGAAGAAACGGAAGGAAGGAAGGAAGATAGGGAGGGAGGGGAAAATAAGTGAGGGAGAGGGATAGAGAGAAGGGAGGGAGTGAAGAAAATATAAATTAAGAGAAACAGGAAAGTTAAATTGAAAACTACTATAAGAAAATACTTGAAAGTAAGAAAAATCTTTTATGGTGATTTGGTTCAGTTAGACAGATAAGATTCAATAAGGAGCAATATGGTTGGTGTCCAAAGATACACTCAGAGGAATCAAGACCCATGAAGTCTGTGTTTAAATAGTTTTGCAGAAACAAAAGTATGGAGAGATGGTTCTGAAGTTTTGTGAAGACGGATCATCTGGCCAACTTGGAAGTAAAACAGAAGCACAGTAAAAATTTGACCAGTGAATTAAGTAGCATTGATCCATTTTAAATAATGGGTCTGTGTATTAGCAAACTATTCTCTATATTGTTTGAACACTTTGGAAACATAAATTGTACTTTGCAATTGGATAGTCCAGGCTCAAGTCATTTCTCTCCAGTCATTAATGTGTAGATACATTACTATGCCCTCTCACTTATCAGTCAGAGAAATAAATAAAGCAATATCAGATCAGTGTAGAGGAGGTGCAAGTTATTAAACCACTTAAGTGAAAGATAATGAATAACATTTATTCTGAACAATACAGAGACTATGTCTTTAAATTATATCTAAACTTGGAATACTAAAGAAACATAAGCTTTGAGAGTATAAAATGTAAGGAGATAAACACCTAGATAAATCATCACAAAAGAAAATACAACTCATAAAAGTCTTAAGGTCCCTCAAAATGTATTAACTCTATGATATGCCTTCTGCCATTCAATGTTTTAGTAGACATTATTTCTATCAGTATTTCATTAATCTTGAAGATTACAAGAGGAAATTTTCTGCAGAATATGTCCCCATCATGCGCTCCTTTACACATAAATGAATGTTTCTTATGACTCCTTTTGAAATAATTTTTAATTTTTCATAGGCTAAATTATACTCAATTAATTTCTAAGTGATTTTAGCTATATCTTTTAAGGTTCTAATGCTTTGATGTAAAAGTACCACAATATTTAGCTGTAGTTATACCCTGAAAATTTTCAATTATAATACATGCTGATCATTGGATACTGTTTTACTAATAGTCTCCTGAGTTTTCATCTTTTTCATGACTTTGGAAAATTGAAGATTTCTTTAAAGAGAGAATGTGTTTGCTCTTTTGCTTAAGTTCAGTCTGGCTATATTCCTGGAAAACTCTTGTGTCTTGCATAGGATTTGAATCTGGTTGCTCATGAATTTCTGTCACTGATATGAAGCTAACCAGTGTCAACCACTAGAACTAATCCATCACATACAGTTGTCATAGCACAAAGAATGCCAATTATCTCTCACAAAGTAACTGAGATGGCAAAATCAATCCAAGAATGTGCAGCAAATTATCTTCTAAATATAGCATGAAAAGCTGGAGTCTGTGGCATTCTCAAAAGTTGCTTCCCTGAAGAAAAGCCAAATGACAGTCTGTTAGACAACACACCAGACACAGAGATTTAAGATCTGAATAAAAGCCTTTAAAAACTAGGAAAATTCCATTGTATCTCAAATGGAAGAATCCAAGCATAATATCGAGGTGAAGAAAAGCAATAGCTCTCTGTTATGAGCTAATCTCTTTTTCTTGTTGGCCCACTGAAATAGGATTTACGTTAGTTTTCCAACTGAAGAGAGAGGAAGGAATGGTATCCACCTGGCATGATGTTCTTTTATTCCTGATTTATATCAAAAAATCCAATCTATCACATATGGGGTTTATGTGGATGAATTATGACAGAATCTAAAACATAGTTTTAAGTGATGCTTTATGTAGAAGGTTAAGGTCAATTGCTTTCGATTAGCATTATGAAAGAAGTAAAATACTCATAAAACATCACTTAAGACGGGGATATTGTTATTTGCATACACCACTAAAGGCCAGATATTTACAACATTTATGTTAGAATTTAGATAATTTAGTCTGAATAAACAAGGGCAGCAGCATGACTTATTTGCTAATGTTTATTGAGCACTTATTATATCAAGCACTGGACAAGGCAATGGTATACAGTCATGAACAAGCTAAAAAGAACTACTACCCTCATGGAGCTTACACTCTGTAGAATAAAATGTAATTCTTAAGAAACATAGCGGTAGACACCTCTTATGGGATTTCTCCCTCTTTGTGCTTTACATGTTGAGATGCCTACCTGACTATATTAACAATAAAAGGACCTTGTCCTGACAGTGTGTAATTACCCTAAACATATTGCAATTGTTTTGCAATGCCAAATAGAAAAAACAAGAAGGGAACTGTATGAAAGCCTCCTTTGAACAAAGAGGAATAACAGATTTTATTAACAGTTTCAAATGGAGACAAAACTTGTGTTTAATTCTGCTTAGAGTTTAATGATCTCCACCTGACAATTAAAAGGGAGACCCTAAGAGATGAAAATTAGAAATTCAACGAATATGTACAGTAGAAATTAAAGAAATTGCATTCCAAAACATATTTTATTTATTTTGACAAGTGTGATTTAGTTTCAATTAGTTAAGGTCATTTTAGTAGTACTGTGTTATTGATCTTGTAGAGCATTTTCACAAAATTGGCTAATTAATTCTTTCCTAGGAAATTAATGGCATTGATGAGCAATTTAATGGGAATGCCTGGGTTTTCAGATTAACAAAATAAGAAATACTAGTCTTTGCCAAACATCTATTTTATTTCTTAATCTGCCAATAAGTGAAAAAGGACACTGAACAGATTGATTTTTCTAGGAGGTGTGGTTTTTGGTGGAGGCAAGAAACTGCATAATCAGTAACTGGTTATTCCATACAGATGAACCACAAGTCAGTCAAAAAGTTATGACATTGCTGAATTATATGATGTATAAGGGGGTGGGAGTGGAAGGAGAAGTAGTCCTTGAACCTCATTGTCTAAAAGCCATTTTTAAGTGACAGAGCAAATAAATGGCACCCCAAAGGAGCAGTAGACACAGATGTATTAATCTTTCAGGCTTAGAATTAATGTTCTTAAGAACTATGTTTAAAGAATAAACAGGATCTTATGGTTTCCCAGTGACCGTTTAAGAAATTGACATTTAACCTCCTGACTCTGTGCTGCTAGGCCGTTGTTATAAAATCCAAAAAGATGCCACCATGCAATCCTCTCACTCAATACACTATTCTCTTGAGAGGCAAAGAGTTACAGACTGTACATGTCTGACCTTGGTATTTTGAACACTGCCAAGAGCAATATTCTCTTAAATTTTCTCCTCCTAATTAGTACAAGCTGTCTCTTGCTTTTTATCTCTCTACACTTAAGTGGAAATATGAGTCAAAAAAAGACAAATTGTTCTTTGCTCCTTTCCTAGCTGCCACCAAGACAAATGATGTTCCTATAGGCTATGGGAACACTTCAAGTAGCTAAGAGCCTTTTATTACTTTTTACTAGTACCATGTGTAATAAAAGGATGAAGAATTAGCAGTATGGCACATCACTTAGATAACGAGCACCTACTGAAATTTGAAGCATTAGATGTTCTTTAGTCAACCATTCTATTGTTAATTCCTTTATTTTTTTTACATTTGGAGTAAAAGAAGTGAACAGAGGGATATATATAAGTATATATACACACGCACACATACAAATGCATGCATGGGGCTCTAAGCGTGGGTGTAGGTGTATATTCTGCTATGCAATTTGCAGGTGCAGACGTAAAGATAGTCTCAGGGATGATAAAAGGTAATGCCAATATCAAGAAGCATATTTATGCACATATATATATATATATATATATATATATATATAACTTACATGGTACATGGCATAAAAAGGTTTCCAAATACATTGGCATGGGAGTTCTACATGACAAGAAGGATAATGGGTCTTAAGGGATAGGTAACTCTGGGCCTTAAAGGATGGATAGATAATTCTTTGTCCATATGACAGGTAAATTCACGCAGAAATCTGCCCCAGTACTCCCCACCCTTTGATTCTGCTCCAGAAAAGAGAAAAGTGGAGAACACACTCAACCATATATATGTTTTATAGATGTGAAACAAAAGTAGCATGGAAAAGATACACAAACACTGACAACAGTGTGAACTATGGAGGGGGATGATATGGAAGAACGCAACCAGAAGTGGTGGTTAAGGACCCTTTTACTCTTTCCACAATGATTTATTTTCCTTTTGACAAGTAAAAATTTTGCAATAAAAGATGATAAATTAACTGTTTTTCACTATGAGTGGCAAGAATATGGATGCTTATTATATTACTTATATAATTATATTACTAATTATTTTACTCTTTTATTTTTTTAAAGGATTGATGGAATTTCCATAGTTATACAGAAAGTCCACAGGACATATTGAAGAAATGGTCACTAATTCAGCAAGGTCATCAAGATATATAAATCAGAAAGTATCACTGTGGACTTTTTTTACCGGAATAAGAAATCCCGATTTTCTTCAATAAGCAGTAAGTAGCCTTATAAAGCTTTTGAAAAATATGATATAATAGTAATTGTTTCTTAAGATACTAAACCTAACAAAAAATTCCTAAAAGGTTCAATTCTTGAAATCTGCATACATTCATCATGCGTTGATTTAACCCAATGCTCTTTCCTGGGCTAGAGAACCGAGAGAGGCAAAGGTAACAGGGGTTACTCTATTTGAATTGTTCAGTGAGATGTTAATAAGGGACTGAACTAAGTGGCAGCAGGACATAATAGATGAAAGAGGTATAACTGACTGACTGGACTTAGCAAAGGGATAGAGAGGAGCCGAGAACATCTCTTAAGTAATTGGTAATGTTAAGGGCAAAAAAGGAAATTGGAGTTTTTTTAAAAGATGAGAGATATTACAGCTTCTTTATCTACCAATGGGAATGACAAGATAAGAAGAAAAAGTGGGTGCTGCAGGAAAGAAGGGTCTCTTACAGGAGCCATGTCCTGTAGCAGGCAGAAAGGACGGAACCCAGTGCCTTTATCAAGGCCCTACCCTTAGATAGTGTCACTGGGAGTTTCTCCATTGTCACTACACATGTAGATGGGTAGATTTGGAGATGTTCCTGTGTGACTGTTCCCTTCTGATTGTTTCTATGTTCAAATAGCATGCAAGTTTGTTAGCTCAAAAAGAAGAGTATGGTAGAAATGGATGTTTGACGAAGAAGAAGTAGTGAAATAGTCATCTAGGAGAGTAAGAGACAATTTATGAAGGAAATGTAAAGGGTTGATGGACAGAACTAGGATCCAACTTGAGGATAATGCTCATTTATTTAAGATCAGGGAATATTGGTGTATACTTTTCTCCAGACATGAGTAGATGCAAAAGAGGCTAAAAATTGAATATGACTGGAGTTGGGTTTTTCAGGCATATAAGAAGATGCAATGAAAGGGGCCAAAGAACTGAAGATGTAAGCAATCGGTAAGTGTAAATATCAACTGCAGAATCTAAGTTTGGATGAAGGAATATGAGAATTTTAAGGAGTTGAGAAAATGTTTGGCATGAAAAAGCCATGTGACCAACAGACTGAAGATCTCAGACAAGTGGATGAATTGTGTGGGGAAGGAAATAGCACGAATGTGTTAGAAAGATATGAAGGATGGGTTGGAGAGTGGGGTGCTTCAAACTGAGATTATGCAGGGAGAGCTATTACTAGTAATGACAAAGTCTAGGGTTACCCCATGAGAGTGAGCAGCTGATATAAAGTAGGGAATGAGATTCTAGTCAAAAAGGAGAACAAGGAACTAAAAAGTCAGGAGGTTAACAGGATCATCTGCATGAATACAGAATCACCAAAAATTGTGACAAAGTACTAATGGAGTGAATCATGTGGTAAAATCTTCAAGAAATGAAGAAAAGTGATCTAGGGGTTTGTTAGATACAACAAGTCTGGGTAGTGGGCAATCTCTTGGTAACAACTTCAAAAGAAATCAGGGGTTTTGGAGGAGGAGAGTAGAAGGGAAAAAAGGTCTTAAAGAAACAAGAGGAATCAGGAATAACATATCATTCCAGGCTTTAAAGATTTAAATACAATACTCAGAGAAGTTACATGATGAAGATGTAGCTAACTCAAGTGTTTCTGGAGATAGCCTCATCCACCAGAGGGCAGACAGCAGAAGCAAGAAGAACTACAATCCTGCAGCCTGTGGAACAAAAACTACATTCACAGAAAGACAGACAAGATGAAAAAGCAGAGGGCTATGTAACAGATGAAGGAACAAGATAAAACCCCAGAAAAACAACTACATGAAGTGGAGATAGGCAACCTTCCAGAAAAAGAATTCAGAATAATGATAGTGAAGATGATCCAGGACCTCGGAAGAAGAATGGAGGCAAAGATCGAGAAGATGCAAGAAATGTTTAACAAAGACCTAGAAGAATTAAAGAACAAACAAACAGAGATGAACAATACAATAACTGAAATGAAAACTACACTAGAAGGAATCAATAGCAGAAGAACTGAGGCAGAAAAACGGATAAGTGACCTGGAAGACCGAATGGTGGAATTCACTGCTGGGGAACAAACTAAGAAAAAAAGAATGAAAAGAAATTAAGACAGCCTAAGAGACCTCTGGGACAATATTAAACACAACAACATTCGCATTATAGGGGTCCCAGAAGGAGAAGAGAGAGAGAAAGGACCAGAGAAAATATTTGAAGAGATTATAGTCAAAAACTTCCCTAACATGGGAAAGGAAACAGCCACCCAAGTCCAGGAAGCACAGAGAGTCCATACAGGGTAAACCCAAGGAGAAACACACCGAGACACATAGTAATCAAACTGGCAAAAATTAAAGACAAAGAAAAATTATTGAAAGCAGCAAGGGAAAAGTGACAAAGATATTCCATGCAAATGGAAATCAGAAGAAAGCTGGAGTAGCAATACTCATATCAGATAAAATAGACTTTAAAATAAAGAATGTTACAAGAGACAAGGAAGGACACTACATAATGATCAAGGGATCAATCCAAGAAGAAGATATAACAATTATAAATATATATGCACCCAACATATGAGCACCTCAATACATAAGGCAACTGCTAACAGGTCTAAAAGAGGGAATCGACAGTAACACAATAATAGTGGGGGACTTTAACACCTCACTTACACCAATGGACAGACCATCCAAAATGAAAATAAATAAGGAAACACAAGTTTTTATGACAGAATAGACCAGATAGATTTAATTGATATTTACAGGACATTCCATCCATAAACAGATTACTCTTTCTTCTCAAGTGTGCAAAGAACACTTTCCAGGATAGATCATATCTTGGGTCACAAATCAAGCCTCAGTAAATTTAAGAAAATTGAAATCATATCAAGCATCTTTTCTGACCACAACACTATGAGATTAGAAATGAATTACAGGGGAAAAAACTTAGAAAACACAAACACGTGGAGGTTGAACAATACGTTACTAAATACCCAAGAGATCAGTGAAGAAATCAAAGAGGAAATCAAACAATACCTAGAAACAAATGACAAAGAAAACACGATGATCCAAAACCTTTGGGATGCAGCAAAAGCAGTTCTAAGAGGGAAGTTTATAGCAATAAAAGCCTACCTCAAGAAACAAGAAAAATCTCAAGTAAACAATCTAACCTTACCCCTAAAGGAACTAGAGAAAGAAGAACAAACAAAACCCAATGTTAGCAGAAGGAAAGAAATCATAAAGATCAGAGCAGAAATAAATGACATAGAAACAAAGAAAACAATAGCAAAGATCAATAAACCTAAAAGCTGGTTCTTTGAGAAGATAAACAAAATTGATAAACCATTAGCCAGACTCATCAAGAAAAAAGGGAAAAGCCTCAAATCAATAAAATTAGAAATGAAAAAGGAGAAGTTACAACAGACACCACAGAAATACAAAGCATCCTAAGACACTACTACAAGCAACTCTATGCCAATAAAATGGACAACCTGGAAGAAATGGACAAATTCTTAGAAAGGTATAAGCTTCAAAGACTGAACCAGGAAGAAATAGAAAATATGAACAGACCAATCACGAGCACTGAAATTGAAACTGTGATTAAAAATCTTCCAACAAACAGAAGTCCAGGACCAGATGGCTTCACAGGCAAATTCTATCAAACATTTAGAAAAGAGCCAACACCCATCCTTCTCAAACTCTTCCAAAAAATTGCTGAGCAAGGAACACTCCCAAACTCATTCTATGAAGCCACCATCACCCTGATACCAAAACCAGACAAAGATACTACAAAAAAAGAAAATTACAGACCAATATCACTGATGAATATAGATGCAAAAATCCTCCACAAAATACTAGCAAACAGAATCCAACCAACACATTAAAAGGATCATACACCATGATTAGGTGGAATTTATCCCAGGGATGCAAGGATTCTTCAATATATGCAAATCAATCAATGTGATACACCATATTAACAAATTGAAGGAGAAAATCCATATAATCATCTCAAAGAGATGAAGAAAAAGCTTTTGACAAAATTCAACACCCATTTATGATAAAAACTCTCCAGAAAGTGGGCATAGACGGAACCTACCTCAACATAATAAAGGCCATATATGACAAACCCACAGCAAACATCATTCTCAATGGTGAAAAACTGAAAGCATTTCCTCTAAGATCAGGAACAAGATAAGGATGTCCACTCTCACCACTGTTATTCAACATAATTTTGGAAGTCCTAGCCATGGCAATCAGAGAAGAAATAAAAACATAAATTGGAAAAGGAGAAGTAAAACTGTCACTGTTTGCTGATGACATGATACTATACATAGAGAATCCTAAAGATGCCACCAGAAAACTACTAGAGCTAATCAATGAATTTGGTAAAGTTGCAGGATACAAAATTAATGCACAGAAATCTCTTGCATTCCTATACACTAATGATGAAAAATCCGAAAGAGAAATTAAGGAAACACTCCCATTTACCACTGCAACAAAAAGAATAAAATACCAAGGAATAAACCTACCTAGGGAAACAAAAGACCTGTATGCAGAAAACTATAAGACACTGATGAAAGAAATTAAAGATGATACCAACAGATGGAGAGGTATACCCTGTCCTTTGATTGGAAGAATCAATATTGTGAAAATGACTATACTACCCAAAGCAATCTACAGATTCAATGCAATCCCTATGAAATTACCAATGGCATTTTTTACAGAACTAGAACAAGAAATCTTAAAATTTGTATGGAGACACAAAAGACCCCAAATAGCAAAAGCAGTCTTGAGGGAAAAAAACGGAGTTGGAGAAATGAGACTCCCTGACTTCAGACTATACTACAAAGCTACAGTAATCAAGACAATATGGTACTGGCACAAAAACAGAAACATAGATCAGTGGAACAAGATAGAAAGCCCAGAGGTAAACCCATGCACCATAATTCAGAAAGACACATGCACCCCAATGTTCACTGCAGCACTATTTACAATAGCCAGGTCATGGAAGCAACCTAAATGCCCATCGACAGACGAATGGATAAAGAAGTTGTGGTACATGTAAACAATGGAATATTACTCTGCCATAAAAAAGAATGAAATTGTTTCATTTGTTGAGACATGGATGGATCTAGAGTCTGTCATACAGAGTGAAGTAAGTCAGAAAGAGAAAAGCAAATATCGTATATTAACACATATATGTGGAACCTAGAAAAGTGGTACCGATGAACTGGTTTGCAGAGCAGAAATTGAGACACAGATGTAGAGAACAAACATATGGACAGCAAGGGAGGAAAGCGCCGGGGGAGGTGGGTGGGTGTGGTGGTATGATGAATTGGGTGATTAGGATCGACATGTATACACTGATGGGTATAAAATGGATGACTAATAAGAACCTGCTGTATAAAAAAATAAATAAAATTGAAAAAAACCCATAAAACAAAAAATACCCACATTGAGGTCAAAGAGGAGCACCAAGAGCACATGAGGATCTTTTGAATGTTCCCTGTCAGCTCCGTCAGGATGATGGGCTGGAAGATGGTCAGTCTTCCCTAGGAGCTCATGGGCCTCTGTGAGTATTTTTGGTATTCTCTTCCTATCATGAGCTTTAACCTTGTGACAGCAAACTCCAAATCTCATAAGAGTGATTTGGACTGGGCAGCTACTATCGTTTTCTACCAAACACATTCCCACCAATTTTCCCCTTCACCCACTGTGCAAAGCTGCCCGGAGAGTTATGTGTATAAGGTGAGCTCATCAAACTTGGACAAAGGGAAAAAGAAAGGCTCTGCCCTGGAGAGAAGTTTTTGGCTCTATAAAGAGAAACAGAAAGAAGAGGACAGACTGTAGGCAATATCCTAGTGCCCGAAATAAGATAAGTGGACTAATAGAAGTCAGAAGAAAAATAAACAATGACAGGACAATGATACCAGACTGTGTGCCTCAGTTATTAGTGGTGACGATAGCAGACAATTTAGAGTTAGGAATTTCTAAATCTCTTTTGGATTCCTCTAGTTTAGATAGTTTAAATAGGGCTTTTATCTTTTCTACTGGCATATTCATATAGGAACTACAAAAACTAGTGGTCACTAATGGCTTTGATTTTGAAACTTTGAATCCTTTTGCAATGCAAAAACTACACATTGACTACCAAAACCAAAACTTGGATGGCCACATGTGGTCTTTAAAAACAACTGAACATGTGAACACAAACGGTCTGACTCTCTTTTCTCCTACTGTCAAGGCCTTAATCAGATAAACTGACATTACCTGAATTTTGACTTACTTTACAGAGCAAACCAATTCAAGGAGAAAATATTAACTAGCCATTCATCATAGATAGGACAGAAAGCCCAGATTAGGAGTAAGGAAAAGCAAGATGATCATTTCACATCCTTGAGGTCTCCAGGCATTCGTAGAGTACCTCCTACACTAGCAGGCCCAACGACATTCACAAAGTAAGCCCTTCTGAAGTCATCAGTGTGTACTCTCACATCCCACTCGAGAGGTCTGTGTTTAGTGACAGTCATCTCATAAAATCTCCTTATGCAACATCGTGTCAAGGTTGATAAAACAATATTAACATTTGTGTTTCTTAACTCTCAAGTCTATATTGTCAATTTAAACATCCAAATGCTGTTGGTGTTTTCATCTTGTTATGTGCATTTACATATGTATATAAAAATACATCACACAGCATGACTAACCACTTCCTTCAGGTTCATGAGTATACATTTCCCAAAGACAAGTATTTTCAGCTCCTTGATGTTGCAAGTATCCTGAACAGCGGTTATTCTGGAAATATGTGATTGCACCAACATCAGCAGTAGCGAGGAGAAAATAGATGTGACTTTGGTATGCTTAATTTATCATATTTTTAGCAATTTTCTGAGAAGCACCCTGCATTTGAAGCAAATTTCTATTAGATGGAGATTATTTTCCAGGTATTAATTCTGCTAAACTATTAGTTCCTTAATGGTTCTTTTTAAAAAACTGAATAATTAATTTTAAAGGACTTTTTTGAATGTTCCCTCAAAATGTGTCCATATTCATTGTTATCTTTGTAAAACTGCCAAATCACTAGCATAAAACACATTGGTCTTTCATTGCATCGAATCATGAATCATTTTCCTTCTTTAAAGATTTAGGGGAACTCAGTGTATAAATATTTTAAAATTATTTCCTGGAAGTTTCCTTGGCCTTCTAGCGATAATAGATTGCCCTTCTGGGTCAACCTCATTCCATCCATATGTCCTAGATAACATTAAAAAATACAATCTCTTTAATCCTCTCAGATTGTAAAAAAAATCACTACCCTATGTCCAACACAACATGAGCATTTTCTCCTTAAACCACATCCACTAGTGGTAGTATGCCGTATCTTCACAAAGAAATAAATTTAAATGCACCTTATCTACATCCTTTGCTTCATTTCATTATCAAGACAGAAAATGTCAAAGCATATGTTCAGAGAAGGAAGCCATTAAAGAGGTTTGCACATTGTTTTTCTTAGGTTTAAAATTCCAAATCATATAATAAGAATAGGTAAAAATATATAAACCTGTAACTTTATTAGATTCATTTAATTTGGTCACCTTTTCCAAAGTCAGCAGAAAGAAAGCAAAAGATCACTGGCTGGAATCATGGGGCCTGGGTTCTGGTCAACGTTCTGATACTTGCTCTATGAACTTGGAAAGCCCGTGCCTCAGTTTCCTTATTTGTAAGATGTGATAACAACACTTCCCCTGTGTACCACACAGAGTTGTTGAAAGAATCCATTTTTGTAGACACCTAGATACATAATTTATTAACAAACCTTTCGCAAACTGTGAAGTTAAATATGAGTGAGAATCATTATTGTTGCTACAATTATTATGTGCATAAGACACATGATGGAATCCAGAAAGTGAACTATCTTTGTTGTTCCATAAACTTTACTCTAATAGCTAAAAGATTTATCCATGCATAAGTTTATAATATATTGTTGTAATCAGAGTGTGAATATAATATCCATAAAATTGACTGCAAAGATTCACTACCTTTCTCCAATATGCCCAGCCCTTCTGCTCTTTTCTCCCTACCCTACACCAATAGGGTATGTACAAGAAGCTGTAGTTTTTATTTATCATCACGACTGTACGTTTTTTGTTTTTTTTTTTTTAACATCTTTATTGGGGTATAATTGCTTTACAATGGTGTGTTAGTTTCTGCTTTATAACAGAGTGAGTCAGTTATACATATATATATGTTCCCATATCTCTTCCCTCTTTGTCTCCCTCCCTCCCACCCTCCCTATCCCCCCCCTCCAGACAGCCACAAAGAACCGAGCCGGTTTCCCTGTGCCATGCGGCTGCTTCCCACTGGCTATCTACCTTACGTTTGTTAGTATATATATGTCCATGTCTCTCTCTCGCCCTAACACACCTCACCCTTCCCCCTCCCCATATCCTCAAGTCTGTCCTCCAGTAGGTCTCTGTCTTTATTCCTGTTTTACCCCTAGGTTCTTCATAACATTTTTTTTTCTTAAATTCCATATATATGTGTTAGCATACGGTATTTGTCCTTCTCTTTCTGACTTACTTCGCTCCGTATGACAGACTCTAGATCTATCCACCTCATTACAAATAGCTCAATTTCGTTTCTTTTTATGGCTGAGTAATATTCCATTGTATATATGTGCCCCATCTTCTTTATCCATTCATCCGACGGCGGGCACTTAGGTTGTTTCCATCTCCGGGCTATTGTAAATAGAGCTGCAATGAACATTTTGGTACATGACTCTTTCTGAATTCTGGTTTCCTCAGGGTATATACCTAGTAGTGGGATTGCTGGGTCATATGGTAGTTCTATTTGTAGTTTTTTAAGGAACCTCCATACTGTTCTCCATAGTGGCTGAACCAATTCACATTCCCACCAGCAGTGCAAGAGTGTTCCCTTTTCTCCACACCCTCTCCAGCATTTATTGTTTCTAGATTTCTTGATGATGGCCATTCTGACTGGTGTGAGATGATATCTCATTGTAGTTTTGATTTGCATTTCTCTAATGATTAATGATGTTGAGCATTCTTTCATGTGTTTGTTGGCAGTCTGTATATCTTCTTTGGAGAAATGTCTATTTAGGTCTTCTGCCCATTTTTGGATTGGGTTGTTTATTTTTTTGTTATTGAGCTGCATGAGCTGCCTGTAAATTTTAGAGATTAATCCTTTGTCAGTTGATTCATTTGCAAATATTTTCTCCCATTCTGAGGGCTGTCTTTTGGTCTTGTTTATGGTTTCCTTTGCTGTGCAAAAGCTTTGAAGTTTCATTAGGTCCCATTTGTTTATTTTTGTTTTTATCTCCATTACTCTAGGAGATGGGTCAAGAAGGATCTTGCTGTGATTTATGTCATAGAGTGTTCTGCCTATGTTTTCCTCTAAGAGTTTGATAGTTTCTGGCCTTACATTTAGGTCTTTAATCCATTTTGAGCTTATTTTTGTGTATGGTGTTAGGGAGTGATCTAATCTCATACTTTTACATGTACCTATCCAATTTTCCCAGCACCACTTATTGAAGAGGCTGTCCTTTCTCCACTGTATATTCCTGCCACCTTTATCAAAGATAAGGTGACCATATGTGCATGGGTTTATCTCTGGGCTTTCTATCCTATTCCATTGATCTATCTTTCTGTTTTTGTGCCAGTACCATACTGTCTTGATTACTGTAGCTTTGTAGTATAGTCTGAAGTCAGGGAGACTGATTCCTCCAGCTCCATTTTTTGTTCTCAAGATTGCTTTGGCTATTCGGGGTCTTTTGTGTTTCCATACAAATTGTGAAATTTTTTGTTCTAGTTCTGTGAAAAATGCCAGTGGTAGTTTGATAGGGATTGCATTGAATCTATAGATTGCTTTGGGGAGTAGAGTCATTTTCACAATGTTGATTCTTCCAATCCAAGAACATGGTATATCTCTCCATCTGTTTGTACACCAATAGGGTATGTACAAGAAGCTGTAGTTTTTTATTTATCATCACGACTGTACGTTTTTTAAAGTCTTTCAAAACACTTTAAATGACCTCTGATTAATTGTTGCCAAGATGATAAGATTTTGATGCCTGTGAGGCTTTGTTACAATTTATAATGCTTTGTACGTTGTTCACAGAAACAGTTAACAGGAGAGAGGTGGGGAGTTTATTCCTTGGGAATATCCAAGGGTAGAAAATATGCCTGGGACTGGGTTAGAGGTACTCAGAGCTAGAGCTTAGGTGAAAGATCCCCTCATTTGCAATGGCAGAACCAGAAAAAGAGTAATAGATAATAATTTACTTTCCTAGAGCTGCCATAACAAATCACCACAAGCTTCGTGGCCTAAAACAACATAAATTTATTCTCTCACAGTTCTGGAGGCCAGAAGTCTGAAATCAAGGTGTCAGCAGGGCCACATTCCTGCTCAAGGCTCTAGGGGAGGATCTTTCCTGGCTCCTTCTGGCTTGAGACGGCCCCTGGTGATCCTTGGCTTGCGGTAGCATGACCCCAGTCTCTGCCTCCGTCTTCACAGAGCCTTCTGCTCTGTATCTCTGTCTCAGTCCCCTTCAGTCCAAGCTAGCAGTATTTCAACATTCTCAAAAACCTTGTAGGCCTACCATGTATGTCATGGGATACACACCATTAGACGGGAGGTCCTCCACAGATCTTTCCGGGATAACCCCATCTCTATTACTTGTGCCTGCTGAATTGGTCAGTCAGACACCTGAGTCACATACCTAGTCTCTTCAGCAAAAGGTTTCCAAGCCATACCCTCAGGCTTCAGTTCAGAGCATGCTTTCCCAGCAATGAATTTCCTCATTTTAGCATCCTTTGCAACCTGGGTACCCTGAGAACCTCCCAAATCATCAAGTGCTGCTTCCTTTTTGCTTGACAGGTCCTTCTTCAATTCTTCTCTTTGCTTTTGCATTTTACTTGTTTTCCATCCAACAGTAGAATACAATTCAGCCATGTTCTCTGCCACTTTATAATGAGAATCACCTTTCTTCCAATAACATGTTCCTCATTTCCTACTGAATCATTACCAGAAATAACTTTAACATTTATATTTATATCAGCATTCTGTTCATGACAATATATGTATCCTTTAAGACAAGACACTTTCTCTACTGTACTCTTCACTTCCTTCTGAGCCCTCATCAAAATAGCCTTTAATGTCATTATTTTCACTAATCAGATCTTCGATGCAGTCTGGGCTTTTTCTATCATACACATCAAAGTTCTTCCAGCCTGTACCCATTATGCAATTCCAAAGCAACTCGCATATTTTTAGATGTTTCTTACAGCAGCAGCCTACTTCCTCATACCAAAGCCTCTATTAGTTCCCTTGGAATCTTCTAACAAATTAACACAACTTTGTGGCTTAAAACAACAGAAATAGAATCTCTCACAGTTTTTAGAGCCAGAATTCCAAAATCAAGGTGTTGATAGGGCCACACTACCTCCAAAGGCTCTAGAGGTAAGTCCCCCTTTGCCTCTTCCAGCCTCTGGTGTCTTGAGTGGCTCCTTGGCTTGGAACTGCATGACCCCCCCCCCCCCCCATCTTCACAAGAACTTCCCTGTGTGTCTGTGGCCTCTCCCCTTCTTATAAGGATATCAGTCATTGGATTTAGGGTCTGCAGTCCTTAATGTAAAGGTCCTGTTTCCAAATAAGGTCATACTGATAGGTGTTTGGTATTAGGACTTGGATATATCTAGTGGCTGAAATATAGAAACCAAGGTTCAGTTTGGGATTGACCTACTGAAGTAAGCTGTGACTGACGCTCACTTCTCTCCACCCAACTCTGCTCATGTGGAGGAGGTACCTCCCTCAGGGCCACTATAGTACCCCCGCATATGTGTCTTTATTACTGTACCCACAACATAATTAAATTATTATCTTTTGTATGTAGTGTCTCCCACTAGACTCCAAACAGTATACAGCCTCTTAAACAGTTCTCCTCTGTTCACGGGCAGAGCAATCACAGAACTGGAGAAGACTGACTTTATGACAAGCCATACATACAGCACACATTTGGGGATGACATCAATTCCTTAATCAATACTCTTTGATCATGGTTTTTCAATCAACTGTAATTTCTTATATTTATGCTCACACCCAGTCCTCATTTACTTCTCTTGTTCACAAGGATCTCATGAGAAACACATGAGATGTGTGTACACATACATGTCCCTAATTGGCTAAGTTAGTAAATCCATCCCATAAGGGAAATAAGTTCAGGTTGACATGCCTACTCTCATTAGAACAACAGTTGAGTTCTCCACACTAGAGCAAAGTCCCTGGTGCCTGGGGAGAAAGAAAGCAAAGAGAAAAAGGGTGGCTGTGTAGTCACAAGCCAACCTAGAGAATCTGTTCTCCTTTCAGTTAGAGGCAAGACAGGCTAAAATAGCTAATCCTTCTTATGATCACACCACAGAGGCAGAAAGTAAAGGCATACCCCAGACAGGAAACTGCAGAAGGCATTATCACACATTGTTTGAGCACTTCCTTAACCTCTAGCTTGTCATAGGGTGGTGCCATAATTACAGTAGCAGGGATTGCCCAGGAAGTTTAAAAATAAATAGTTGATGAAGACTATAAATAATGTGTAAACCTCATAATTATAGACATATTCCTTGAAATTAGTATAATACAGCATATAAGGGAGTGAAATTTTATTACTGTTAACAAAAGATGTAGAAAGATGAAGCAAAACTAGGATGAAAAAACTAGGAATAAGACAAGCACATCTTTTTTACTCAGACCTGTCCAAGTATAGAGCCAGTTGTTCTGTGAGTAGGAATTAGAAGTTAATGCCCAAACATACATTAGATTATTTACATTTAAGTGTAGGATGTCATGATGGTTAATTTCATATATTAACTTGGAAGGTATTTTTAGATGAGATTAACATTTAAATCAATGAACTCTGAGTGGAGCAGACTGCCCTTCATAATGTGGGTGGGCCTCATTCAATCAGCTGAATGCCTATATAATACTAAAAAATTGTCTTCCCTGAGTAAGAAGGAGTTTGTCAGCTGACTGCCTTCAGACTTCACGTGCACTGCTGGCTCTCCTGTATCTCCAACCTGTGAGCCCACACTGCAGGTCTTAGACTTGCCAGCCTCCAGAACTGTGAGAAAAAAATACTTGTTGTTTAAGCCACCCACTCTGTGGTATTTTGTTATGGCAGCCCAAGCAACCTAATAAGGCATCAAAGTGGGTGACTCTACTACTGCTTCCAGCAGACCCTGGCTTCTCCTTTTCTTCTGCCTCCCAAAGCAAGTGCTTCTCATTGGTATTCTATTATCCAAAATTATATGGGGAAGGGGATTCTGAGCAGGCAAATTCCAGAATCACTGGCAGTGATGCTGAGCTGACATCATAGTCCAGTACAATTGATTTCCTAAAAACCTAGAACACTAGAAAACCTAAAAAATTGAATGTCTACAAACCTGAAAATCTAGAACTCTAGACAAAATCTAAGCATCTGGATGTTTTCTTTCTTCTTCTGTCAAGGATAAAAATATATACATACTGTCCCTGCTATCTCTAAACATAAGAAAAACAAATATTATATGGTATCACTTAAATGTGGAATCTAAAACATAATACAAATGAATGCATATGCAAAACAGAAACAGACTCACAGATGTAGAAAACAAACTAGTGGTTACCAAAGGGAGAGGGACGTGGGGAGGGACAAATTAGAGGTATGGGATGAAGAAATACAAACTACTATGTATAAAATTGATAAACTGTAAGGACATATTGTATAGCACTGGGAATTATAACCATTATCTTGTAATAACTTTTAATGGAGCATAATGTGTAAAAATACCGAATCACTATGTTGTATTCCTGAAACTAATATACTACTGTAAATTAACTATACTTCAATTTAAAAAATAGACAAAAAAAAAAAAAAGGTAAGTCCACCCATAGAGCCTCACCTTAGGTCATGAACTACAAATATGTCTCCCTAATCATTATAAACCCTTCTTGCTCCCAACAACTATCCTGATTTCAAACCATAGATCTCTTTTGAAGTTTTGGAAGTTCGTACAAGTGGAATTACAATATTCATTCTTTCATCCCATACTGTGTTTATAAGATCATTCAGATTGTAGCAAATAGCTGTAGTTCATATATTTTCACTGCTATATAGTATTTTATTGTAGAAAATATCACAATTTACTTATCTATTCTACTGTCAATGGACTTTCAGATTGTTTCCAGTTTTTTATTGATAATAATTACTCTAAGAATATTCTTATACAAGTCTCTTGGGATCGACATACAGTGAACTTTAGAAGATACTCCCCAAAAGTTTTTCTACAGCACTTGAACAAATTTTACTCCTAGCAGCGCTATATGACAGTTTTAAAATTTTCCTTCCTGGTAGCTATTCACTTTTCTTTTAACCACCACTTTATCATTTTCAGGCAATTTGGCAAACTCTTCTTTATCATGGCCATGGCTTAGCACAAAAATAAACTCCAACTATGATGCCAGATGGGAATATTTTTTAACCAGCTGTGACATATTTTAATGTTGGGAAATTTTCTTTTAAAAGTATTGATGTGAGACATAGTAAATCATACAGTAGCTAGGAGAAACTTAGAAACCAATAACTCAACATTACTTATTATGATGCAAATTAAGATTTTATTCACTGACAGTCCACCATGTCCTACTTGATTAATAAGAGATTTTTGTCCCTTCTTACATATTCTTGGGGATTGCTTGATCTTTCTTTTATTAAAGATTCCTATCCTCTAATTTTCTATTAAGATTTCATTCCCAAAGGCCTACTGTACTTCTCACTTAAATGTGTTGCTGAATATATTATTTTTGCTTGCAATTTTAATTTAACTGTTGTTATTATATATTGATATAACTTTTGCATCACTGTGTGTTTAAAAGGAAATTTTAATTATCATTGTACAGGGGTTGTGATCTTCCTGAACACAAGGTGGTGATTAGCAGGCCTGGCAGCTACCATTTATTGAAGGCAGGTGTGCCCAGCACTGCGCTAAGCCCTTTACTTACCCTATCAGGATTCGCTCTCACAATACCATTAAGCTGTTGATGCTATGTAAATCAGAGGTTTGTTTTTTCTGCATCTTTGTTTTCTTTCCTCACAAACATTATTGCAGAACATTATTGCTTTAAATTCTCCAGGAAAACAAATCCATTTATACTGAAGGAATTATTGAGCAATAGAGATTTTAGCAAAGGTGTCACTGATAAGACAGAGGAGAGTTTGGCTCCTTCACATGCAGCCTCATTTGACTCACCTCTTCTCCTGATCTGTCTCATCCTGTATGTTCACTTCCAACCCTCCTTTCTCAATCTCCCGATTATGTAATGTAGCGTCTTTTTTCCACTGGCAACCTAGGCCCCCATTGTTGGACTTTCTTCTATGCCACAGTAATCTAAAAATCTCTTTGCACTAGCTACTAATTAAAATTCTTCATTTTGTTACAGTCATAAATCTGTAATTTAACCATAAGTAAACTAAGGTGCAGAGATAAAAAATTGCCTGCTCTAGGCTACTTAACTGGTAAGTGTCTGCTCCAGGAATCAAATCTAGGATGATATGACAGGCTACCTCCAAATTTACCAACATATTTTTGTTTGTTTTAAAATATGGATATGAAAACTCCAGGAAATTTACTAAGCACATGAGTTCTCGGCTGATTTCACTTTCTAGTTCTTCACCAATCCTGAATCACTGTGTACCAATTTATGCATAAATGGTGCACTTTAATCTCCAAATAAAATGCATAATTAAAGGAGGCAAACTCTAATCCTAACTATACCACCCAAGGTAGGACAGACATGATTTGTGTACCACCAGGCAACAGCTATATATAAAAACTTAGAGTTGTCACTGCATATTTATATGATCAGTTGATGGGTGCAGGTTCTTGAAGTAAGTAGAGGCCAGATGATGCTCTGAATAGCAAGTAAATAATCAGACACTCCTAGGAAAATCCTTAGAGTCGGTTCTATGTGTTGGTGGAATTGTTCACCGCTTTCAAGCTATGATTTCAGAGAGGCCACAAATCCAGTTTTCCTTTCTTCAGGATACTTCAGTAAAGGAGATGATGCCTTCATTCCACAAGTAGAGTTTAGGCTTAAACTTCAATAGCCACTGACAGGTGTGATTCATTGACTGATCAAAATCACCTAGTCATAAACATGAAACATCAGATCCTTTCTGGAGAGCACATGCTATGAAAACAGGCAGTGTGACTGGGAAGCTGAGTATCCTAGACAATGTTTGTTTTGATATCACATGGGTTAAAATAAATTTAAACCACAAAATCACAGTGTTAGTGTTGGAAAGGACATTACAGTTCCACTAAGCCAGTGATTCGTAAAGAGCACGTGTCCATATCAAGGTAGGATGAATCCACATGTAGTCTGGAAAAAGCTCATTTAAAGTCATAAGTTCTTAGCCATTATTTTTGATCACTCGAGCTTAGAAAGTAAAACTGTCTAGAACTACAAGGTTGGTGGAGTAAGCCCAAAGATAAATTGTATATTCTTTTTATTGGTGATTCCACAAAATAGAAGTTGTTACTTCTTTACAGAAGTGGAGGAAGTAGAGTGATCTCCAGAGCAGAGTACAATTTTATCAAATGGAGGCAAGGGTTTAAAGCAAAGATTAAGAAAGAACGTCATGTTTCATACCCCTCAGTCTACCGATGAAAAACTGAGGTTTGTAGATGCTTAAAAATATTAAAAACTGGCTACCTTCCCACTCTACTAGCTTTTACTATGTAATAGATTACCACAGTGTAACAGCTTGAAACATTTCACATTTACTTTCTCACAGTTTCTGTAGGTCAGAAGTCTGGGTACAGCTTAGCTGGGTTCTCTGCAAGGCTACCATCAAGATGTCAACCAGGGCTTGATTCTCATATGGAGGCTTGACTGGGGAAAGATATGTTTCTAAGTTTCTTCAGATTGCTTGTAAAATTCATCTCCTCATGGTTATAGGACTGATGCCACCATTTTCTTGCTGGCTCTTAGCCAGGAGTTGTTCTTAGCTCCTGGAGGTTGCACATCATCCCTTGCCATATAGCCTTCTCACAACATGGTGGTTGACTTCAATCCAGCAAGGGAGAAAAGTCTCTCCGGTCAGCTAAAATAGTCTCAGATAATGAAACATAATCACAGAAGTAAAATCCCATCATCACCTTTGCTTTATTGACTTGGTTAGAAGCAAGACACAGGTCTCCCCTGCCACACACACACTCAAGAGCAGGGGTTTACAAGTGGTATGTATCATTGGGGGTTAACTTAGGGTGTGTATGTCATGTCCACAGATACTTTTAAGAATTTAGAGAAAAATCCAGATCTTCTAACTGCACATGATATTACAGACAACACTGCTAAGATAGGCAAAAGAATCATGGCTCTTCCCCCCGAGTTGTTACCACTGGCATTTGGCACGAGCAGGATCAAGCGCAGGGGAAAGAGATTTCCAAGTGCAGAGGAAAGATGTCATTGTATGGGAACTCAGTGCATGTTAAACAACACAAATGCATGGGCATAAGCCACCCTTGTGCCACTCCAGGATACAGAGAAGTGCATGAAACGGGAAGATGTCCATATTCCCGAACTACTTTAAAGAATACTGGGACTACTGCAGTGAAAGAAACAAATTTTAATGTGATTGATTTAACAATAGAATTGTTTACTATCCTAAAACTAGAAGTCTGGGCAAATCTACTGCATATTTAATTTCCAAGTTCTGCACATGCCTCATTCTGGTAAAACACTGTGTGTATGTATACACACATACATACATACACACACACATTTACTTTAAAGTAATAATGTCCCATAAGGTCATTGTCATGTAAAAGAAAATGGCTCTGATAGTCCTTCTTTCCTGGAATATCATTCCATTCCTTTTTGAAAACCCCATCATTTTATCTGGTTGCACATCAAGATCCAAAATTACTTCCTCCAGAAACCTTTTTCTGCTAAATTCTGTTGAAAAATGAAATCAGAATACTCGATGTCTAAGGGATTTTAAAACACACCTGAAGGAGTCCTGGTGGCTGAAGGAAGTTTGATTTTTGGCTTCATTTGCCCATGTGCTAAAAAAAAAAATACTCCCCTGAGAAATGGAACAGGCCTGACATAGGTTAGAAATGAAGTTGAAATTCTTAGAAATATGGACAAGAGGGAGGGAGTCCAAAATGAGCTGCATGTAGTCCAAAAGGTTAGCAAGACAATCCACTGGAGGATGGAAGAAGAAAATACTAAAATGTGTGTTTTTCAATATAAAAATATAGTAATTATGTTTTGCTAATATTTAATATTCAGATGGGCCCTGGTCTTTGTTACCCTACATGTTCAATAGTCCTAGGTTATTTGTATATCTGGAGCATCCTGAAGGAAAGGTAAGGGCGATTGACAATTGATACCTCTATCTTTCACTTGCTTTTAGCATATTGTAATGCTTTGCAGTTTATTATATCGAGTTAAGAAGACGTAATTATATTGTGTAACTCTAACGATACCAACCCTGTTGAAATGTCTGGGAAGTCTTAAAAGAGTACCACTAAAGAACAATGTATAAGACACCTCTACTGTTGGGTACAGCTCTCTAAATACCATAGAAAAGGATATTGTGATATTACCAGATCAGACAAAAAGACCAAGCTATGTAAATAATCTAGAAGCTTACTTAAAATATGGATCCATGTCCACCATTGCTAATGCTGTTCTTAATCCTGTGTATAATACATATTACACCTATAGGCACTAGCTAATGTAATTCAATGCCATCTTCCATTTGTATTATATTTTATATATATCAGGCTACCTTTATTCATATGGTCATTTAAAACTTATAGGGAAATAAACTCAACTTAGAACCCCTCCTTTGACTCATTATAGCATACATTTTAAACCAGGATTTAAACCAAGAGTTTCAATAAACAAAAATATATTTAGACTTGGAAGAGTCGGCAGGGTTGCGTTGGAGCTCCTTTGGCTTGTTTGCAGCCATCAGAAAAGGTATCACAAAAAAGTGAATGCCTGTACAGTCTTCTTCATCATTTGTGACCTGGGATACTGAGCTCTTGGGATGTCAGAATTCCAGTTCATAAGGCAATCTATGACATTCTGGTCTAGCCAGATGAGGCTGAGTCTTATATCTAAAAGACTGGAAGGAGAGACCTTCAAGATGGTAGAGGAGTAGACATGGAGATCACCTTCCTCCCCACAAATACATGAGAAATACATCTACATGTGGAACAGCTCCTACAGAACACCTACTGAACGCTGGCAGAAGACCTCAGACTTCCCAAAGGGCAAGAAACTCCTCACATATGTGGGTAGGGCAAAAGAAAAAAGAAAAAACAGAGACAAAGGAATAGGGATGGGACCTGCACCTCTGGGAGGGAGCTGTGAAGGAATAAAGGTTTCCACACACTAGGAAGCCCCTTCACTGGCAGATGGGGGCTGGGGTGGGGAAGCTTTGGAGCCACAGAGGAGAGCGCAGCAACAGGGGTGCGGAGGGCAAAGCAGAGAGATTCCCGCACAGAGGATCAGTGCCAACCAGCACTCACCAGCCTGAGAGGCTTGTCTGCTCACCTGCTGGGGCAGGTGGGGGCTGGGAGCTGAGGCTCCAGCTTCGGAGCTCAGATCCCAGGGAGAGGACTGGGGTTGGCTGCGTGAACACAGCCTGAAGGGGGCTAGTGTGCCACAGCTAACCGGGAGAGAGTCCGGGAAAAAGTCTGGACCTGCCTAAGAGGCAAGAGACCATTGTTTCAGGATGTGCAAGGAGAGGGAATTCAGAGCACCACCTAAATGAGCTCCAGAGATGGGCGTGAGCTGCGACTATCAGTGTGGACACCAGAGACGGGCACGAAATGCTAAGGCTGCTACTGCAGCCACCAAGAAGCCTGTGTGCAAGGACAGGTCACTATCCACACTTCCCCTCCTGGAGGCCTGTGCAGCTTGCCACTGCCAGGGTCCTGTGATCCAGGGACAACGTCCCCAGGAGAGCACACGGTGCGCCTCAGGCTGTGGCAATGTTATGCCGGCCTCTGCCACCGCAGGCTTGCCTCGCATTCTGTACCCCTCCCGCACCCCGGCCTGAGTGAGCCACAGCCCCCTAATCAGCTGCTACTTTAATCCCGTCCTGTCTCAGTGAACAACAGACACCCTCAGGCGACATACACGCAGAGGCAGGTCCAAATCCAAAGCTGAACCCCAGGAGCTGTGTGAACAAAGAAGGGAAAAGAAATTTCCCCCAGAGCCTCAGGAGCAGCAGGTTAAATCTCCACAATCAAGTTGATGTACTGTGCATCTCTGGAATATCTGAACAGACAACGAATCTTCCCGAAATTGAGGGGATGCACTTTGTGTGATTTTGTCTGTATAGCTTTACTTTTACCATTTGCCCTAGGGTTCTGTCTGTCGATGTTTTTTTTTTCTTTTTAGTATAGTTTTTTAGTGCTTATTATCATTGGTGGATTTGCTTTTTGGTTTGGTTGCTCTCTTCTTTCCTTTTTTAAAATTACTTTCCAATTTTTTATTTTTAATAATTATTTTTATTTTTTATTTTAATAACTTTATTTTATTTTCTTTATTTCTTTTTTTCCTCCCTTTTCTTCTGAGCTGTGTGGCTGACAGGGTCTTGGTGCTCTGGCTGGGTGTCAGGCTTGTACCTCTGAGGTGAGAAAGCCAAGTTCAGGACATTGGTCCACCAGAGACCTCCCGGTTCCATGTAATATTAAACAGTGAAAGCTCTCCCAGAGATCTCCATCTCATTGCTAAGACCCAGCTCCACTCAATGACCAGCAAGCTACAGTGCTGGTCACCCTATGCCAAACAACTAGCAAGACAGGAATACAACCCCACTCATTAGCAGAGAGGCTGCCTAAAATCATAATAAGGTCACAGACACCCCAAAACATACAACAGGATGCAGTCCTGCCCACCAGAAAGACAAGATCCAGCCTCATCCACCAGGACACAGGCACCAGGCCCTGCCACCAGGAAGCCTACACAGCCCACTGAACCAACCTTAGCCACAGGGTCAGACACCAAAAACAATGGGAACTAAGAACCTGTAGCCTGTGTAAAGGAGATCCCCAAATACAGTGAGTTAAGAAAAATGAGAAGACAGAGAAAGACACAGCAGATGAAGGAGGAAGGTAAAAACCCACCAGGCCAAACAAATGAAGAGGAAATAGGCAGTCTACCTGAAAAAGAATTCAGAGTAATGATAGTAAAGATGATCCAAAATCTTGGAAGTAGAATGGAGAAAATACAAGAAACATTTAACAAGGACCAAGAAGAACTAAAGAGCAAAAACAATGATGAACAACACAATAAATGAAATTAAAAATTCTCTAGAAGGAATCAATAGCAGAATAACTGAGGCAGAAGAACGGATAAGTGACTTGGAAGATAAAATAGTGGAAATAACTACCACAGAGCAGAGTAAAGAAAAAAGAATGAAAAAAGAATTGAGACACAGCCTCAGAGACCCCTAGGACAACACTAAATGCATCAACATTCGAATTATAGGGGTCCCAGAAGAAGAAGAGAAAAAGAAAGGGACTCAGAAAATATCTGAAGAGATTATAGTTGAAAACTTCCATAATATGGGAAAGGAAATAGTTAATCAAGTCCAGGAAGCGGATAGAGTCCCATACAATATAAATCAAATGAGAAACACGCCAAGGCACGTATTAATCAAACTATCAAAAATTAAATACAAAGAAAAAATATTAAAAGCAGCAAAGGAGGGCTTCCCTGGTGGCGCAGTGGCTGAGAGTCCGCCTGCCGATGCAGGGGACGCGGGTTCGTGCCCCAGTCCGGGAAGATCCCACGTGCTGCGGAGCGGCTGGGCCCGTGAGCCATGGCCAATGAGCCTGCGCGTCCGGAGCCTGTGCTCTGCAACGGGAGAGGCCACAACAGTGAGAGGCCCGCATACCGCAAAAAAAAAAAAAAAAAAAAAAGCAGCAAAGGAAAAACAACAAATATCACACAAGGGAATCCCCATAAAGTTAACAGCTGATCTTTCAGCAGAAACTCTGCAAGCCAGAAGGGAGTGGCAGGACATATTTAAAGTGAGGAAAAATCTAAAACCAAGAATACTCTACCCAGCTAGGATCTCACGCAGATTCGACAGAGAAATTAAAATCTTTACAGAAAAGCAAAAGCTAAGAAAATTCAGCACCATCAAACCAGCTTTAAAACAAATGCTAAATGAACTTCTCTAGGCAGGAAACACAAAAGAAGGAAAAGGCCTGCAGTAACAAACCCAAAACAATGTAGAAAATGGTAATAGGAACATACATATTGATAACTACCTTAAATGTAAATGGATTAAATGCTTCAACCAAAGGACACAGACTGGCTGAATGGATACAAAAACAAGACCCATATATATGCTGTCTAAAAGAGACCCACTTCAGACATTGGGAAACATACAGACTGAAAGTGAGGGGAATGGAAAAAGATATTCCATGCAAATGGAAATCAAAAGAAACCTGGAGTAGCATTTCTCATATCAGATGAAATAGACTTTAAAATAAAGACTATTATAAGAGACAAAGAAAGACACTACAAAATGATCAAGCGATCAATCCAAGAATAAGATATAACAATTGGAAATACTTAGGTACCCAATACAGGAGCACCTCAATACTTAAGGCAAATGCTAACAGCCATAAAAGGGGAAATCGACAGTAACACAATCATAGTAGGGGACTTTAACACCCTACCTTCACCAGTGGACAGATCATCCAAAATGAAAATAAATCAGGAAACACAAGTTTTAAATGATACATTAAACAAGATGGATTTAACTGATATTTATAGGACATTCCATCCAAAAAAAACAGAATACACTTTCCTCTCAAGTGCTCATGGAACATTTTCCAGGATAGATCATATCTTGGATCACAAATCAAACCTTGGTAAATTTAAGGAAACTGGAATCATATCAAGTATCTTTTCCAACCACAATGCTATGAGACTAGATATCAATTACAGGAAAAAATCTGGAAAAAATACAAACACATGGAGGCTAAACAATACATTACTAAATAACCAAGAGATCACTGAAGACATCAAAGATGAAATCAAAAAATACCAAAAAAAAAAAAATGACAATAAAAACACAATGACCCAAAATCTGTGGGAGGCAGCAAAAACAGTTCTAAGAGGGAAGTTTATAGAAATACAATCCTACCTCAGGAAACAAGAAACATCTCAAATAAACAACCTAACCTTACAACTAAAGCAATTAGAGAAGGAAGAACAAAAGAATCCCAAAGTTAGCAGAAGGAAAGAAATCATAAAGTTCAGATCAGAAATAAATGAAAATGAAATGAAGGAAACAATAGCAAAGATCAATAAAACTAAAAGCTGGTTATTTGAGAAAATAAACAATATTGATAAACCATTAGCCAGACTCATCAAGAAAAAAAGGAAGAAGACTCAAATCAATAGAATTAGAAAGGAAAAAGGAGAAGTAACAACTGACACTATAGAATTACAAAGGATCATGAGAGATTACCACAAGCAACTATATGCCAATAAAATGGACAACCTGGAAGAAATGGGCAAATTCTTAGAAATGCACAACCTTCCAAGACTGAACCAGGAAGAAATAGAAAATATAAACAGACCAATCACAAGCACTGAAATTGAGACTGTGATTAAAAATCTTCCAACAAACACCCAGGACCAGACGGCTTCACAGATGAAATCTATCAAACATTTAGAGAAGAGCTAGCACCTATCCTTCTCAAACTCTTCCAAAATATAGCAGAGGGAGGAACACTCCCCAACTCATTCTATGAGGCCACCATCACCCTGATACCAAAACCAGACAAGGATGCCACAAAGAAAGAAATCTACAGGTGAATATCTCTGATGAACAGAGATGCAAAAATCCTCAACAAAATACTAGCAAACAGAATCTGTTAAAAGGATCATACACCATGATCAAGTGGGGTTTATCCCAGGAATGCAAGGATTCTTCAATATATGCAAATCAATCAATGTGATACACCATATTAACAAACTGAAGGAGAAAAACCATATGATCATCTCAATAGATGCAGAAAAAGCTTTTGACAAAATTCAACACCCATTTATGATAAAAATCCTCCAGAAAGTAGGCACAGAGAGAACCTACCTCAACATAATAAAGGCCATTTATGACAAACCCACAGTCAACCTCGTTCTCAATGGTGAAAAGCTGAAACCATTTCCTCTAAGATCAGGAACAAGACAAGGATGTCTACTCTCACTACTATTATTCAACATAGTTCTGGAAGTTTTAGCCATAGCAATCAGAGGAGAAAAAGAAATAAAAGGAATCCAAATCTTAAGAGAAGAAGTAAACCTGTCACTGTTTGCAGATGACATGATACTATACACAGAGAACCCTAAAGATGCTACCAGAAAACTACTAGAGCTAATCAATGAATTTGGTAGAGTAGCAGGATACAAAATTAATGTACAGAAATCTCTTGCATTCCTATACACTAATGATGAAAACTCTGAAAGAGAAATTAAGGAAACCCACCCATTTCCCACTGCAACAAAAAGAATAAAATACCTAGGAATGAACCTACCTAAGGAGACCAAAGACCTGTATGAAGAAAACTATAAGACACTGATGAAAGAAATTAAAGATGATAGAAAGAGATGGAGAGATATACAACGTTCTTGGATTGGAAGAATCAACGTTGTGAAAATGACTATACTACCCAAGCAATATATAGATTCAATGCAATCCCTATCAAACTACCAATGGCATTTTTCACAGAACTACAACAAAAAATTTCACAATTTGTATGGAATACAGAAGACCCTGAATAGCCAAAGCCATCTTGAGAAAGAAAAACGGAGCTGGAGGAATCAGGCTCCCTGACTTCGGACTATACTACAAAGCTACAGTAATCAAGACAGTATTATACTGGCACAAAAACAGAAATATAGATCAATGGAACAGGACAGAAAGCCCAGAGATAAACCCACACACATATGGTCACCTTATCTTTGACAAAGGAGGCAATAATATACAATGGAGAAAACATAACCTCTTCAATAAGTGGTGCTGGTAAAACTGGACAGCTACATGTAAAAGAATGAAATTAGAACACTCCCTAACACCATACCCAAAAATAAACACAAAATGGATTAAAGACCTAAATGTAAGGCCAGACACTATAAAACTCTTAGAGGAAAACACAGGCAGAACACTCTATGACAAAGATTGACCCACCTCCTAGAGAAACTGAAATCAAAACAAAACTAAACAAATGAGACCTAATGAAACTTAAAAGCTTTTGCACAGCAAAGGAAGCCACAAACAAGACGAAAAGACAACCCTCAAAATGGGAGAAAATATTTACAAATGAAGCAATTGTCAAAGGTTTAATCTCAAAAATTTACAAGCAGCTCATGCAGCTCAATATCAAAAGAACAAACAACCCAATCCAAAAATGGGCAGAAGACCTAAATAGACATTTCTACAAAGAAGATATACAGATTGCCAGCAAACACATGAAGGTATGTTCAACATCACTAATCATTAGAGAAATGCAAATCAAATCTACAAACTAAAAAGAACTACCATACAACCCAGCAATCCCACTACTGGTCATATACCCTGAGAGAACCATAATTCAAAAAGAGTCATTACTACAATGTTCATTGAAGCTCTATTTACAATAGCCAGGACATGGAAGCAAGCCTAGTGTCCATCGTCAGGTGAATTGATAAAGAAGATGTGGCACATATACACAATGGAATATTACTCAGCCATAAAAAGAAACGAAATTGAGTTATTTGTAGTGAGGTGGATGGACCTAGAGTCTGTCATACAGAGTGAAGTAAGTCAGAAAGAGAAAAATAAATACCATATGCTAACACATATATATGGAACCGAAAAAAAAAAAAAAGAAAAAGTTCTGAAGAACCTAGGCGCAGGACAGGAATAAAGACGCAGATGTAGAGAATGTACTTGAGGACATGGGGAGGGGGAAGGGTAAGCTGGGAGGAACTGAGAGATTGGCATGGACATATATACACTACCAAATGTAAAATAGATAGCTAATGGGAAGCAGCTGCATAGCACAGGGAGATCAGTTCGATGCTTTGTGTCCACCTAGAGAGGTGGGATAGGGAGGGTGGGAGGGAGACACAAGAGGGAGGAGATATGGGGATATATGTATATGTATAGCTGATTCACTTTGTTATAAAGCAGAAACTAACACACCATTGTAAAGCAATTATACTCCAATAAAGATGTTAAAAAAAAAATAAAATAGAAAATATATATATATATATATACATTTTAAAACTTTAATCACTTTGTTCAGTAAAAAGTGTCATTATTTAAATATTTTGGCAAGAGGAAAATGTCTTCAAACAGTCAAAAAATAAACATGACATTTAAAATGTTCTCATTTTTCTCATCTTCTGGATTTCTATTTTATGTGTACTATAATGTACATATTAGAACACAGTAATATGTATGTAACTTAAAAATAAATATAATAGCTTTATTAGAGCTGAGAATTCAAAATTTTGGAAACCCTTGGTTTATATTCTTGCTTGTTACTTGAGTACCTACTCATAAAAGCTATTTTTTTTTTTTTTTGCTTCCTTAAATTGCACTGGCACAATTTGTCAAACTATGTTCCTCTAAGTTAGTCTTTTATTTGGGAAAAAAACAAGTTAAACAAATCAAATCTTTTTTTTAATGGATACATCTCAAAACCTCCCATATGCTGACATGTCAAGTGAATTTCTGACAGGAGGTTTGAATGTACAGCATCTCCTAATTTTATTAATCCATCGAACCCTATTTTCATAAAGCATCTCATGGAATTGATGTTCCAAATAACAGATTTTAGAAGACACTGGAAAACATGCTTTGGTTTTATCCATCTATTTGTAGAACTCTTATAAATATTTCTGTAGATCCAATCTTGATAAAAGTAAAGCTCACCTATGGAGCCTCTTCTATCTACTTCCTGTGTTAAACAAGCCTTCCTCAATCAACCACTCTGTGCCTACATTTCAACTCATAACTGTCCCAATCCACCACCCTCATCCTTTACGTTCTCTATTCCCTGATTCTGAGTCCCCTAGTATCTCATTTTTAGCAACTTTCCTTCCTCTACCACAGTCATCAGTTTATACCTGAAAACTGTCCTATCCCCTCATGACCAGACTACGGCCAAACTATTTATTATCTGATCAAGTAACTTATTATAATTATTTCTAGATGTTAAAAGCTTCTTTATAGATGTTCTTGTAAACCTCAGAACTAGAAGTAACACCTAAACTTAAATCAGTAGATTAAAATAGAAGCGTGGAAACAAAGAGAAAGTCACCTAGGTAAGAGTTCAGAAAAGTGCCTATGGATAACCCAAGGATGCCAGAAACATATTTTTCCGTGGAGCTGGTTCTGTGGTATAGGTAGGGCCTACTAACCTAAAGACAGTTTTCTCTAAGAAACATGCATTTTAGTGGAGTCTTTAATAACGTAACTCGCAGTGAGTAATGTCATGTAAGCCAATATTGTCGCATCAAGCGAGAAAAGATGCTAGAGCCACGCCCGGGGAGTGTGTTCTTTAAGATTTCAAATCCCAGTAAAGAGATAGCTGCTTATTCAGTCTATGTGTATGGCTGGGTCTGGACTGCCACTTCAGTTCACTGTCACCTGTATCACATAGTTCATTTGCTCAAAATGAATTCTGTATCTGTGATGGCTATCATCCAGATGGGTCTGTCAGCTGTAGTGACTCAGCAGCAACCCACAGGTTGGCTGGCGTAGGAGAGTCAGTTCTTAGTCAGGATGCATGGATGAAATCTCCCGGGCCACAGTTCTAGAAATCTCACATGAACTCAGAAAGGCTATGCCATCTGATGGTACAGCAAAGGGATAAGATTTACATCGACAGGACAAGTGAGTTGCCCCATAACTAGTGCATAGGCAATTGTTAATCATGGTACAAAATACAGTATTGCTAAATTAAAATATGGATTGAAATCAGAAAATAATTACAGTGTTATTATGAATGTAGTTAAACTCTTGTGGGTGAAATTTTAGACCATCACAAGGGGACTCAGCCGCCCAATCCCCATAAATGCCTTGAAAACGTATTCCTTACTGAATAATTTTGTAACAGGAGATAAAAAACAACTTTGAGTTTTTGGGCTGCACTACATTTTTTTTTTTCTTGGTCAGCTCTATCCTGCTTTCTCAACTGATGGGAATTAATTTACAGCAGAAATGCTTGGTATACAACATTTCTTGTTGTGCCCTATAGTGTGCTTTGATATCAGAAACTCTGAATTTCACAGCCCTAGGGTCCCGTTCAGCTTGAGCCTGAAGAGTTTTTGAAAGAAACTTTCATTGAAGAAATTTAAAGTAACACATGGAAAAAAAATGTTACCAATTTGAAACCTGGGAATTTCTCATGCCATTAAAAAAAATGACAGATGTGGCATTTCCTTTAATCTGTCTTCAATTATAAATAATCTTGATTTCAGAGACATTGATTTTTTAAATGTGTATTTTAGGATTGATAAAACCTCTAAATACAATTGGCTGCAGATCAAAAGTGACTTAAGCTATCTTTATATTACACTATTTAAAACTGACATGCATTTGACTGGGATTATCAACCTATATCCCTTTTTATATCAAATATAAATGTGGCTTTCGTGTGTGTGCCCTATAGATGCTACCTCCAAAATACATCTCAATTCTGTCTACCTCTCCTCTTACCCACTGCTTCCACCCATGCCCAAGCTCAGGCCACGATCATCTCTAGCTTGGACTACTAGAATGGCTGCCCAATTGGTCTTCCTGCTTTCATTCTTGCCCCAGCAACCCATTCACCATAAAGCAGACAACCTAAGTTGGATCCTTTCAATAACCTCCCATTACCCTTCCTGTTAAATCCAAACTCCTCACCATAGCCTACAAAGCCCTGAACAAACTTACACCAGCCAGTTCTCTTGCCTCCAATCTGTTCCTGAGTCACTCTCCCTTTCCATCTTGGCTCCATCGTTTTAACTTTCTTTCAGCTAATAGATCAGGTCAAGATTTTTTTCCTTCCTGAGGGCTTTAGGCTATGGGACTCCTTCTGCCTGGATGGCTTCTCCACTCCACCCTGCTGTCATCATTGTATTCTCTTGGTCTTTAAAATTTCACCTTAGATGTTATTCCTCAAGGAAGTTGTCTATGCCATCCAATTTAAAATAAGTCCTCTTCTGTTATTCTCTCTCTCTCTCTCTCTCTCTCTCTTTCTCTCTCAGTCTCCTAATTTTCCTTCAGATCACTTCTTCATAATTGAGGATGATACAGTTATGTGTTTACTTGTTTATGGTATATATTCTTCACTAGAGTTTAAGATAAGTAGGGCCTGTTTTGATTTTGTTCAGATTCTGTACCCAGCATCTACCAGACTAGATTCTCAATAAACGCTTACTGAATAAATGAATAATTTTATACCCTATTCTGCCCACATCTGCCACACACATCCTTCACTCCCACTTCTCTTCATTACTGAGCACATACTTAACACAGCCAGCCACTGTTCTGAGAAAGGTGTATGCATCAACTTATTTAAAAAAGCTAATCGATATGGCTCCTTTTTACTATGCACTAATTTGCAATACGGACTTAGGCCCAGAGCGGTTGGATAACTTGTGCATGTTCTCACATCTGTAAGTGATGGTCAAGCAGGCAGTCTCATATTACAGACTTAATTTTCTTAATCACTCGACTATGGAACATCTTCTGTAATGGTAACTGTCCTCTTATTTGTTCTATGCCAGGGGTGCTCCCCAGGAGGCTCAGAATTAGCCTACAGGCTTACTGATGACCAGCACACTCAGAAGCCTCAATTATACATAAGTGATTATCTTGTTATGTCTCCCTTAAGCCTCAATAAAAGGAGCCTAAGTGGTGTTAGGCTTACATCACTTCTGTTTGGTCTCTGTAGTAGTGGTTGGTTTATGGATAAACTAGAGCACATCTGCCTGGCAGACCTGCCCAGAAGGCCTGGTCAACTCTAGCTATTTCTCAGATGTCTTTATTGATTTTTACATTGCTTCTGGCTTGTTTTCAGCACATCACTTTAGTGTCTTAACTTGACAGCCTTCTGACCTATTCACTACTGAATTGTTGTTCAGAAATGTACTCTCTTGCCCTGCCTACACAATAGAGCTGAATTTCTACAGTGTTCTGATCAGCCTGACATGTTAAAGGGGTGATCATATAGATGTGGTGGAAGTTTCCATGGCCATGATTTAGTAATGCTTAGCAAAATGGGTCTCAGAATGAGGAATGTAGTATTTTTTAAATCTTTTATCATTTTATTGCAACTATATTAAGTGACTTATTTAGTTCAATTACTAGGTGTTGAGCACACTATCCGGCTAGTATAGTACAAAAATACAGTGTTATATGAAAAAATATAAAGTTCTCTTAAACCCTGTGTAACCTTACGGGGGGAAAAGTTTCCTTTAATAAACACCTTAGATAATCATCTATGACAGCATAAGGTCAAGTCCTGGAAAGAATGTTGCAAACAACGCAGTTGGAATGAAAAGAAAGCATATGGCTATGGGCAGAAATTGATGGCGAAGGCTTTATGAGCATGTAAGGATATCTGGCCTACCACGGGAAGCAGTGTGGTATAATGGTTAAGGGTATGGGCAGGAGCAGTCAGAGGGCCTGGATTCAAATTTGGATTTCTCCATTCACAAACTGAATGGCCTTGAACAAGTTATTGGATTTCTATGGCACCAATTTAATTATCTGTAAATTGAGAACAATAATAGTATTTACCTTACAGAGTTGTGATCAGGATTAACGTGAATAATACATATATATACAAATTTAATTTAATGGTGGGACACAGAACATAACATGTAACTGCCTTTGGCTCAAAGTATGAAGGATGAATGGTAGGTGCATGAGAGGATGGGCTGGGAAAGAATTTTACGAAAGGAAATAGCACCAGCAAAGACCAGGAGCTGGAGATGAGCATGGCATGAGCCCAGGAAGGAGCATAGACCAGCCTCAGTGCAATCCACAATAGTCTAGTCCCTTCTATTGGATACTCTGTTCTACCCATTTGATTTTGGACAAAAAGCAAAGCTAATGCAATTGCAATTTACCAACACTTTCACCCTGTCTCCAAAGAGAATTCAATACCATTCTCGCTTTGAAGGGGCTGAGTTTCATCTGCATGGCACACTGCTCCATTACCATTCCTGCCAGTCTTCGAAGAGATGCTCTCACTTTCTTAATGCAGGTTGTTATCTCCTTGTCAGATGATGCCTCAGTGCAAGGAACATTCCCAAGTTACCATGAATATAGATACAACTTTCAGCTTTGGACTTTTGATAGGCTAGCAATTCAAAGGCAGGGCAAAGTAATATATATGCCTCTGCCTTTTACCCAGTCTATGGTGCACAGAATAATTTTTTTTTTCATTTTCATGAGATTGTCTTCGTGTCCTTTGTGGCTTTTATCAGCAGCTACAGTGAGATGCTCAACAGAAAAGTTAGACTATATCTGAGCCCTTCCATAGAGGCAAGGATGAGAAACCTCAAGTTTGCCGCATAAAAGGGCAGAGGGCATGGGAAGCTGAACTGCAACAAGCTAATCTCTTCATATTAGAAAACGGACTCCTTGTTTCTTTCTGCAAACAGCAGGAAAATTCTCCCTTCATTTCCATGCAGTCTGTAACAGGGAACTACAGTTAAATGGCCTATGAGAAAAACAGTGTTCTCAGAAAGATACCGTGACCACTTTACCCTTTTATCTGAGATGCTCATAATATCTTCAGAAAGTCACATGGCCAGCAGACCCTTCCAGCCAGGCTTTGCTTTAATCCCTTCTAATCCTCACAGCATCCCTGTTCTGTTGTTATTCTTCACTTCTGGTCCAAAGCACATAGAATGTGTAGAGCCCTCTGTACAGTTTGTGTTCTCAGGTATTCCATACTCACTGCCCTGTACCACTAAGATACCCAATTATCCCACACTTGAGATATGACTAAGGGAAAAGAAGGAACGCTATAAACTGTGCTATTTTGATATGCAGAAGCTTAACAGAGAAAGAGGGAGCGAGGTTTAGTGGGTCCTGCTCATATAATCTGGGCTTCCTGGAGAAGCAATAGATGAGCTGGTACAGGCAGAGGTCATTCTGCCACTTCTGGCTTAATATTCAAACGGGACACTGGCACATTTTACCACATTAGACTTTGTCCATTTGATGGCAAAACATTCAGAGCAGAATGCAAACAGATCACGTCAACCTCTAGGATTTTGGAGTTATGTTGACAAAATTCCATGAGATTGGATAAAATGCTTACTTTCCTTTGGGACATGCTGGCATCCCGCACAGAGGTAGAAACTCCTCTGATGGCTGAGCAGAGTGACAAATAGAGAGCATTCCCCACCCCGCTTCAGCTTCTGCCTGGCAAATGTCTACCTGCAATGCTTTTAGACTTAGAAGTCCTCGAGCAGCCAGTGCATAGACATGGTGGATTCTATTTCCCCTTTCAGGTCCTAACAAGCCCTCAGCCCACACAGGCTGTGTGATGCCACAACAGTGTCCACAGACCAGGACGTGCTCACAGACGAGCCAGATAGACAGTGGACCACCCTATCTTGGTGCCACTCTTGGGCACTGAAATCCCATTTTTAAGTAATTCCATTTTTAATAAAGCCAGACTGCCTTTTGATGATTCCTCTTTTTTGCTTTAAAATAAAATAACTTGCTTACTAGCCTTCTCATGTACCCTTCCTGAGAGAATAGCACCGACGGACCATGCAACTGAACATCTGGGGCATCTAAATACTGTGTCGGCGTCCGTGCTTATTCAAATCCAATCTCTGCCGAGCCCCCAAACTTCAAAATTCTGCAGCCAAAGAAGACTGGAAAATGTATAAATCATGATTTTGCTCCTGGGTACCTAGCCACAGTGATGAGGTGCTTAGCATCCTATCCCACCTGCATCCTAATGGGCCATAAGCTCTTCTGGTTTTTCTGAGGCTTCACTGAAAGTAGAGAAGACACTTTCACTGAAAGTAGACGAAGATCCATATTTAGTATTCAGGACTGAGAAGAAACACGCTGTAAGCCATCTCTTATGCTTCACTGTCAGCACAGACTTGCAGGGGGAGCCTCCTAGATTGGATTGCTTTAGAATGGCATCCAAAGCGATCCTCAAGAAAGAGGCCACAGACTGGTTAATACCTGCAGTGCTCTTGAAAGTTGTCTCAGAGTTCCTCACTGTTAGGAGTCCTGAGGCGATTGTAACTATGATGGCCACGGGTAACACATGGAGAGGATAGAACTCATATGCGCCTTACATAGTCAATAGCCAAGCTCTTTGTTCTCAGTCAATTTCCCCCTATGCCTCAAGGTAGTCTACCAGTAGTCAGACATCATTTTTCTGATGTTGTGTAGGTACTGGAAGCATGCTAGGGGAAGAGCTGACATCTGGCAGCAGATCCTGTGGGATTTATAAAGCTGACAGATGTCACATGTAAGAAGCATGCTTTGCATTTGACACCCAATGGTGTTACAAAAAAGTCACTTTTCACGCAAACTGAAAACCAAAGTTTAGCATCCTTTAAGAAAATAAGTTGACATTCTAAGGCATCTCTCTTACAACTTCCTTAAGAATCTCTGCTACATTCAAGTTGCAAATGACATTGAAATATTTGTTAGATATTGATTTCAGAGAGTAGTTCATAGAAAGCAGACTCTGGGTTTGACCTAATCTTTTTAAAATTGATCTTGGAGTTCCATGTCCTGTTTTAAACAGGAATTAGGGAACAGTTATTTTGGAAAGAAAAATTATTTAGTTTCTTAATAAGCATTATGACACTTTTACTGTTCTCATCAGCCCTAAGTTTCTTCTTATTGACACTCATGGGATAGCAATGTTGTCTCATGGATTCACAGTTGGGTACAAATAAGCTTCCATGATTCTAGAGAGCCACCTCTCCTGCAAGCTTTCTGGTCAGCTCGTGTGGGAAGGCCCAGAGCATAATTACACTACTTAGAGAAGGTGTCTTGCCGTTCTGAAAACCCTCAATCTCTGGAGAAAACAGAAGAGGCAGATCCCATAGAAAGTCTTTTCGTCTTCCTTCTAGTGTTAGCTGTGTCAGGCAGCAACTTGACAGTGGGGACCAATTGTGTAAAAGCACTAAGTATATACTCACATTTCTCATCTAAATCTACTTTCATTCATTAAAAATGTACTGAGGGCCTACTATGTGCTATGCATTAATTTTCAATGCTACAGCTAGAGGAATAAAGGAAAAAAACAAAAATCCTAGCCTTCTCTATTCCAGCAACGGAGATTGACATCAAGCAAGATAAATAAAATATGTACCTTGCTAAGTAATGGTAAGTGTTAGGGAGTCAAAGAAAAAAGCCAGATGTGTTGTGGTAGGAAAGGATTATAGAAATTTTAGGTAGGCTATCCGGGAAGAATTGCTAAGAAGATAATTTCTGAGTAAATGCCTGAAGGAAGTAAGGTAACAAGCCATGGAATTATCTGGAGAAGGACCACTCCAGACAGACAAAATAGCAAGTGCAAAATCCCCTAAACACGGCATGTTCAGGAAAAAGCAAAAATGCCAGTGCGCCCAGAGCATATGATGGCAGAGTAGGAGGAGAGGTCATTGGTCAGATCATATAGGGTCCTAGAGGCCATTGTAAGGACTTCAGCTTTTATGCTGAGTGAGAGGGGAACACAGGAGAGGCTTTTAAGCAAAAGAGTTACATCATCTTACATTATAATAGTATCACACAGACTGTTGTGCTGAAACCAAACTATATTAGAAGCAAGGATGGGAAGACCAGGTAGGAAAGAGGCTACTGCAATAATCCAGTCGAGAGGTGATGGATTTTGACTGTTGAAGGTGTGGACTTTCAAGGCAGGGTTGGGTTCTAGATGTATATGCATATAGGCTGCTTTAGTCAAACTTAATACTTGGTTAAAACGAGGTCAAGCAAACAACTATCAGAAAACCTTTCAGACATTCATAGAATACACAGAATATATCACGTCCTCTGCAAACACATGTAGTAAGAAGATCTACATAAATTCATAAACAGTATATTCTCCATACTTATTTACGTTCTCTACTCAGGTTGCATATTTCTTCTTAGTTATCCCATTACTAGAAACATCTCGAATAAACCAAATTTGATGACTTAAATTTTGAACTCCTTTGGAAAAGCATATTTTATATATGCATAATTTTGGAATACATTTTCATACTTAAATGTAATTACTAAGTGGAAATCCACCATTGTCATTAGTACTTGTGGTCTTTCTAAAATTTCTAATGTGCCTGCCGTCATTTGTGGAAAACACTGTAAAACTCTGGTCCTCCTATGCCATACCTGTCTCAGAGGATTAGTTTTCAGTCCTAGACAAAATATTCGCAGCTCTTCATTTGGAAGTCACCTTTCGCAGAAGTGAGCTCCCTGATGAAAGGTTGCGTTCCTTCTCCGGGGTTGCCCATATCCAATGGCTGGTCCATGCAGGGTACAAAGACATGGCTGCTCTGCCTTGACTCACAACTCTGAAGGGCCATGCCAGCTCCAGAGCTCTCTGTGGACTTGACTGTGGCCTATGCTGTAGCCTCATCACGGTTCAATTTCTTCCTCTGCACATCCTGCTTTTCTCACTCCCTCACAGGTATCGTTCCTGCGAGCACTCACCCAATAAACTTACTGCATGCAAATCTTAGGCTCAGCGTCTATTTTCCTGGAACCCAAATTAAGACATCATGACCTTATTTATACAAATTTTATTTAATGAAATTGAATACTAAAGCCATGGATACAGCCAAAGTATCAGCCACCTAAATAAAATAAATACTCACCAAAGGGAATGAATGTTAACTACTACTATTTTAAATTTTAATTCTGATCTAATCCCCAAATTGCTTACTATTTCAGTCCATTATTTACCTTATGGAAAAGGCTTTTAAAATGAAAGACGAACTTCCAAGAGAAAACTCTGCCACTGTACAAAATGTATTTCCTACTCCGCAAATAGAAATAGAAATAGAAAACACACATGAAGAATTCAAAAGACAGATGTCCTTAGAAGTCAGAAGTATATGACAATTACCTGAGCATATATATATCTTGGAAGGAGATTAAGACAGTCACGTTTGAAATTGTTGTCTAAGTTCCTCAGACACTCAGCCATTAATGAAATGAGCTTTATACATATTAAAAAAATAAAGTTGTATCTATTCATAGGTGAATATGCTTAGAAGTGCTCTCTTGACTGGGGGTTCTTTCATAAAGTATTTTAAACACAAAGAAACACTGCCTGCCATTGGAGATATCTGTATTCCACTGTCAGTTCATCTCCCTGGAAAGAGAAGAGAGGTTCATAATATAATGTATTCTGCTAATAGCAGTAACCCTGATAATATATGACATAGAGATAGCAACTTTAACTATGTACCACGAAACACTTTATGTATGCATTAATGAATTCCAGTAAAATTGAAATACAGTAAGTTGGAATTATTTCTTTTCTCCTGTGTTTGACTAACAGCATCTTGAGATCAGAGATTCTCTATCTCCTATTTTGGTTTTGGCTTGGGAGTGATTTTTGTTCTTTCTAATGTTTTTATAAAAACCAGATAAACAGATTGTTCTTTGGGGGGCTGAGAAATTACTGCATGATCACAATAATTCACTGTAATGAGACACATAAGTAATCTGAGAATAATGATATGGGAACAGTTCAGTGTTGTTACAAGATTTCACTTGTCATACTTGGAGCTTTATCATTCTATTTTGTAGTTAGAATTAGAAATAATTGTAAAAATCACCTATTTCAAGTTTTTTCAGAAGAAAAATATCAGGCCCAGTAAGATAAAGTTATTTGTCTTGAGGTCATAGAGCTATTTGTTGCAGAATTAAAGCTGGAAATTCAGGTCTCCTTCCTTTCAGGATGGTGAACTGAGCACAAATTTAACTTTGTCCCCTCCCAACATACCACAAAGTGAAGGAAGACATATAAGAATCATAATTTTATAATTATGCTAGGACTCTAGAGAGTATATCATCAGCAGGACAGAAATGCTGAGGAATTTCTAGAAGATATAGATGGGCTTCTGTGTCTCTTAAACCTGTGTTCATGTTAAGTACATCTGTCTCTTTCCTGGCCCCATTCAGTGAACCCACCAAGAAGGACCTCCCTTATCCAAGGGGGTGGGGTTTTCCAGCTTATGTGTCTGCTGCCTAGTAAATAAATTCACACAAGAGTGAGAAATAGCTCATTCTGCCAGTTTACTTAACAGTGAATCCAGGTTTACTAGGACAATTCAATGTACACGCCTGGAGTCACACTGCCCGGGTATGTAACTGGAACTCATATTTACACTTGCTCATAACTGAACATACTATTTGCATCCTTGGAGACTCAGTTTACTTATCTCTAAAGAATTAATAATAACAGCACCTATGTTTGCAGCTATTACTGTTTGTAATTTTTAATTATCCTTTTTTTCTCCAAGTCTCAAATATAAATAAACCTACTTTTAAAATACCAGATGGGCTCAGATTGATGCTGAAACCAGAGCAAAGCACTGCACATTCTAATATATGTACAGGAGAGGATTGACAAAGGCGTGAGCTGTTCCTCCAAATGAGGATAGTAAGAAACTCTGCATTTAGAAGCAATAAGTGTAAAGAACAGGAGTTTTAAAAATACAATGATGTTCAGAATAACTAATTAGAAAACTATCAACATCTTCCAGAAAGCTTGGACAATCAGGCCCTCCCCATCTCCACATGTTAAAAGAGCTGAACGTGGACTTTGTCTTCAGGATAAAGCCAAGGAAGCATCATCTAAATCAGAAGCTAATTTAACTAATCTGGGGTAGGACTTAGACAGCTGAATCTTTTAACAGCTCTCTAGGTGACTCTGGAGTTAAAGGCCATTTTTCTAAGCCAATGGTTCTCAAAGTGTGGGCCCTGGGATAGCAGCATCACCATTATTTGAGAACTTACTAGAAATGCAAATTGTTTGACCCAAAACAGTGATGCTAAACCTGCTAAATCAGAAATTGTGTATGGGGCCCAGCAATATGTGTTTTAATAAGCGTTTTGGATAATTCTGATGCATGTTAGTTGGAGAACCACTGTTCTTAATGAAGTGGATGATGTAATTTAGAGGACCCTTAATGGCCTGGGGACTTGGGCCAGAGCCTAAAATTAGGGAATAGTATGATGTAACTCCAGACTTATATGATGGGAAAAAAGATGAGGGAGGGAGAGAGGAGGAAAAAGGATGAAAATTTGACTCTATTCAGGAGAAAAAATGATTTACTTTGATAGCACCAAGTATTGTTAGTCAAAGTCAGCTTTTTCATTCATAAGAAATAAAAGATGCCATCATAATTGGCTGTCTGACCAAAAAGACCCTTAAATATATATATTTCAAGACATAGACTCCAAAGAATCAAATGATAAAAAATTTATATCTGAATAAACAGTGTGGGAAGCAACTTCTTTAATAAGAAATCTGATTTAATCAAATAAAATGCACACATTCGACCACATGAACATTCTCAGCACCATTTTACAAAGAGTGACTGATTTATTTAAAAAATGATCATGGGGCAAAGGATACAAGCAGAAAAATCATAGAAAAAGAAATCCAAATGATTTCTATGAAATGATGCCCAATCCCAAAGGTAGTCAGGGAAATGCCAATTGAACCCATATTCCACTTATCAGACTGACAAAAATTGATAACTGCAATAATACCCTGTATTGAAAAGATGCAGAGAAATTAACAGAATCAAATATCGTTGAGAAGGATGTAAATTTCACAGAAAAAACAAAAACAAAAAATTTTGGAAAATGTACGTCTCTATTAAGATAGAGTAAAATAAAATATATGTGTTTACACCAAGAAATTCTGTCTTTGGTTATCTACTCTGTAGATTAAAAGTGCAAATATGTAATAAGTGAAAGGTATTTTTACTATAGCATAGTATGTAGCAGCAATAAAGTAAAACTCTATTAATAGGGGAATGGTAGATGTAAGTATTTCTTTTTAATCTCTACTATGTACTATTACACTACTATTCAAAATACATATTTTAGATTGTATCTAGGACCAGGAGAATCATTAATGGTTGAATGATGCCTTTTTTGTTAAAATTAAATGCAAAAAATACTCCTATGTATTTGTGTTTATGTAGTTAATAAGGGATTAAGTCGCTTGGAATTATCATCTCTTCCTCTCCATGCACACACACACACATGCACACGCAAGAAAGTCACACAGAAATTCAAGATGAAATATAATAAAGTTGCCTTTAAAAATTGAAAATACATGGCTGAACTTAAAACTGAAAAGAGCTCCTTGAAAACTCAGGAGCTGGAAATAACAGAGATACAAAGAGTAGTGATCAGAGGCTGCAGAGAAATTGTTTACAGCTATTACAGGTGCATACAAACCCTAATGCTGAGGGCTGTGGAAAAGGACATTTGAACAGCCCAAATTGCTCCCAGTGCTACAGCAGCTCTAGCAGCATGATAGAGAGAAACACAAAGGGCTAGTAAGAGCCTTGATACAGGATTTGAAAAAGTCCACCAACTGACTCTGAGAATAAACTAAGTACCTTATGATTCACATAGGGCCATGGATAAAAAAAAGAATCAACCACAAGAAACTGAAATTACACACTAATTAACCAAGACCAAAAGCCAAGAAGTTAACATGAAAACAGGTCAGAAATCATGGAACCCATGGGACCAGATAGAGGGAAATGGAAAACCACTGTCTAGGACTGACTTCACATTCAGACAATTTGCAAAGGAAAACAAAATAATAACAAAAATTCACTGAAGATAAGCACACAATGTATAATAATGAAGATAGTAATGTACAAAGAAGATACAGGAACCCTGATTTCTATGCAACTGACAACACTGTGCAAAACATATAAGGCAAAAACTGATGGAATTACAGGGAGCAATTCAGTAACCCACCATCCAAGCAGAATATTTTAAATCATCTTTTAGAAACAGATAGTTTGAACATTTGTAAAACTACTATAGCTATAGAAGATTTTAACAACACACATTAACACGCTGTATCTACTAGAGATTTTAAACTCTACATTCAACTAATTTTCAAGTGCACATGAAAATGTTCAAAAGCTGACCAGTCACTAGTCCATAAAGAAAGTCTCAACAAATCCCCCAAAATAGCTCTTGTAAAGACCATACTGTATTATCACATAACAATTAAATCAGAAATAGCTAATATCAGAACTATTTAAAAATATATGCGTAACTAAAAGTCGCACTACTACATAGTACCTGGGTTGACTAAATCATAATGAAAGTTATGAAAAATTGTATATTTAGAAAACAATAACAAATATCAAAATAGACCCCCAAATATATAGAAACCTGGTATATATAATAGAAATGGAACTAAATATCATGGGGCAATGTTAGCTATTTAGTAAATGGTATAAGTAAATGGGATTTCCATATGGAAAACATTAGATCCTTATCGAAAACTATATTTTGAAATGAGATCCAGATATTTTGGAGACCTTAATGAACACAAAACAAAAATCCTACAAAGAATAACAAAGAAGCTTTGAAACCATCAAAAGAAATTATAGAAGACTATCCTTATGACCTTGACATAGAAAAGAATTTCTTAAACAGGGCACAAACAGCATAATCAATGAAGGAAATATGTTGATAAATTTGAGAATACCAAAATTTTAAAATTCTGCATGAGAAGAGACCCCATAAACAAGTTTAAAAGGCATGTTAAAAACTGCAAGAACAGTTGGCGATATATATAAGTTAAAAATTTTCACTTAGAATATCAATGAACTACAAATCAATAAGAAAAGGTCAAATCAATGGAGAAAGTATATGAAGCTACAATTCACAGAAGAGGAAACCAAGTGGCCAATAAACTTCTAAGATGCTACACCCGCTTAGTAATGAGGGAAATGCAAAAAAAAAAAAAAAACAGTAAAGAAACACCTCTAACTGCCAAAATTAAAAAGTCTGGGTATATCAAATGCTAAGGAAGTGGTAGCCAACAGGAGCTCTCATACTCCAGGGGTAGGAGTGTCAAATTGAACCACTATTTTGCATAGTAACCCACCAGAGCTGAGGATGCGGGCTAGGGTCTGTTGCAGTGGATGGTTAGTTATAGCTACCTATACACCTCACAAACCCATGCTCTTGCCTTTACAAAACCAAGGTAACACATTTCTTTCTGTGTACCCTACAAACCTAGTACCATACTCACAGGGGGCTCAATAAATCTTGTAGGTGCAGGTAAGGAAGAGCGCCGGCTGAGCCATTATTCCGGTCTATGGGCTCCTTCTTCAGCATTTTAAAATTAAATTAGGTTCTCAGTGTCCATCTATTTCTAGACATTTCATTCAGCAGCCCCAACAATGTACATAAAACAAGGTGGTTTTGTCAAATGTAATAGAAAAGGACAGACAACTGGCAATTTATCTGTAACTCCACAGAGAATTTTTCACACATGCAACACAAATGCCAGAGTCCACACCCACTTCAAAAGGTCCCATCATATTTTGGTTTCCAGTCCAGAAGTGGTTTGGTTGGCTACAAATTTTTCCTTTTTTTCTTTTTCTTTTTTTTTTTTTTTTTTTTTTTTTTTTTGCGGTACGCGGGCCTCTCACTGCTGTGGCCTCTCCCGTTGCGGAGCACAGGCTCCGGACGCGCAGGCTCAGTGGCCATGGCTCCCCGGCCCAGCCGCTCCGTGGCACGTGGGATCTTCCCGGACCGGGGCACGAACCCGTGTCCCCTGCATCGGCAGGCGGACTCAGGCCCACTGCGCCACCAGGGAAGCCCCTTTCTGCCCATCTTGACGGTGGTGTGTGTATTTGCAGGGGTGTGTGGGGTGGGGGGATGGAACAAAGTGTTGCAGCAAGCAATCAACGAGAACCTTTTCAGCTTCTAACTTCCAAAATAGACAACAAAACACCAAGCTTAAAGCCAGGCACTAATATAGAGAGAATATTCTAAATTCATTATATTAAGAATCAGGTTATAAGAACTCAGATTTATAGGGTGTCTTGCATAGTACACTGATGATATTCCTTCTGCCTGCGATGGCCAGGGCATGAAATAGGCAGAGTAGGAAAATGAAGAGAAAATCTAGCCCTAGCAGGACCCAAAGGCTGCATCAAAGAGAATGGGGAGAAAAGCAGAAGAAGGGGTTAAAGTATGTGGCTCCCAATCCCTTTTCTTCATGCTTTGACTTAGGGTGTCAGAGGCGTTTCTCTTGAGAAAAATGCCTGGAGTTTTTATCCCAATTTATGTTTAGAAGAAGACTGTCACAGATGGGGCCTCCAGAAATAACCTGGGGGGTGACCACATCAAGTAAATTCAATAGTGCAGTCAACTTAGGCAGGAGAAAGGCCAGACTTTCTGAGATGTTCTGAGATGTTCCCAGTTCTTACAGGCCAGGTATGGGATCCACACTTTCCCATAGTCCCCTAACAGTGACTGAGAGTAGCTGTACTGAGAGATGGTGGAGCTTCTTTGAAGCTGCCATGAATAGAGGCAAGTTAACCTGGAGAAGCTTCTGTGACGTACAGTATAGGACAGAGGAGACAGAGGGGGAAGTGTAGAGAACAGGAGGCCTCTACTCTTTTTGCAGGACCATGAAGCACTGATGTATGATCATCATTAAGATCAATCAAATTAAGGGGGAAAATACCTTGAATTCTGCCATCAGGACACACAGTACAGACATGCCTATGGTGGGTAGTAGCACCAAAGGTCACTACCCATATGCAAACTCCATCCCCATAGCCCCCGGGGAGGACACAATAAGTTCCACAGATACCACACATCATCACGAGCAAGAGAAAGTAAGGGGAGGGTGATTTAAAATCCTAGACATTTGGCTAAAGACCTGAGCTAATTAAAGAGACAGTTGAAATTAGCACCAGACGTAAAACCTAGTTTGTTTGTTTGTTTTTTCCAACTGCTCAGTGTGTGTGTGTGTATAGGGAGGTTTGGACTGTAGACTTCAAAACTGTTTATAGTATTTCTTGTAAAAATGCTATAAAAAGAACATCAAATTTATTCTAATTATTCACTATTACAAAAAAAGTTATGTTTAATAATGTCCTAAATATACATGTATGTACTCATAAGCAAGTATGCTGTGAAGATATATTTTCAGACATAGAATTCTGCAGCCAAAGCTTATATGCATTTTAGATTTTGGTGAACTTTGCCAATTCCTTATCATGAAGGCAACAGCACCAATTTTCACTGCTCGCAGTACTGTATAAGGCCTACCTTCCCACTCCCTTAGTGTTTTTGGCAATAGCCAATAAAGCTGAAAGTGCTAATAACCCAGAACTCATGCTTAACTCTTTAGCTCTTTAACAGAGAAATTATTCCTTCTGTTTACCAGAAGTCATACAAAGATATTCACTTCAGTTTTTTACAGGTAAAATGTTTGTAATGTGAAATATTGGATATAAACCAAGTATCCAACAATAGTAATGGATAAAGGGTAATACATTCAAACAATGGCATGCTGTATAAAAGTTAAGACGAACGTATAGGACAACATAAATAGAGTTCAAAAACACAATAGGGAATACAAAAGCAAGTTTCAGAAAGTAATACACTGTGTTATTTATGGATATGTAGATTATTAAATTGTTAAAAAAAGACTGGAGATCTATTCACCTGATTAATGATAGCAGAGAAGTAGCCATAGGGTGGGAAGGGAACTGTTGCAGGGTCATACAAGCAAGAATTCTACTTTATTATGTTTTGTTTCTTTTATTATTACATGTTATTTTTAATCTTTAACAAAATAACAACATTAACCAATTCTGTGTAAGAGGTATATAAAGGCTAATTTCTTCTCATACATTTTTTTGTGTTTTTTCAAAAAGAGAAGAAATTCAGGTCCCTTAGTTCTTAGCCTCTTAGGAGTACCTTAACCCAACAGCACCTAGGTTTCATGCCTATTATTTTATAAATGTTAAACATACAGAAGTGTTTAAATCTGCTGAAGTCCTAAGGCTAATATTAACAGCCTTGTTCTCCTAGATTGCTCTATTTTCTTAGACTATTTTTCTTTGCCTAAGTGAAATTCAAAAAAATATTTTGAGAGTGGTTATTCATTTTCCATTATTAGTTAAATCATATGTTTATCTCCTTTGCATTCTGAAAGCGGTAATGAAGAATTGCTTCTTCACATAGTAGGTAGTCATATTCTGATTAATGGATTGAGTGAAATTTTTTTTTCTTTTTTTTTTTTTTTAGCGGTACGCGGGCCTCTCACTGTTGTTGCCTCTCCCGTTGCGGAGCACAGGCTCCGGACGCGCAGGCTCAGCGGCCATGGCTCACGGGCCCATCCGCTCCGCGGCATGTGGGATCTTCCCGGACCAGAGCACGAACCCGTGTGCCCTGCATCGGCAGATGGACTCTCAACCACTGCGCCACCAGGGAAGCCCCTGAGTGAAATTTTTAAAAGAAAAATTTGTAAGGCCTCCCTGGTGGCACAGTGGTTAAGAACCTGCATGCCAATGCAGGGGACATGGGTTCGAGCCCTGGTCTGGGAAGATTCCACATGCCGCGGAGCAGCTAAGCCCGTGCACCTCAACTACTGAGCCTGCGCTCTAGGGCCCATGAGCCACAACTACTGAACCTGAGTGCCACAACTACTGAAGCCCACAGGCCTAGAGCCCATGCTCTGCAACAAGAGAAGCCACCGCTCGATGCAAGTAAAGAAAGCCCATGTGCAGCAACGAAGACCCAACGCAGCCAAAAATAAGTAAATAAATTTATCTTAAAGAAAAATTTGGGGCTTCCCTTGTGGCGCAGTGGTTGAGAGTCCGCCTGCCGATGCAGGGGACACGGGTTCGTGTCCTGGTCCGGGAGGATCCCACATGCCGCGGAGCGGCTGGACCCGTGAGCCATGGCCGCTGAGCCTGTGCGTCCGGAGCCTGTGCTCCGCAACGGGAGAGGCCACAACAGTGAGAGGCCCGCGTACCGCAAAAAAAAAAAAAAAAAAGTTGGGCAGAAGGATGCTTTAAGCTGTCTGGAGAAGAGCATGTATGAACACAGGCAAACGAGAAAAGTATAACATGTGTCAACACATTAACTTCACTCCCCATATACACATGTAACCAGATATTAAGTGGGAGTTTTTCTGTAATCCTAGGATTGCCTGCTCGGATCAAAAACTGTGGGCAGTGTCTCCAAATACCAAACTTTCCCAAGACAGACACCAATGAGTGGTGTCAGAAACCTCCCTCAGATATTACTGAGACAGCTGAGTAAGCTCCACTACTCCAACCACTTCACTAGCTCCCCTCCTCTACCATCCTGACACCTAGTCTATCGAAGGGGAAGAATAAGGAAGGGGGAGCAAAATAATTAATTGTTGGAGTTGAAAGAGTCATCAGGAGTGAAGGCTTTATGGGTAACTTGGAGCGTTCATCCCCTAAGTGAGGTCAGTCCGTTGTATCATTTACCTTTTTCTGGCCCAGAGATAAAAGGCATTTCCATACAAATTCCTAGGGGCAGGAAGTGCATGTTCCCCTCCCCCTATCTCAAACATGTCTTAAAGTGCTTTAACTGGGAAATGAGATGGGAGACTTCAACCAGAGAAGACAGTGGTCTATTTTTGTGTTTGCTTCTTGTTGTTTATTTAATAATGGGAAATGATCAGAAAGTTTTGGAATCTACACAATTTTTTGTTAAGGGGGGTCAGTCACAGTCTAGAAGATAGGTAATAATAGAAGAAAGATAAAAGTTTTCACATTCATGCTCTACTAAGTTTGGGCTACTTAACAGAATGGCTACATGTGCATGAAACTTAAAAGACTAGAAGTATATATACCAATATATTAACAGATATTTCTTGCTGATGAAATTAAGGATGATTATTTTTAGTTTTATTTAATGCGTTTGCAAATCTTTCATAAATCCCACAATAAACTTAAAAGTCAGAATAAAGCTCCACTCT